>NC_051211.1:26610836-26978336 GCF_015220715.1 Pygocentrus nattereri
AAAATACACAAATTTGCGCACATTAGTTGCTCTACATATACAAAAATCTTGACTGACTATACCACTCCTAGATTATTCACTATGGCTCTCCACACAGCCAGACTGCACATGTGGAAAGAGTTTCAATGCACACTTATAACAGCACATCTTAAAGCTGGCTTGCACAAACATGAACACACAAAGCGAGCAGCAACATGCTCTCTCTCTGTACTACACAGTCACCTAGCAACAAAACATGTTTCATGAGTGTCTTACTGCGAAACATTTAATTCAATGTAGCCATTAGTATCTCAACTTCGTTACATCATCACATTTATTTGCTTTGTGAGGATAAGGGAGTGAAGTGAGGGAAAATGAAGGGAGTGAAGGGAAGGAAAATGAAGGGAGTGAAGGGAAGGAAAATGAAGGGAGTGAAGTGAGGGAAAATGAAGGGAGTGAATGGAAGGAAAATGAAGGGAGTGAAGTGAGGGAAAATGAAGGGAGTGAAGGGAAGGAAAATGAAGGGAGTGAAGGGAAGGAAAATGAAGGGAGTGAAGTGAGAGAAAATGAAGGGAGTGAAGTGAGGAAAAATGAAGGGAGTGAAGTGAGGGAAAATGAAGGGAGTGAAGTGAGGGAAAATGAAGGGAGTGAAGTGAGGAAAAATGAAGGGAGTGAAGTGAGGGAAAATGAAGGGAGTGAATGGAAGGAAAATGAAGGGAGTGAAGTGAGGGAAAATGAAGGGAGTGAAGTGAGGGAAAATGAAGGGAGTGAAGTGAGGAAAAATGAAGGGAGTGAAGTGAGGGAAAATGAAGGGAGTGAAGTGAGGGAAAATGAAGGGAGTGAAGTGAGGGAAAATGAAGGGAGTGAAGTGAGGGAAAATGAAGGGAGTGAAGTGAGGGAAAATGAAGGGAGTGAAGGGAAGGAAAATGAAGGGAGTGAAGGGAAGGAAAATGAAGGGAGTGAAGGGAAGGAAAATGAAGGGAGTGAAGTGAGGGAAAATGAAGGGAGTGAATGGAAGGAAAATGAAGGGAGTGAAGTGAGGGAAAATGAAGGGAGTGAAGTGAGGAAAAATGAAGGGAGTGAAGTGAGGGAAAATGAAGGGAGTGAATGGAAGGAAAATGAAGGGAGTGAAGTGAGGAAAAATGAAGGGAGTGAAGTGAAGGAAAATGAAGGGGGTGAAGTGAAGGAAAATGAAGGGGGTGAAGTGAGGAAAAATGAAGGGAGTGAAGTGAGAGAGAATGAAGGGAGTGAAGGGAAGGAAAATGAAGGGAGTGAAGTGAAGGAAAATGAAGGGAGTGAAGGGAAAGAAAATGAAGGGAGTGAAGTGAGGGAAAATGAAGGGAGTGAAGTGAGAGAGAATGAAGGGAGTGAAGTGAAGGAAAATGAAGGGAGTGAAGTGAAGGAAAATGAAGGGGGTGAAGTGAAGGAAAATGAAGGGAGTGAAGGGAAGGAAAATGAAGGGAGTGAAGTGAGGGAAAATGAAGGGAGTGAAGTGAGAGAGAATGAAGGGAGTGAAGTGAAGGAAAATGAAGGGAGTGAAGTGAAGGAAAATGAAGGGGGTGAAGTGAAGGAAAATGAAGGGAGTGAAGGGAAGGAAAATGAAGGGAGTGAAGTGAGGGAAAATGAAGGGAGTGAAGTGAGAGAGAATGAAGGGAGTGAAGTGAAGGAAAATGAAGGGAGTGAAGTGAAGGAAAATGAAGGGGGTGAAGTGAAGGAAAATGAAGGGAGTGAAGGGAAGGAAAATGAAGGGAGTGAAGTGAGGGAAAATGAAGGGAGTGAAGTGAGAGAGAATGAAGGGAGTGAAGTGAAGGAAAATGAAGGGAGTGAAGTGAAGGAAAATGAAGGGGGTGAAGTGAAGGAAAATGAAGGGAGTGAAGTGAAGGAAAATGAAGGGGGTGAAGTGAGAGAGAATGAAGGGAGTGAAATGAGAGAGAATGAAGGGAGTAAAGGGAGGGAAAATGAAGGGAGTGAAGTGAGGGAAAATGAAGGGAGTAAAGTGAGGGAAAATGAAGGGAGTGAAGTGAGGGAGAATGAAGGGAGTGAAGTAAGAGAGAATGAAGGGAGTGAAATGAGAGAGAATGAAGGGAGTAAAGGGAGGGAAAATGAAGGGAGTGAAGTGAGGGAAAATGAAGGGAGTAAAGTGAGGGAAAATGAAGGGAGTGAATGGAAGGAAAATGAAGGGAGTGAAGTGAGGGAAAATGAAGGGAGTAAAGTGAGGGAAAATGAAGGGAGTGAAGTGAGGGAGAATGAAGGGAATGAAGGGAGGGAGAATGAAAGGAATGGCAGGACGGAGACTGAAAGGAGAGAGGAATGAAAGGAGGGGAATGGAGAGGGAATGGAGTAAGAATAATGAGAATGAAAGGATTTAGAGAGAATGAAGGGAGCAAGAATTAATGAATGGAGGAGTGAAGGGCAGGAGAATGAAGGGGGAAGAATAAAGGAGGGGGAATGAGGGAGAAAGAATATGAATGGAAGGAGACAGCACGGAGGAGGCATCAAGGGAGGAAGACTGAATGGAAGAATTTAAGGGTCGAAGAAAGAAGGGAATGAAGAGATGGAGATTGCATGGAGTAAAAATGAGGAGAGGGAGAATGAATGCCACCAGAACGAAGGGAGTTCACTTTCTCTCCCCATGTTCACTTCATTCTCCCTCCATTCATTACCTTCATTTATATTTGTTTAGTGTCCTTCCAGTCATTCCCTTCATTCCCTTCAATAACCCTCCCTTAACTCCCCCTCTTTTCATTCACCCTGCCTTCTTTCTCCTTACATTCTGCCCTTCCCTCCCTTCCTCTTTCCTCATTCTCTTCCTTTTCCAGAGACTGAAAGAGAAAGGGTTAGCGACGCATTTGACAAATACGACTTAAGATCCGTTGTAGAAGCTCAGTAGTGCATTTTAAATGTAGAGAAACTTTAAACTTCTGTGTCAGGACTTTTGAAGATTCCAGACAACACAAAAAGTTCATTCTGAATTACAGGTATGTCAATCCATTCACATGTTCTAAAACTAAGAGACTGAAAATCTAAATAGACAAGGTTAGAAGACTAAATGTGACTGTCCCCATTATCGGAAAAGTTTAAATTGAAAGTCTTGAAACGAACAAACATTATCATGATTTTGGTGTTTGGATCCTTTAGTTTAGTTCCCAGCTTTCACTTTTTAGGTGTTATTAAATTTTTGATAAGTGACAAAACTGCAGTAAAAAATGAATATGATCAATCTGTGCATATAGAAATCATTGTGATTTAAGTGTACAAATTTAAAGCTAGATCATTTTAATGTTGCATTCCATAAATGTACTAAATGGCATATTGCAACTTTTTAATCACCAAAGTGTGTGTGGATATATTTAGGGGTGTGTACTGTATGCTGGAGAGACCACAAGGTAAAAGTAACATGGCAGATTGGCAAATTAAAATGATGGTTCAGCCAAAAAAACATGTTAATCAGCTAAGACATGTTTTGTGTCTGAAGGTTGCCTCTTTAGTTTTGCATTGGAGCTGTAAGTCTCACCTAGCTGATAAATAACAGAGGCTTATAACCCAAAATTGTGTAATTGCATTGTGTAAACTGCATGTCTAAATCACAAAAGTCATGTTTCAAACTGTGTGGAGTTGTAAAGTAATCGCAAAATAAACTTACTTATGTAGTTTTTGACACAATTTGTCAGGCACCAGGTAAAACATTAACAACTATTTCAAGTAACTGTGAGGAGCCATTTAGGCGTTTAGAGGCATTAAGATCTTCAGATGTCTGGTTCCTATCACCACCACTGTGAACAATTCTGACTCATAAGTTTCTCTAGAACAAGGAATTTCACAGCGTCTTAACAATGTAACTATGCAGAAGATGCCATTTCCATTTCACTTTTTTCTTTTTTTTTTACTGAACCATCACTTAGACATTGTACTGCTGTACTACTATCTACTATTATTTTGACCCACTGCTTAAAATCACAACAATAGACAATCAGAGATAAATGTCACCTCAATCACACACATATGCAGAGACAAATATACTCTACACAGGCCTTTTGTCCACAGCAGGAAGTGTCACTATGCTATCAGAAAAATAATCAGTGTCTCTCTCCCCCACACTCTACCTGTAATTTAACTACAGGAAGCAGCTCCACTTCTCTAATCTCTGTTTCAACCCCTCCCTTCTCTCTTTCCTCATTTCATTCACTGTTTGTTTTCAGTTGTTTCTACACTCATACTTATGATGTGTCTTGCATCATTTGCTCTCGTGTTCCAACTTGTATGAAGTATCATCTAAAAACAGCTTCTATGAATATTTGACTGAAAAAGAGGCTTTTGTAAAACTGTACCAATGTAGATTATGGATATTCAGCATGTTGTCTGTTAGTAAACCTGTGGCTATCCATCGTGCAGTTTTTGAATTCCTGATTATGATTTTAAAGCAATAGCAGAGTCAATAATGCTAATGTTGCAAATAATTATGAAAGTAAATTGTTACCCATTGACATCATGTTCATTAGTGGCTACTGGCTTACAATCGTTATACTGTAAGTAGGGCTGCTCAGTTTGTATAGGAATACTGTAACCCAACATCAGCATTTACAATAGTTTTGCAATAGGCGTTAGAATTGTCATCATCACAATCTATTACATGATGAGATCGTTTGCCATATTGGCAGGTTCGTTCTTTGTTTACATGCTAGAAACAGCTCAGCCACTGAGATATTTCTCTTAGCTACTGGCATACTCCACTCTAGGCAATCCTTGAGCAAATGCTAGCCTGTTAGTTAGCAAACTAATGACATTATCACTCCACTGTAACTTCCTATGCAAACCCCACAAAAACACATAGGTTTACACAGAGAGGTCAGCCAATCTAGTCTTTGAGCTAAACAGACACATGCACAGTGTCTGATCTGACCTCTGTTACCATTGCTCACACAGTCACATTGTAACTTACTTCCCCCCGTATGTGTTCGTGAGAAAACAGTGAATCTGTAAAAAGTTGATACAAAATCAACTACAAGTGTCAGCATGATGCAGATCTTAATAGTGATGAAATGGCTACTTGTGGTGCTGGTGTGCGACTGCCAGACATGCTGTTACTCTCAGGAAGAAGTCCTGATATCCAATATTATATCCAAGATGCAGTATTTAGGAATGAATCTCCTCATATTATGTAGTCCTAATTGTTAGCAAAATGTGTATGATATATTTAGTATGAGATATTCTTTATTTGGGTGTGAATTAAAGTGAATTAAACTCAGTACTCTCTCCCTCTAGACTGAGTTCATGAGGAAAAAAGCCTGTGAGAGAAAATACTTTCAGAAGGAACCTCCCTTGCAGCTACATGGATTTACAGATTAAAACTCTCTTCTTCCTCATCACCATCATCATCCTCATTGAAGACACTGTTGGACAGAATGACACAGGAAGTCTTGTCACTAGTTCTACAGGCTGGGTACCCTCAGGTTGTGGTGGCAACCTGGACCCAGAATTTCACTTGCTATGTGACCTACGCACAGCATGGGGCATTGTTGTGCAAGCACTGACTGTCCTGGGCTTTCTGATCAGCCTGGCACTGCTGCTGGGCATGTTGCTCTGGTGGGCGTGTATTTGCAGCCCCTGCAGCCGTGGGATGGGCACAAAGAATGCACAGGGGTCAGCATGTGTGTCCACAGTGCTGTTCCTGCTAGCTGTAGCTGGAATCTTCGCATTACCATACTCCTTCATCATAAGCCTGACAGAGCGGACTTGCCCAATCCGTGTGTTCTTGTTCGGGGTGTTGTTCAGCCTGGCCATTGCGTGCCTTTTGGCAAGGATTCTGGTTGTGCTGGGCTGGAGGATGTGTAGTGGCTGGAGGGAGCCTGGCTTGGTGCTGGCGTTGGTGCTAGTACAGGTTATAATAGCAGTGGAGTGGTTGCTGGTGGTGCTGGTGCGTGACAGCCACCCATGCTATTACTCTCAGGAGGAATTCATCATGCTTCTGATCTATGTAATGGTCCTGTTGGCCATTGCCACTGTGCTGTCTCTGCGCTTCTTGTGCCGCAGTGCCATCTACAGGTAAGTAATGGAGCCTAAACTCAAAACTGATAGTTGTCTTACTTTAAGAGAAGGAATGGAAATAACATTTCCTATCATCACTGAGAGACCCCTGTCCTTTTGCCCTGAGACTGTACATTGCTGAATTATTTATAACGTCCATCACAATTCAAGATTTGTTTCTACAAGGCACAGTAAACTTGGCCTTGTCCAGGAGTGGAGGTAGTGGGTTGGCTTGGCTTGCACAAGTTTCATCGCTCTTGATGACAATCTCAACTGCGACCTGTTATGCATGCATGCATCACCACAGCATTGGAAATTCTCTTGATGAAACACTGATAACATCTCTTTATGAAAGTATCACATTCCATGATGTATTTATTTTCAAACATAATGTCTACAGTACAACACTAACAATGTACTAAACCAAGTTTTCGTAAAGGGAAATGGATCTTAAAGTTTTGTGAGGCAACATGAATGCCTTAAAAGCAATAATAAATTATGTATGTGTATAGCAGGTGTGTGCAACTCTAGAACGTATAGGACATTGTAGTGTTTCTCTGCTGAACACACCTGACTCAACTCATCTGTAATGATTGCAGTAGTGTTGGCTAACAAACTACTGGAGACCAGACCTCCAGGATCAGAGTCATGCACCCCTTGTTCTAGTAGATAGTTTAGTTGTAAACAGTATAAGGGGTTAAATTCTGGCAAACGTATTTGGTTTAGGCTGCTTTGGGAAAGACTAAAATTACTACATTTACTCTCCACTGGAATATGATTAGATTGTCACCCTCCATGAGTGTTTTATTCACATTTATACACATATTTTAGATTTCCCCTTTTCCTCTAGAGCCTCTGCACTTCAAAATGTTTGGGCCTTTCTGTCTTGATATCAGTGACTAGAATTAACGTAGTTTTCTCTATTATTTCAAATTTGGTAAAAAATACAACAAATAGTTTCAACACAGGTATAACATGGATACTTTTTATCTTTCTTTATAACACATAAAAAATCTACTACAGTTTAACAATTTTACTGTTCAGATTATAGCTATTTAGACCATAATAAGGAACCTGTAGCAATAGGTTTCCATCATTTTTTTATGAATTGTGCATGGTGATTGGAATCCTTACATTTTGAAACAATATTATCATATAGTTTTATACTATGATATGTCATTGAACCAGTACCAATCCCATTCATTACTTCAATAAAATAATTTTAAAAATAGCCAAAAGCAGCATTTAAAATACTGGGAAAAGTGCTAATTTCACAACGTTTTTCTCAAATTGCTCTTCTGTCTGCCTTGAACACTGTTCCAGTGCCTCACAGTGGCCGAAGTTCTATGGGAGGCTGCAAGGAACACTGTTGACCATCACTCTTCTGCTCAGCACTGCCATCTGGGTGGTGTGGATTACCCTATTCACCCGTGGAAACCAGGAGATGGGCCGACGCCCAGCCTGGGATGACCCTGTCATTAGCATAGCACTAACTGCTAATGGCTGGGTCTTGTTGCTGGGACAAGGATTCAGTCAGGTCAGGTTTGTCTTCTGTGGCCAAAGAGGCATGAAAAATCAAACTCCAGACTTCACTGGCTGGACTAGCCCAATGGCCGAGCTGCCAAACCTCCACAATTGCAAAAACGGAATAGACAACCTGGGATACCAACACAACCCCAAAGATAAAATAGGTGAAAGGAACACACAAACATTCACAGTGTTTAACACAGTAATAATTAGTTATATATGGTTAGTGTAAATGTAATGTATTACATATATGTTAAATTTACTTTCTGTAGTGGTTTCTGACAACAACTGCAGCTTAAGAGTTCCAATGAGTGAAAAATAGTCTAATTGAGAAAAAAAACTAGATAAATGCTGATTAAAAAGTGTAAGCAGTATTATTTTCAGTTAGTTTAATTTCAGAGTCATATGTTGATGAAATGCTTTGTTTCTGAAGGGAAAGGAAAAAAGGTGGAGCCTGAATTGATGTCCCCATATGAGTCCAGCTTCTCCATGACGGTGAGTACCACAACCATCATCATATTCTCACTTACATTAGTCAATCAACACAAATCAAATCAATTTAAAAGTTAAGCAATCATATTCTCACTAACATCAATCAACATGAAAAAAACAATCACATACCCACTAACATAAATCAACCAATCAGTTTCTCACTAACTCAATCAACTGCAGTGCCAAGATTAGTTTTCATATGATTTTATTTTATTTTTCAGGAAATCGACCCTGATAAGGATTACTCCATTCCACGACCGCAGACTACCAACATTAACGAACCTTACGATGACTACTATGGACACAGACTGTCTTAATAATAACACATGCACAAACACTTGCAAATCAAAACCATACATAAAGACAAACATACTTAATAACTAATTAAGTAACTAATGATTGAGAAGCATTGCTATTTTCTCTCTATTCCAGTGTAGTCTTTGGTAATTTATCTATTTGGTGATGTAGGTCAAAAGGTACAAGACTCTTTGTTTTATAAGTAATGTTATAGTCTCACTATAAAACACTGCAGTGCCAGCCTTGACCAGATTGCTGGTAATCAAAATGTCAGGTACATTACATGTCTGGGTTACATAAAGGGTTTGCCTCCTTTACTGCAGTATCAACTTCTACTCTTCTGGAAAAGTTTTACACTAGATGTTCCTCCATCTTACCTTTGAGAAAGCATAAGATTAAGTGACCCTTATTAGTCCCACAATGGGGAAATTTCACCTCCATATTTAACCCATCTGTGAAATAAAACACCACACACACACACTAGGGGGCAGTGAGCACACTTGCCCAGAACGGTGGGCAGCCCTATCTGCAGCGCCTGGGTCGCAGTTGGGGGTTAGATGTCTTGCTCAAGGACACCTCAGCCATCTTCCGCATACAAGGCCAGTTCCCTAACCTCCAGCCCTTAAGTGGAGGTAGCAAAGCCCATGGAACTCATAAAACTGTAACATGATAAAAGGTTTTGACCGCTCCAAATAACAATATAGGCATATTGTTCTGTAGCAAGGGGCATTAAGTGACCATCTGCTGTCTGTTAGTAAGCTAACATTATAAGAGCTAATTACAATGGCTCTTCTGCTAATGTGGCTAAATTTCATGTTAGCAAGGGACAAGATTACTTAATTATATTACATCACATTTAATTCAGGGCTGCCAACTCTCACGCACTGGCTTTGAGACCCCAGCATTTAGATCTAATCTCATGCTCTTGTGCCACACTCGACATTTCTCATGCATTTTTGTGACCTACTGATGAACCTGAACACTCATAAAACTTCCTACTTCTGCTTAGTGGTCTTGTTTTCACTGGTTAGAAACACTCTGGACTGAAAGTGGTGGTTTACTTTGAATGCCAGTGAAAAAAAGCATGGCATGTGCTTTACGTCAGGAAGGGAGAGTGGGGAGCAAGTTAACTAATTAGCTGATGTATCTTGGGAATTGGATACTAATTATTTTAACAACAAATTCTCAGAGAATTAAATAACTTTTAACTTACCTGACGCAAAATATCTGCTGCACACATAGATACTATGAAGATCCCATTAGGTCCCTCCCTGTTGTTAGCTTTTAGTCAACTATGTGTTTTTAGCTCTGTTATGTATCTTGAAAACCTATATTTCTTATTTGCCCTCCAGGCCACCATGCAACAGTTTTTGGCATGTTTTTTATTCTAAAACAATGAAGAAGAGTGCAATGCAAATCAAAGTGCAGTTGAGCGGTAGCTCCATATACAGTGGGTTGCAAAAGTATTCAGCCCCCTTGAACTTTTCAACCTTTTGCCACATTTCAGGCTTCAAACATAAAGATATGAAATTGATATTTTTTGTGAAGAGTCAACAACAAGTGGGACACAATCGTGAAGTGGAACGAAATTTGTTGGATATTTTAAACTTTTTTTAGAAATAAAAAACTGAAAAGTGGGGCGTGCAATATTATTCAGCCCCCTTGCTTTAATACTTTGTAGCGCCACCTTTTGCTGTGATTACAGCTGCAAGTGGCTTGGGGTACGTCTCTGTCAGTCTTGCACATCGAGAGACTGAAATTTTTGCCCATTCTTCCTTGCAAAACAGCTCGAGCTCAGTGAAGTTGGATGGAGAGCGTTTGTGAACAGCAGTTTTCAGCTCTTTCCACAGATTCTCGATTGGATTCAGGTCTGGACTTTGACTTGGCCATTCTAACACCTGGATACGTTTATTTGTGAACCATTCCATTGTAGATGTTGCTTTATGTTTTGGATCATTGTCTTGTTGGAAGATAAATCTCCGTCCCAGTCTCAGGTCTTTTGCAGACTCCAACAGGTTTTCTTCCAGAATGGTCCTGTATTTGGCTCCATCCATCTTCCCATCAATATTAACCATCTTCCCTGTCCCTGCTGAAGAAAAGTAGGCCCAAACCATGATGCTGCCACCACCATGTTTGACAGTGGGGATGGTGTGTTCAGGGTGATGAGCTGTATTGTATTTTACGCCAAACATAAGTTCGATTTTGGTTTCATCTGACCAGAGCACCTTCTTCCACATGTTTGGTGTGTCTCCCAGGTGGCTTGTGGCAAACATTAAATGAGACTTTTTATGGATATCTTTGAGAAATGGCTTTTTCTTGCCACTCTTCCATAAAGCCCAGATTTGTGCAGTGTACCACTGATCGTTGTCCTATGGACAAAGTCTCCCACCTCAGCTGTAGATCTCTGCAGTTCATCCAGAGTGATCATGGGCCTCTTGGCTGCATCTATGATCAGTCTTCTCCTTGTTTGAGCTGAAAGTTTAGAGGGACGGCCGGGTCTTGGTAGATTTGCAGTGGTCTGATGCTCCTTCCATTTCAATATGATCGCTTGCACAGTGCTCCTTGAGATGTTTAAAGCTTGGGAAATCTTTTTCTATCCAAATCCGGCTTTAAACCTCTCCACAACAGTATCTCGGACCTGCCTGGTGTGTTCCTTGGTCTTCATGATGCTCTCTGCGCTTTAAACAGAACTCTGAGACTATCACAGAGCAGGTGCATTTATACGGAGACTTGATTACACACAGGTGGATTCTATTTATCATCATCAGTCATTTAGGTCAACATTGGATCATTCAGAGATCCTCACTGAACTTCTGGAGTGAGTTTGCTGCACTGAAAGTAAAGGGGCCGAATAATATTGCACGCCCCACTTTTCAGTTTTTTATTTCTAAAAAAAGTTTAAAATATCCAATAAATTTCGTTCCACTTCACAATTGTGTCCCACTTGTTGTTGATTCTTCACAAAAAATTACAATTTCATATCTTTATGTTTGAAGCCTGAAATGTGGCAAAAGGATGAAAAGTTCAAGGGGGCTGAATACTTTTGCAACCCACTGTATTTTGTTTGTGCACAAATAAAAAATGTGCTCAAAATGAAAAAGAAAATGTGCCTCATTAAAAGACAATGAGAGAATGAATCTGGGGGAACGAATTACGAAATCATGACGACAAATAAAAGAAAACTTGCATACAAATTGCAAAATGTTCCCTCAAAATATTTGTGGGTGTGGAATCAGACCACTGGTTACTGACATATGTAACTGGTCTATATGCTATCATATCTGTAATTAGACTGTATTATGCCCCCATTAGAGCAGGCTGACCAGGAGAGATAACAAATGTGCTGGTGACCTGTCCAGGGTGTATCCTGCCTTCCGCCCGATGTCGTTGGGATAAGCTCCATCACACCCTCGTGACCCTGAGGGAGAAGCGGCTTAGAAAATGGATGGATGGATAGTGTTGATGTGGAAACAAATGACAAATTAAAAAACTGCTGTGCACATAGCTAGAGAAGTTAAGAATTCCCTATGCATATACTTGAGGCTCAGCGCAAAACAAAGACATCTCAAAGGTCAACTTCTTTCTACTCTGGGTAGCAACTTGAAAAGAGTGATTTGTACTATACTGCAATATGTAGCCCTGTCGCAGCTATGCTACACACTTTACCATGACTTTACTCACGCCGAAAAGGTTTGGTTTACTTCATTTAACAACATGGTCTCTTCATCTCATTTTGTAACAACCTGTAACTATCAAGTATTTACAGTGGTGGACAGTAACTAAGTAAATGTAATTCATTACTGTACTTAAGTAGTGTTTTCGTGTATCTGTACTTTTGTTGTTTATTCTCGGTTTTGTAGGTGGGGAGACAAAAGCTCTGTAGATCCACTATCTGGATTTAAACATGAACAACTTTATTTCAAATTAATAAGATAGTATTAAAGCCCTGTGAGAGTCCCGAAGGCCAATGTGGGATCTCCTTCCTGCGTCCGGGTTGGTTCTGGTTTATATATGGTGAATGGCCGCAAAAACACACATCCATACATCCCATAAGGAAACATCTGGAAAAGCTTATTTCAACACAAACAGATACCCCCGGCAAACACTGTTCTGTTAACCTTGACATGTTATTCTATACATTAGTTCCTTCCTCTTGAAGGAAGGGGCGAAAGAGGCCCTCAACAGAACACACACACAGAAGAAAAAAGAGTTTAAAAATAACAGATAAAAAATATAGAGAAAAACATGACTATGACAATATGACAAATGCAAGATGAGTGTAAATACACCTCACTTTACTTAAGTATTTCCATTTTGGGCGACTTTCTACTTTCACTCCACTACATTTCAAAGTCAAATATCTGACTTTTTACTCCACTACATTTTGAGAAATCTGTCGTTTCTTTTGGTTTTTGTGTGTATAAAAACGTAACATTTCAAAAGGAAAGAAGCGCAAAGCAAGAACACCAATGATGGAACTAACCTAACTTTGTGTCAATAGACCACAATATAGAAATATGTACACATAAGCAGTTTGACTGGCATGTTTCTTTTTTTCTGAATTCATACAAACACTTTCATTTTATAGTAAATTAGTTTGGGTTAGTTTATGTTTATGAACAGAGACCTACAGATCAATACAGTAAAGGAAGCTCATTTGTGATCCTGAGTTTAAAGCAGATTTTTATTCAGCTTGTAACTAATTTACAAAGTAATCTTAAACTGAAACTTTGCTTGTTTGTAAAAGTGATTTCAGAGCCACTCGGTTCTCCCTGATGGAAACTGTTTGCCTTCAATGTTTTGTGCTTATGATCATTTTAATAGACGTCAGCGTCACTAATTAATGACGTTCTATTAAAAGACTGGTTTACCAAGAGAGACGCTGGAGGATTTTCACCTGAAATGAGTTCATGAAGCGAGTCTTGTTGCAAAAGTGATAACAGGACATAAGAGCCATAATTACTCTTTTAGTATTTTTACTTTCGATACTTAAGTACATTTGAAGCCAAATACTTTTGTACTTTTACTCAAGTTGAGGTCTAGAGTAAGGACTTCTACTTTTACTGGAGTAATATTTTACCTTGGGTATCTCTACTTTAACTCAAGTACATGATTTGTGTACTCCGTTCACCTCTGAGTACTTATATAACCTAAATAATATACTCACATGTTTTAAATTGTTAATCAAGGAAAAACAGGTTACTGCTACAGAAATGTATATTTTAGAAATATATTGATGTTATAAACCTGCATTGTGGCCACTTTCTCTTCATAGTTACAGCCCTGGTAATAACAACAGTAAGAAAAAGGAGAAGAAGAAGAAGAAGAAGAAGAGGAGAGCAAGAACAAATATAGCTGCAAGCGGGTCCCAGCACTGACTGCTCAAAAAGCCTAATGCAGCTTCGGCCATATTCACAGACAAAAGATTAAAAAAAAAAACAATCAAAGGGAGTAAGGGTTTATCGAAAGACCTTCATTTGCTATGAATGTTGAGCAGTGGTCTTTAAATGATATCATGTATACTGATCTTTTGAGCTTTATATAATATACAAAAGATTTATACCAAAGAAGTCAATATATATGACACAAAGTGATACTGCTGATATTTTTTGCAAACTTGTTTAGTTCTTAGATTAACCACTTGATATGCATGGCATAGTAAGGCCTAATGCATCCATAAGGGGCCTTTTGGCAGAAAGGAGACGAGTGAAAGTCAGAATATGGCCTCCATATGTCATGATCATTGATCAAAGATCTTTCTTATTTTGCTCAGATTGACCTTTTGACATTTGTATAATAAGCTGCAGCCTTTGAAGAAATAAATCAGAATACCACAGAAGGAGCCTAATTTCCAAAGTAACATGTAATGTGCAAAGAAATAAATGAAATAAATGAAACTCACATTCATCTCTAAACTGTTTAATATAATCCCTTTTTTTGGTATTGCACCTGCTAAAGGTCAATTTGGCTGTAATGACTAATAGAAGGAAACCAAGCTCAGTACAAAAAGTCAGCTTTTTGAAGATTATATACATACAGAGGCAACTGTATCTCAATACAGATTTTGAAAAGTTAGAATCAAAACTCGTTTTGACTCGTTTAAAAATTGCAGTTTTCAGACAGTAATGATTGCATGATAGGAAATTCGGTTATCTGGCCATAAGTAAAAATACAGCATATGGCATCCATATTTGCTTACAAAACATGTTTTTGATAATTACTGAGGATTAGGGTCTTTTTTTTAAATTGCACTTTTCAGTATTGACAATCATACATTTAAATCTTACACATAAGGCCAACATACATAAGATTTTAAGAAAGATTCTCTATGTAAATCCACAGTGGGGTCCAAAGTTTCCAGAATTTATCCATTTGTGAGATTGTGGTGTTGGAGCCTATCATTTCGGAAACAGAACCAATATTGCACAAGCACTCTTCTGTGATTGGTTGGCCTAAGTCCCTCTCCCAAATTCCTCTCAGACTGTCTGATGATGGTTTAACATGCTTTAGCAAAATGCCATGGATTCGTGAAATCAACCCTCTAGCCTGGTCTTTCTTAACTAGCAACCCTTCAAGGTCGGTTAATTCCTTTCTGAATGTCCCATCCTTAATGGTTGAGGTGAGCAGGTGACAAACCTGAAGATATTTGAAAAAATCTGACTCTGAGTCCAGAGTTATTCAGCTGAGAAGGTAAATCTGGGTTTGGGCCAGGGGAGACGATAGTCAAAGACAATGAGGAATATTAAGATATTTCTTAACATCTGTCCAGGTCATAAGAGTATTGCATAAAACAAAATTCTCAGAGACACACCTCACCTTTGCAGCATCATTGATGAACGGGTAGCAATCAAGAGAAATAGGGCTACATGAGACCCAGCAAGAGTCCAACCTGTACACCAGCTGATCATATACTTAATTTGAGATGACCAATAATAGAATTGCATATTAGGCACACAGGCACCCCCTTCCTCCTTCGCTCTCATTAATCTGGAAAATTTAAGTCTTGGCCTTTTATTATTCCATACAAATTTTGAAAAAAATGTCTCTAAATCCTTGAAGAACATTGTGGGTAAATGACATGGGACTGACTGATTGATATAAATAAAATAAGCAAGGGAGGATATTCATTCTTATTATATTCACCCTGCCAAATAAGTAAATAGAGAGAGAGTTCCATAATTTAATATCATGTTTTATATCATACCCAGCCATTACCATGTCTAGGGATGATTTAAGGCATGTCTAAAGAAACATTATAAAGACATCTTAGAACATTTTGAGGCATGTCTTAAGAAATGAAGACATTATATGAAGACATATAGACATGGATCTTAAGATGGTGTGGCTATAATAACATCTGAAGATGTCTCAAGATGTAAGATGCATAATACATATGCATCTATTCTTTTTAAATAAATCTTTTACTCTTAAATCTTGTTAAAGTAATTTTAAAATGTAACACTATAACAAAAATTCTAGTACAAAAATCTACTTATTATGTAATTTTACTTGATAAAACAATATAGGTCTTTCTATTACTCAATACATATTCAATTTTCATAATACTGCTTGTGGAATGCTTGCATATTTCCAGCCACTCACAAACATATACAACCCCCTTGAAAGTCATTGTTTTCTCTATTTTAAAATACTTGCATGTATTGCCCTGAGCAGTTTTTTCTCCAGATTACAATATTTCAAAGAGTATAACTGTTCAAAATGGTACAAGTGAAAAAAATGGTTTTATAGGAAATGGAAATGGTGATGACTATCAAGGTAGTTGAATACATTTGTGCCAGATCAACATGATGGGAAAGTGCATTACAGAGATACAGTTCCTACCAACATGTAAATTCCATGTAATCCAAATCCAAAAGTACTCATGAGCCCCAGTTCCAATTTAGAGAGTGGCCTTAAGAGCATCCGTCTTCTCAGAGTGTCCTGTAAAGACGGAGAAAAACGGAAGAGTCTGAAAGAGGTTTAATGCCTGAAGAGTTTAATGCCTCTTAAAGCTCCCTCACAAAGTTTTTACATGACATGGTTATAAATACACTGCTTAATGCCTGAGATGTTTTCTGATAGTTGTGTGATAAAGTTTTGGCCTAAAACATATTTTAATACTTTTGTTTTAATCCATTCATGGTGAAGAGATACATGCAGGGTGTTATGGGGCAAAACAGTCCCCAAAGAAAATTTTTCAGATTTATTACTACTTTACCATCATCAACATTGCTCATATGTAGAATTCTAAAGACATGGGTAGGTTCACTGGTGGTTTTGAAGGGTAAATAAGTAAATAAAAAGGCGTTTGTATTGTAGCCATCATGACTCTTGGTTCCTATCACCACCACTGAAGAGAAATATGACGTGGCAAGTTTCTCTCGAATGGTGCATTTCACATCAAACCAGTATGAATTATTTTGTTCACATCTCAAACATTTATTTATGTAGAATTTTTAGAGTTACCTTTTAAGGCAGATTAAATGCAGTTATGGTATGAATTGAGGGAGTGAATATGAAGTCATAAACAAGAGGTGCCCAAAGAATTTCCAAAAGACCACTGTCATCAATACAAAGTTAATGGAAAATGTGGCTTTATTGTTGGCAACAATTAATAAACGTCAAAAAAACTGCTTATTGTGTTGACGACTATCAAATGGTCAGACATTCAGACACATAATCCCATATCAAAATAACGGTTGTTTCATCTCTGAACTGTCCTGGCTACTGTTAACTGATGTTACAGTTAACTTAGCCAGATACTACCCTTGGCTAGCTGGCTCAAGCCAAACGGCTGTAGTGTAGCTTGATACTTTAGGAGACAAATCAACTGTACCAGGGGTGTCCAGTCTTATCTGGTGGCTGCAGGTTTTCATTGTAAAAAAGCAGGAGCACACATGCTCAGTTGTCTGAAGACTGAGGCTGACTGATTAAGAGTGGAGTAAGGTGTGCTCTGCTGGAGTGAAATGAAAACCTGCACCCACACTGGCCCTTTGTGGACAAGACTGGACACCCCTGAACTGTACACTGAAGCCAATAACAAGAGTATTAAAGATACAGATTTTTACTGTCGATGCCACGTTCATTTCTTACTTTGGTAAAAATGTCCTTTTACACAATTTAAGTTGCCGATATTTCGTTGCTAATTCCACTTAACGGTAGACTAACATTACACTTCGTAAAGATTAAGTACAGAATAAGTGTAAACGAAATGGATAAGCACTACCAGCATGATACTAAAAAATTAACAATGTTAAGCTTGACTAGTAAATTATTCTTATAATTTAGATAAACCAGGGTTTAGTGGTTTTAACCTTACTCACCTGCCAACGTTCATCTTCCTCCTCCATGTTTGTGCTTTTCAAACTGTGTGTTCTGCCACACCCCAGGAGCCATCAGCCAATAGCATTCGCTGACAGAAATGGCCATGGGTCTGCCCCCAAACTGTCAAACCACCCACATGTCCGTCCCCAAACTGTCAAAACCATCGATATACCCTCCACTAAACTGTCAAATCCACACACATGCCCACATGCCTGCCCCCAAACTGTCAAAACCACCCACATACCCACCCCCAAACTGTCAAAACCACCCACATACCCTCCCCTAAACTGTCAATACCACCCACATGCCCACATGCCTGCCCCCAAACTGTCAAAATCACCCATATACCCTCCCCTAAACTGTCAAAACCACCCACATACCCTCCCCTAAACTGTCAAAACCACCCATATACCCTCCCCTAAACTGTCAAAACCACACACATACCCTCCCCCAAACTGTCAAAACCACCCACATACCCTCCCCTAAACTGTCAAAACCACCCACATGCCCACATGCCTGCCCAAACTGTCAAAACCACCCACATACCCGCAACCAAACTGTCAAAACCACCCACATGCCCGCCCCCAAACTGTCAATACCACCCACATGCCCGCCCCCAAACTGTCAAAACCACCCCCCAATCCAATATACCAGCACAAAACTTAACTTGAGCGCAGAAAACAGTCGAAGGAAATTTACAATGTATCCTGCCTTCCGCCCGATGACCGCTGGGATAGGCTCCAGCACCTCCCTGCGACCCTGATGGAGAAGTGGCTTAGAAAATGGATGGATGGATAGAAATCTACATGTCATGCGAGCACAAGGCACTTGAGAGGGACATTTACATGCGTGAATTGTGTTTTTGCGTTCACGAGTATCACATTGACATGCGCGAGAGGGATATTTACGCATGCAAGTTGTGTTTTTGCGCTCACAAGTTTTGATATTAATGTAACACCATACTATAATCCTTTATATATCTCAGTTAATGTAAGACCAATTTTATCATAGTGATAGGCCGCTGTATGTAAACGCCATTCTGCAGTACCCCCGAATAGCCAGGGGGTGTCACCATTGTCCTTTATATACATGTTTGAGCACACCTATTAGTCTGAGGAGTAATGCTGCTGTTTTTTATGTGACTCTAGGGCTACGTTTACACAGCAGGTAAAAGTGGCCCGAATCTGATTTTCTCACCAAATCCGATTTTTTTGTTTGGCTGTTCACATTATGTTTTAAATGTGATCTATATGCGACATTAGTCTGAACAGATCAGCTTCTAAACTGACCCGGATGCGCAAAAAAACAATGCTTCACGAGACGGCTCGTTCAGAGGTAAACCGTCAATACGGCCAGTGAACGCTTTCAGTGTTACCTTCGCCAGCATCACAGGAGCGATTATGAAGTTCCAATGTTGGACAGCTGGGCTCATCACCCACAATGTGTTGAGTTCGCTGTAAAAAGGAGCGTGTTATACGGTCACGACTACTTCTTTGGTTCGTGTCCTCAGATTCTTTGAATGCTTCAGCCTCGGGCTCCTCATCCTCCTTCATTCGAAACCTGTTCGAACGCGACTCTTCATCTTCCGCTTCTCTGGAGTTCGGGTCACAGGGGCAGCATCCTAAGCAATGAGGCCCAGACCTCCCTTTCCCCAGCCACTTCCACTAGCTCTCCGGGGGGAATTCCGAGGCGCTCCCAGGCCAGCTGGACAATATAGTTACGCCAGCGTGTCCTGGGTCTTCACCGGGGTCTCCTCCCTGGTGGACACCTCACAAGGGAGGCATCCAGGAGGCATCCTAACCAGATGCCCGAACCACCTCAACTGGCTCCTCTCGATGTAAAGAAGCAGTGGCTCTACTCCGAGTCCCTCCCGGATGACCGAACTTCTCACCCTATCTCTAAGGGAGAGTCCAGACACCCTGCGGAGGAAACTCATTTCGGCCGCTTGTATTCGTGATCTTATTCTTTCGGTCATTACCCAAAGCTCATGACCATAGGTGAGGGTGGGAACGTAGATCGACCGGTAAATCGAGAGCTTTGCCTTGTGGCTCAGCTCTTTCTTTACCACAACAGACCGGTAAAGAGCCCACATCACTGCTGACCCAGCACCAATCTGCCTGTCAATCTCCCACTCCCTTGTACCATCACTCGTGAACAAGACCCCGAGATACTCTCCACCCTTTTCCGCCTGAGAACCATGGTCTCGGATTTAGAGGTACTGATTCTCATCCTGGCTGCTTCAGACTCAGCTGCAAACTGATCCAGCGAAAGCTGAAGTTCCCGGCCTGATGTACCCAATAGGACCACATCTTCTGCAAACAGCAGTGATGTGACCTTGAGGTCACCAAACCGAACACCCTCCGTCCCCTGACTGCACCTAGAAATTCTGTCCATAAAAATTATAAATAGAATCGGTGACAAAGGGCAGCCCTGATGGAGTCCAACTCTCACTGGGAACGAGTCTGACTTACTGCCGGCAATGCGAACCAAGCTCCTGCTTTGTTTGTACAGGGCCTGAATGGCTTGTAGCAAAGAGCCATGTACCCCGTACTCCCGAAGCACCTCCCACAGAATACCCCGGCAACACAGTCGAATGCCTTCTCCAGATCCACATGTGGTAGTACATGTGGACTGGTTGGGCAAACTCCCATGATCCCTCTAGGATCCTGGAGAGGGTGAAGTGTTGACCCAGTGTTCCACGATCAGGACGGAACCCTAACTGTTCCTCCTGAATCCGAGGTTCGACTATAAGTCGGACTCTCTTCTCCAGTACCCCTGCATAGACCTTACCAGGGAGGCTGAGGAGTGTGATTCCCCTGTAGTTGGAACACACCCTCCGGTCCCCTTTTTTAAAAAGAGGCACCACCCCCCCAGTCTGCCAATCCAGCGGCACCACCCCCGATGTCCACGCAATGTTGAAAAGGCGTGTCAGCCAGGACAGCCCCACAACATCCAGAACCTTGAGGAACTCGGGATGGATCTCATCCACCCCTGGAGCCTTGCCACCAAGGAGCTTTTTAACTACCTTAATGACTTCGGCCTCAGTAATGGAAGAGCCTATTCCCGTGTCTCCAGACTCTGCCTCCTCACTGGAGAACGTGTTGGTGGGATTGAGAGGGTCCTCAAAGTATTCCTTCCACCGCCCAATGACGTCTTCAGTCGAAGTCAGCAGCACACCATCTCCACTATATACAGTGCTAGTGGCACACTGCTTTCCCCTTTTGAGTCCCCTGATGGTTTGCCAGAATCTTTTTGGAGCCGACTTAAGGTCACTTTCCAAGGCCTCACCAAACTCCTCCCACACCCGGGTTTTTGCCTTGGCGATGACTGAAGCCGCAGATTGCTTGGCCTGTCAATACCTGTCAGCTGCCTCTGGTGTCCCACAGGCCAACCAGGACTCCTTCTTCAGCTTGATGGCGTCTCTCAACTGGGGTTTCCACTACCTTGCGGCTACAGCTACAGTCAGCCGCTTCAACAATGGAGGAGTGGAACATGGCCCATTCTGAGTCAATGTCCCCCACCTCCCCCAATATCTGGTCAAAGTTCTGACGGAGGTGAGAGTTGAAGATCAATCTGACAGGTTCTTCTGCCAGACATTCCCAGCAAATCCTCACTATACGTTTGGGTTTGCCCGGTTTGACCGGCATCTTCCCTCACCACCTGATCCAACTCACCACCAGGTGGAGATCAGTTGACAGCTCAGCTCCTCTCTTTACCCGAGTGTCCAAAACACATGGCCGGAAGTCCGATGACATGACTACAAAGTCAATCATTGAACTGCGGCACTTATGGACATCCTTGTGTTCAAACATGGTGTTTGTGATGGACAAACTGTGGTTTGCACAGAAGTCCAAAAACTGAACACCACTCGGGTTCAGATCAGAGAGGCCATTCCTCCCAATCACACCCCTCCAGGTCACACTGTCATTGCCCATGTGAGCGTTGAAGTCCCCCGGTAGGACAATAGAGTCTCCAGGAGGAGCACTTTCAAGCGTCCTTCCCAAGGACTCTAAGAAGGCTGGGTCCTCTGAACTGCTATTCGGTGCATAAGCACAGACAGCAGTCATTACCCGTTCCCCAACACAAAGGCGTAGGGAAGCTACCCTCTCGTCCACCGGAGAAAACCCCAACATACAGGCGCCGAGTCGAGGGGCTATGAGAAAGCCCACACCTGCCTGCTGCCTCTCACCATGGGCAACCCCAGAAAAGAATAAAGTCCAGCCCCTCTCAAGGAGATTGGACCCAGAGCCCAAGCTGTGTGTTGAGGTGAGCCCGACTATATCTGGCTGATATCTCTCAACCTCGTGCACCAACTCAGGCTCCTTCCCTGCCAGTGAGGTAACATTCCAAGTTCCAAAAGCCAGTTTCAGCAACCGACGATCAGAACGCCAAGGCCCACACCTTCGGACACTGCCGATCCACAAAGCACCGAACCCCTACTACTGCCCCTCCCATTGGTGGTGGGTCGATGGGAGGAGGGACTCATGTAACCCCTTTGGGCTGGGCCCGGCCGGGCACCATGAGTAAATGCCCGGCCACCAGACGCTCGCTGGCGAGCCCCTCCCCCAGGCTTTGCTCCAGGGTGGGGCCCCGGTAACCCTGTTCTGGGCAGGGTACACAAGTCCTGTTTTTTAATTATACAATCTTCCAATATTTACTAATTTAATTAATTTGTTAAGTTATTTTATTAAATGCTATTCTTATTTTCTTAAAGACTTCCTATTTCAAAATAACGACTTATTTTTCCAAAATAATGATTTACTTTCTTGAACTAATTAGTCATTGCATAGTAATTTTTTTAAGTTACTGATTGAAATTTGTTACATACTGCTGTCAGAAACATGAACCATACTGAAACTAACATTTGAAGTAGTTTGCTCTAATGCTGGTTAACTGTGAGTTAATGTAGAACTTTAATGCCAGTGAATTGATGGTCAAATGAAATTTGACTTAAGGATCTCTTCTCACTGATATTTTTATGATTTATTTTTATGTGATTATTTTCCAACCTCTGTTTGTCCTTTACAGTTAAACATTTTTTTTATTCCTGTCAGTTATATATAACTTCAAAAAATAGGAGATGGTGGGCTGTAGTGACACCTGCTGGAGCAAAATCAAACTGTCCACTTAGGAATCAACACTGATTGACAATCAATTTCACTGCTGTTGTGTAAATGGATCAGACAACAGGTGGAAATTATTGGCAATTAGCAAGATACACTCAACAAAGGAGTGGTTCTGCAGGTGGGGACCTCAGACCACTTCTCAGTACCTTTCTGCTTTCTGGCTGATGTTTTGGTCACTTTTGAATGTTGGTGGTGCTTTCACACTCGTGGTAGCATGAGATGGACTCTACAACCCACACAAGTGGCTCAGGTAGTGCAGCTCATCCAGTATGGCACATCAAAGCAAGCTGTGGCAAGAAGGTTTGCTGTGTCTGTCAGTGTACTGTCCAGGGCCTGGAGGCGCTACCAGGAGACAGGCCAGTACACCAGGAGACGTGGAGGAGGCCGTAGGAGGGCAACAACCCCGCAGTAGGACTGCTACCTCCGCCTTTGTACAAGAAGGAACAGGAGGAGCACTGCCAGAGCCCTGCAAAATGACCTCCAGCAGGCCACAAATGTGCATGTGTCTGCACAAACGGTTAGAAACCGGCTCCATGAGGATGGTATGAGGGCCCGACGTCCACAGATTGGGGTTGTGCTCACAGCCCAACACCGTGCAGGATGCATTGCATTTGCCAGAGAACACCAGGATTGGCAAATTCGCCACTGGCGCCCTGTGCTCTTCACAGATGAAAGCAGGTTCACACTGAGCACGTGTGACAGACATGACAGAGTCTGGAGACGCCGTGGAGAGCGATCTGCTGCCTGCAACATCCTTCAGCATGACTGGTTTGGCAGTGGGTCAGTAATGGTGTGGGGTGGCATTTCTTTGGAGGGTCGCACAGCCATCCATGTGCTCATGTCCTCATGTGGCTGGAGTGTGTCAGCAGTTCCTGCATGATTAAGGCATTGAAGTTATGGACTGGCCCGCCCGTTCCCCAGACCTGAATCCGATTGAGCACGTTTGGGAAATCATGTCTCGCTCCATCCACCAACGCCACGTTGCACCACAGACTGTCCAGGAGTTGGTGGATGCTTTAGTCCAGGTCTGGGAGGAGATCCCTCAGGAGACCATCCGCCACCTCATCAGGAGCATGCCCAGGCGTTGTAGGGAGGTCATACAGGCACGTGGAGTCCACACACAATACTGAGCCTCATTTTGACTTGTTTTAAGGACATTACATCAAAGTTGGACCAGCCTGTAGTGTGTTTTTTTTGTTGGGCAGGTCAGTGTCTCTGAACTGCAGCAGTGATGGAAACCCAGTAGTGGACTACACCTGGTACAGAGAGAATGGAGAGCAGATAGAGACTGGACCCTCTCTCACCATCACTGCCACTGATGATACACACAGTGGTTTATACTGCTGTAGAGCTCAGAACAAACACGGTGCTCAAAACTCATTGGTACAGCTAGATCTTCAGTGTGAGTACAGCAGTGAAATGCTCTAATTGCTATATTTATGAAATTTCTTTTCACTATACTAAAGCCTCATCCTACTTACTCTCTCCTTTTGAATTTTTGCTGGTGCATAGATACTCATTTTTAGATAAGTTTAAAATATTTATGATTATGACCAGACGTACAAGGAAATGCCAGGTTGGAGTTGGAGGATGAAGACAGGCCAGGGAGAAGAAGCAAGGCTGAAATTTGGAGGAGAAGTTGAGTGGAATCAGGAGAACTTGGGCCAGAGATTGGAGAATAAGCAGGGCTGAAGTTAGGAAGATAAGTTGGGCTGGGGTCAGAAGGTTAAAGGAGAGAGAAATGAAGAGAAGCCAGGTGGAGGCATAAAGAGAAGGCAGTTAGGAGAAGAAGCTGAGCTTGAGATAGAAGAAGCTGGACAACAGCAAAGAGAAGAAGCAGGATGGAGTTAGGAAGAGAAGCCAGGCTGGACTTAAGAGGAGAAGCCAGGCTGGAATTACTAGGAGAACCTGAAGTAGAGACAGGAGGTGAAATCAAGAGGAGAAGCTAGTCAGGAGTTAGGAGGAGAACATGGTGTGGAGTCAGAAGGAGAAACGCTGTGATGGAGTAAATGTTAGACTCATATTGCTTTATAGTGATGGTCTGATGGTGAAACAGTACAGGAGGCCAGTGCTGCAGCACCTCCATTGATGAGACTTGGGACCTAAAAGGCACAGCGTAGCCTGGAGGATGAAGAAGGGAGAAGAAATTGAGTTGGGGATAGAAGGAAAAGCTTGGCCAAAGAAAGGAGAAGCCAGATGGAGGTAGAAAAATATGCCTGGGTGGAGTTAGGAGGAAAACCTCATATGGAGTTAGGAAAAGAAGCTGAACTAGAGATAGAAGAAGCTGGACCACAGTGAGGAGGAGAAACAGGGTAGAGTTAGGAAGTGAAGCCAGGCTGGAATTAGTGGGAGAACCTGGAGTGGAGTCAGGTGGTGTAGTCAAGAAAATAAAAGCCATGTCTTATAGTGGTAGTCTGATGGCGAAACATCTTATGTTTAATAGGCTCAGCCCCATCTCACCATGTTTATGTTACCAAGCAAAACATCGAAATAAAAGTGCACTTTTTAAAATGTTTTTTTTTTTGTGCATCAGAAACACAAATCACAAAAGTTTGATATTGTTATCAAAGATAAAGTTATTCGCAGTGCAATAATGAGTGGAGTGTGAGCTGCCTAGGCACCAAGCCTCTAGTTCTTTATATCAATGCTTCTTTTAGTCTCAACGTCTGATCAGATAAGTCACAGGAAGTTCATCATGAAATAGCGATTAGCATGTTGTGACAGTGTTTAGAATAACGTTTAGTCATGAGCAGTGCACAGAGCACAATAGATAGCCTGAAGTTTCTGATCTTGGGCAAGATGGAGAAATTCCTCAGGAGACAGTAAAGCAGAAATATTCTATTCATTGAACAAGATTTAGTGACAAGGACATGAAAGAAACCTGCTCAGAACTGATGAAAGGGAAGCACTGAGCCTTTAGCAGCAGTTTGAGACACAAATTGGACTTCTCCTGCCTGTGTCATGAGTATAATACTGGCTTATAAGCATAATGCAAAACTGAATGCAAAACATTCTTCTGAGGGCTGCAGATGAAATAGAAGAGAACTTGCTAGCACTGATATACAAAGGCTCCTTTTCACTACTCACTCAGGCACATTCACAACTTTCTGAGCAGGCTTGATTGAACCATCGCAGTTTACCAATGTAACCAACATAACACTTTAAATCTAATGTTTAAAAACTTTTATTCCAATTTTACATTTCATTACATGGTGTGCCATTCATTACAAAGCATCCTGCCATTTGCTGCTGTTTCCATCACTTTTTAAAGAATTTTGAGAAGGACTGTGAGTGACTGAAAGTCTCAAAGGATACACCAACTGAGTCCTTCCATTTCTCAGAAATGAAAGATCCTATTCATGGCCTCATTTAAAGCATCTTACAAAATGGCACATTGACATCAGGAAATGCAGCTTTTCTTTGAAAGCATCATTGTCTTTGATATACAGCTACATTCAGTTGATGGAGTGCCGTGGATATCGTTGGGGGCTGCTTGAAACATGGTCAGGGACATTTTCAAAGTGATACTGTTTAAACTCTCAGGACAAGATGTATGTATGTGAGAAGAAAAAATGCCATGATGTGGCCACAATATCCATGGATAGTCTGTATTTTCAAACTCTATTTGTAGGTTTTGGTGGTAAAATTTCCCTTCATTAGATTGCTATCTCTTCGTCCCTGCACTTTAATTTACTGTCTCGAGTTTGTCAATTTTGCACTGTTCTTTTTAAACCTTGTACCTCAAGAGCGAGCAGCTAGTGGAGGAGGCTGTGCACAGTTTGTGTGATAAGCTTTTTTTTTCATCATTTGAATGTTAGTGCCCAGGCACACCAACCCAAAGAGGAAGAAAAACACGAAATGACTAAGTATGAGCTCTCGTCAGTTCATCTTCATTAACAACAATATTAAAAGACACTGTAATTGGGAATTCACCATTCAATTACTGCTCTTTAAAAATTTGGACATCTGAATAGCAAATATTATTAAAATGACCATTGACAATGCATACATGTTGCTACTTGTCATTTGCTGCTTTGCTCCAAACAGCACTGATGAAAGCCAGCTATTGCTAACTGTGGAGACAGTGGCCAGCGGCTCGGCTGGGTTCTCTTCAGCCGTTTAAACTCTCAGGACCAGATGATCACATGTTAAAGGCTTGGAGTGTCAGGGTGTTTAAATTCAGGCACAATGTTAGCCAATATTGCAGATGCATCAAGACATATATAACATTGCAATTCCTATTTCCATCTGGCCCTGTGCATTTATTATTAAAGAAAATTCACAATGTGGGATCAAGTCTGGGAAACTTTATCTCTCTCTCTCTCTCTGTCTGTCTGTCTTTGTGATTCTCTCAGATGCTCCTCAGATTGATTTTTCCTGTCATAGTAACAGCAGCAGTGAAGGTGGGGTCGTGTGTGTCTGTGAGGTTCACGGACATCCTGTTCCTAAACTGGACTGGCGTCTGTCTGAAGAACCTGTCCCATCCTCTGAGGACTCATCCATCAGGGAGGAGTCTGTGGGCAACACGGGCCTGAGGAGCTTCATCTACATACATCAGTCACTTTCAGACACTTTGCAGTGTATCAGCACCAACAAGCAGGGCAGCACCTCTCAGTTGTTCTATCCCGTGGCTACTCATCACTGCTCATCTGCAGGTTAGAAACACTGCTTTTCTGACGCTAACTGGTGGACTATATTTAACATCTGTCAAATTAGTCCCTCTCACTGGTTTTACTGATTATAACTGTAATAATACTTTGTTCACAGAATGTAAACAGACTTCAGTGCCGTATCTGATCTTCTCAGCTCTTCTTCTACTGTGTGTTGCTATTATTGGATTTCTTCTTCACAAATTAAAACAGTAAGTCATACACTCAGGAATGATTAAACTTTCTGTTGCACACATGAAGAAACGAGGCTCCCAGCTCGTTTTTAGAAAAGGAAGTGGCAAAATGGAGTTACCCTTTAGCACATTCAGTAGATTAGCTAAACTTGGCTTTCACCAGTAATTTGCTTGGTACATACTAAAAGCTTCATAGTTACAACAGTCTACTCATTAAACTAATAATTACGCAAGACCATTTTAACAGAAATCAAATGCATCTAACACGGTGAGAGAGAAGTATAACAACAAAATAATAGAATCAGATCTCAGTAACCGAAGCTACTCATTAGCACAAGAGAGCTTTACCAAAAAAAACATGTTCTCTTTGTGTTATTAAACAGATTAAGGTGTCAAACAGCTCAGAGAGGTTTTAAAACCCGACAGGCACTTCTAGGTCTACAATTTGTAGAATATTTTATGTTGTGCTCACCTGCAACCCAAGAGAAACAGTTAGCTATGCAGCTTTCCAGCATGTTCTCAACACTGCACTGAAAAAGCTGTGTGAGCTTTGAGAAAAGGGAGAGTTACTCTTTAGCGCCAATCGCCCCCTAGTGTGCATTTAATGGAACTGTTATCAATAAATGAACAACTCATGACTGCATAAGCTAAAAATAAAAGAATAAAATAAAAAAAAATCAAAGGATGGGGGTTCTCTCTGTTGTTATAGCCTCACACTTCTATGATCAAAAGAATGAATATAGCTGAGCAAACTGACAGCGCTAAAGGAGAGCTGCCATAGTACATGTGTAATTAAAGTTAAATTTCCCTAGAAGAATAATTCAAATCATTAAAAAGAAACTTGAGTAAATACTTTTTTATTTCAGGTATTATTTTCTTTGCCCAAGAAATGACAGTACTGTGTGAAAGTCTTAGGCACCCAATACACATTTTCAAAATCTATTTATTTGTGTAGTTTGTGTTTATTTGCTCTCTCTCCATATATATATATATATATATATATATATATATATATATATATATATATATATATAAAATAGTGATTTTATGCATGTTAGTGTGTTTGTTTAACCATTTTATTTTCAAACCAAGCCCAGTATTGCTTGTAGTATTGCAGTATAGCTTGAAATCAAAGGTTATCCCACATGCTAAACACTGTTCAGATCACTTAATGCAGAAGCATTGTACACCCTTCATTTGAAACCTTCTCTAACAGACACATAACACATCTATAACAATGTGTAGAACGTTCTTTGCTGATGTGGCTGTCGAGAACTGCAGCACACCTGGACCACAGCTTAGATTTTAGAACACAGCTTCTGCATTTATTTCAAGGTGAAGTGAACTATAGCTAGCAAGCAGGTGTAGCCTGGGGGTCTTTAGTTCCCAGCTGGGAAGGAACCAGGAGGGGCATTAAGACCCAGCATGAAGGCTAGTTTTCAGAGTCTGCCTTTTTTATTTGTTTTCTCTTTCTTTTGGTCTTTGCTTAATACAAGCAGGTCATTAGGGTTTACATTTGAACTAAGTGGACACCTTGCAGTATCTTCTTGAATGTCAATCTCTTTAGTGACATTTGGAAATCTATTTTTATGTGGAATTAAATGTAATTTTAATTTGCATATCAGCAAGTACCAAGTATCCCCTTATTAGGGCTTATTAGTACATTAATTTTAACGGTGGTGGCAGTGGATAGGCAGCTTAGCGAACTCTGTCTAGATTTTTTTGTTTTTTTGTGATTTGGGTGTGGACCATAACTTATTTCTGAAGCTAGAAAGTGGTGATATATACATTTCAGGTGTGTAGATTCAGTTTAGGGTTGTGTTAAGTGCTGTGATTTTCTTTATAAATGGCAGTATGCTATTGCAACTATCCATAGGACACCACTGGTATTTTAGCCATAGTAGGAGGCAGAAATCCTAAAGTTTTTTGTTTTTTTTTTGAAAAAAGAGGGATATATAAATGTGCCAGTGATTTCTTTATGTGACCATACTTTAATAAATTTATGTTATGAAGTCATCAGTTGTGTGATCCATGTGTGACTAAGCGAACCTGTGCTGGGGAAAGTATTGTTAAATTGGGTTCTACCACTCTTCATAATTAGGGAGTGGCATAGTGTGTGTTTTACTTGGTGGTAGAGGCCATAGAGCAAATGAGGCAGCAAAGTAGAAGTTGATGGCATGGACACTTTAAATTTTGTGTAAGTTTCCATCGAGCTGTGGGCGGCTTTTAGGCAGACTTTTAGGCTGGAGGTTGTTGGTGTACCTGGAACTCATGAATATGCATTTTTCTACCACCGTTTCCCAAAATGTTGGGATGCTGTGCAAGATGCAATGATATGCAAATCTTTAAACACTACAACATATCAAACTGAGACATTTTATTGTTTTTAGAAAAAACATATGCCTATTTTGAACTTAATGCCAGCAGCACCCTTCAAAAATATTGAGAGCAACAAAAGATGAATCTTTTAGAAGGGCAGGGAAGGAGACAAATAGCACAACAATTCAAGAATATTATAACATTGCAAAAAACTTTCAACTGTGATTTTTCAATTGGAATTTCATCATCTACAAGACCAAATATCATTAAAGATTCAGAGAATACAGTGAACTCTCTGTAAGCAAGGGACAAAGCCAAAAACTAATATTGGCTGACTGTGATCTTTGTGCCCTGAGGTGGCACTGCCTGGGTTCAAAAAAACCATTGTCTGTGAACACATTTCATCGCTGCATCCACAAATGCAACATAAAACTCTACCACGCAAAGAAGTAACCACATACAAACAGGACTGAGGTGAAGTGGAAAAGTGTCCTGTGGTCTGACAAATCAAAACTCTTCTCTTGATATTCTTCTTGGAAATCACAGACATTGTGTCCTTCAGGCTAATGAGGAGAGTGGACTGTTCAAATGCCAGCATCTTTGATGGTATGGGTGTGCATTAGTACACATAGCATGGGTGACTTGCAAATCTGTGAAGGCACTATTAATGGGGAATGATTTATACAGGTTTTGGCAACATATGCTGCCATGCACATTCCATCATTTTCAGAGAAGCCCTTGCTTATTTCAACAAGACAATGTTAAACCACATTCTGCATGTATTACAACAGCATGACTCTGTAGTGAAATAGTACAGGTACTAAACTAGTCTGCCTGCAGTCCAGATATGTCACCACTGAAAACATTGGGTTCCTTAATGAAACACAAAATGTGATGAAGGAGACCCTAAACTTCTGAACAGCTGAAATCCTGCATGAAACAAGAACAGGAAAACATTTCACTTTCAAAACTAAAAAAGGTGATGAAATATAGTGACAAATATGCTACTGTCCCAAGTTTTTTGGAAGGTATTGCTGGCATCAAATTCAAAATGGGCGTATATTTTTCAAAACAACAATAAAATAAAAACATTTGTCAGTTTCATGTTATCTTTGTTGTCTTTATCATATATTGTCTTTTTTTTAACTAAATATATGTTTTAACTGACTTGCACATCATTGAATTCTGTTTTTATTTGCATGTTGTATGGTGTTTTTTAGAAACGGGGGATTACATTAATTACATTTGCATATGATTTACTGTCACACTGGCAAATACGAGTCTGTACTAAACACAACTTTTCATCAAAATCAAAGTGAATTTAATTTCACAGTTTGTTCTTATGTACATTTTGCACAGCATTCCAACCTTTTTGTAAATGGGGTTATAGAAAAATATAAATAAATGAATATTCAAATTCTTGATTTCATCAAGAATGCAGTTGGTTTCAGCGTTGTTCTATAAGTCTTTTATTTGTTATTTCTTTGTTAAGAAATAACACACGCTCCTTGCTGCTCCAGGACAGTGCTCAGTTTGAACACATGTGCAAGAAAAATACAAAAAACAAGAAAAACAAAATCCTGGAGAGAGGATGTCTGATGAGTGGAGAAGCAGTGTACTGGTCCCCATTTTTAAGAACAAGGGTGATGTGCAGAGCTGCAGTAACTACAGAGGTATAAAGTTGATGAGCCACACCATGAAGGTATGGGAAAGAGTTGTTGAAGCAAGGCTAAGGCGAGAGGTTCAGATCAGTGAGCAGCAGTTTGGTTTCATGCCCAGAAAGATACCACAGATGCAATTTTTGCGTTGAGAGTGTTGGTAGAGAAGTACAGAGAAGGTCAGAAGGAGCTACATTGTGTCTTTGTGGATCTAGAGAAGGCAGATGATAGGGTGCCAAGAAAGGAACTGTGGTACTGTATGAGGAAGTCAGGTGTAGCTGAAAAGTATGTTAGGGTGGTGCAGGACATGTATGAGGATAGTGAGACAGTGGTGAGGTGTGCAGTTGGAGTATGTAATCTGTGGTGAGAGTAGAGAGCAGGTGGAAGAGAATCTGGAGAGGTGGAGGTTTGCACTGGAGAGGAGAGGAATGAAGGTCAGTAAAGATAAGACGGAATACATGTGTGAATGAGAGGGAGGCAGGTGGAAAGGTGAAGATGCAAGGAGTAGAGGTCGTAAAGGTGGATGACTTCAAATATATTGGGTCAACCATCCAGAGCAATGGACAGTATAGAAAAGAGGTGAAGAAGAGGGTGCAGGCAGGATGGAGTGGGTGGAGATGGGTGTCAGGGCTGATGTGTGACAGAAGGATAGCAGCAAGAGTGAAAGGGAAGGTTTACAAGACAGTAGTGCGTCCTGCTATGATGTACGGTTTGGAGACTGTGGCTCTGTCTAAAAGACAGGAGGCTGAGCTGGAGGTGGCGGAGATGAAGATGCTGAGATTTTTGTTGGGAGTGACAAGGATGGGCAAGATTAGAAATGAGCAGATCAGAGGGACAGTGAAGGTGGAGCAGTTTGGAGATGAAGCCAGAGAGGCCAGGTTGAGATGGTTTGGACATGTGTTGAGGAGGAATAGTGGATATATTGGGCAAAGAATGTTGGAGATGGAGCTGCCAGGTAGAAGGAGAAGAGGTAGACCTCAGAGGTTTATGGATGTATTGAAGGTGTACATGGAGATGGTTGGTGTAAAAGTAGAAGAGGCAGTGGATAGGGCAAGATGGAGGCGGATGATCCGCTGTGGCGACCCCTAAAGGGAGCAGCCGAAAGAAGATGATGTTACTGTCCACCACTGGAAATCCCAGACAGCCAGACTTGGCCGACTGAAAATGTGGTGCGAGGAAATTGCCTGTCAGACGGTGTTGTCATGGCAACAGTAATGCAGGTGACACTTATGAATTCTGCTCGAGACTCGCGTCTTGAAATACACAAAGTTATTGCGGTCAAAATTCAACACAATCCGAAATATTAAACACACATTGAAATGCGAGTAAACCATATTTAACCGTGTTAGTGGTCACTTTGTCAGACTATAAAGGAAACACTAATGAAATTCTAACTTTTCAGTAAGTTTCATTCTTTATGCAGTTCTCATGCATCCAATGCAACAGAGGCATACTATAAGCTTACCATAACATCTCGTTTAGACTGTATTTGTTTATATGAATACATATACTAACATTACAATAAACACAAGAATCGTGACAAACTCGCCTTATCAAAGAATGAATAGGCGTCAGAAGTAATGGGAGGTTTGAGAGGCGAGTCTGCTCGTTCAGACAGGCGCGGGTCAGTTATTGAAGTTGTGGCCAACTAGTCAATCGTGCAGCGCACTTCATTTGACCTTCCGCTGGCCCTAACAGGACTAACCCGTTATGGGTTCCGCCGTTTTTAAACACGAATAGTCCTCTTGGCACTGCTGATCAATATGGAAATAGACTCCAAACAGACTTTAACAAAACTTATTAGCCATGCATTTGGGTGTTCACTGAGCCATCTTAAAAACAGCCTGAAACGATGTGCTGTTACAGTACAGTGGTATACTAAAATGCATGCCAGTACAATGAGGCAGTGCACCGCCTGTGACCAACAACCACCACCACCACCACCACAACAACAACAATCTATAGTTTTAGATGACACAGTACCTCCACAAAACAAACACAGGACACAATAATTCAACTACACAAAACTTTATGCTTTACAAAAAAATAAATAAATGGATTCAAATATTGGATGTTCTTAATATGAATTATTTGAAATTCCAAGACAATCTATAAATGAACATCGGAAGTAATAAAAGTAAAAAAAGCTTGCAAAAGATCATTAAGGGGAACTGAAGATGGGGCTAATTGGGAAGGTGGCTGTCCCAATAAGGCCTTCACCTGCAATGGTATAAAGAAAACATTAACAATTACTGGGTTTGTGTGGTAAATAAAAGCTCTGCTCCAAAGGACTAACTGCTCATTTTCATCTTTATTCTGAACAACACAATAAGTTGTGCTTGACCAAGGTTTCACGTCAACTCACGTCTTGCTATTTCCAATAAGACATCCCTGAAGAAGGTAGGTAAGCTTAGAGTTGCGATTTGGCACAAAACTCTCCTACAGAAAACCAAAAGGAACAAGTTAATTTTATACCAAATGAAGCAAGTTCTGAAGGATTTTCTCTTCTTTGAAAGCTCCCCCAATACCACCACTTGCCAAAACTTAGTTGCCCCTTTAAAATGTGTTCTAATGTAGTGACTAAGCTCAGGGTTCAATTTCAGTATCATGCTTAAAACATGCCCTCACCCAATTGGACTTACCACTTGGAACTGCTTTACATCAAGTAGCCACTCACAGTATTTATGCAGTTAAATGACTTCAAATTATGCATATAATATTTTTTTAAAAATGCAGTCATAACAGCTTTAGTTTCTTTGGATGTCTTATGCAAACAAAAACATCTTACAGAGTGGTGAATGTTTCAGTTTCATACTGTTGTAACGCGTATGCAGTAGCTGCTCTCTTTCACCTTTGAACAAGCTAACATTCTGCAAGCATAAGTTTTAAACCAGAAACGGTGAACGCAACCACTGAGGCACAAGGTTTAGAATTTAATGTTCAATGTTTTCAGCAATACTAAAATAAACAGCACAAAAACGAAACAAATCCTAAGTGGATGAAAAGGGATTCAGTTTATTTTTGCTGATACCCGATTCCTTAAAGTATGCCTGGATGTCCCTCAATTTCACATCTCTAGCAGCAAAACAAGACATTCAGACCTGAAATGTTCAGTATCTATTTTAAGGCTTTATAATAGCTTTTAAGGATCTTCAGAAACCCTGGATAATAGGCTGGATAATTAAAAGCTTTGGCAATTTGAAAATTTCACCCTTTCAAACTGCAACTTTGACACAGTAACAATTCATCTTTGAACCGTAGCATTTACCTAGTCCATCACTCTTACGAGGGCTTCACTTGAGCTAATAAAGTAATGAAAAAGCCCTTACTTAGAGATAGGGTGAGAAGTTCGGTCATCCGGGAGAGACTCGGAGTAGAGCCGCTGCTTCTTTTCGTCGAGAGGAGCCAGTTAAGGTGGTTCGGGCATCTGGTTAGGATGCCTCCTGGACGCCTCCCTCATGAGGTGTCACAGGCAAGTCCATCAGGGAGGAGACCCCAGGGAAGACCCAGGACCCGCTGGTGTAACTATATTGCCCAGCTGGCCTGGGAGCGCCTCGGAATCCCCCCTGGAGAGCTAGTGGAAGTGGCTGGGGAAAGGGAGGTCTGGGCCTCATTGCTTAGGTTGCTGCACCCGCGACCCGAACCCTGGAGAAGCGGAAGATGATGGATGGATGGATGGATGGATGGATGGATGGATGGATGGATGGAGTGTACAAATAAAAATTGTAGATTGTCAATAAAATTACAAACAAAAGAGACTGAAATTAGTTACTTTTTTGCAGCTTCCAATCCATTTGGCTCCTTATTCGCAGCATCTCATTCAGCTAACGACAGTAACACAAAGGAGGGTTCATAATCGATGACTGCTGCACTTTATCTTGACAGACACAAAGAGACTGATAATGGAGACAGAACAATGAAGGAATTAAGAATGTGAAGAATGATTATGTTCATTTCAACCGCACACTTTCATTCCAAGCAGTTTAAAGTACGAGACTAAAGAAAAAATAAATGGGAAGCTGGAATCTATGCAGACTTGAAAAATGCAAAATCTTCAAAACAGAGTATGAATCCCACTCTCAGGGCAGTATACATTTAGTCTGGTCCAATGTGATGTCACAAACAGAAAACGGATACTTTTAAGGTCACATTTGACCAACAGCCGATTTGGTCTGACTCTGAAGATGAGACTTCACTAAATTCCCAATCTCTCCGCTTTTAAGTCAACAGCTGTGAAAGAAGAACATCTAAACAACCTAGAATTAGCTCAAAATGAACTGAATTTCAATCGCCAAACATAACGGGCTGTAAAATGCTTTACAGACTGGCTGGAACAAAACATTAATACTGGTCTAGCAAAAATTCATAAAACTGAGCTGAACTTGATATTGTGGCAGTTTTATGGCCCAGTCCAATTTGGTCAGACTCTGATGATGAACCTACCTGTTTGGTATTTGGTTTATTTCTGGCTAATTTCAGGTTGTTCAGGTGTTCTGACACAGCTGCCGACTGAAAAGCTGCTCATTGGTGACAGTTTGGGAATTTAGTGTAAGGAGCTGGAGAATGAACTGCTGGCTGTGCAGCAAGTGAGCTGAGCTTGTTTCTCTGACATAGCAACAAGCTGCTTGTTAAGGAACTATAATTTGGTGGAAGGAATTGCTAACATTCAAGTGTTCTCTGCCCAGTTTATTTATCTAATGCTTTATGTAACTGTTTGTACTGTTGAACAAAAGCAATAGAACACTCAAGGTTGTGGATTATCTTGAATAACATCATGGCTGAGATGGCCACTCACCTTTGGCTTGTGATGTTATTTCATGATAACACACTCCCTCTAGCAATAGTGTAATTAGATCAATGAAAACTTAAACTTTACATGAAGGCATGATGCTTTTAATGAGAATATTTTTTTGTATTCCTGGTATAGAAAATCAGAAAATATGTAACTTTTAGTTTAATAGAATCAATCTAGGTTGTCCTTACAGTGGAAGGCTGGATCTCTATCTGTCATGTGTAATTATTCTGGCCCAGCATAAACAACATTTTTAATATGCATGTTGTATTTTTCTCCTCATCAACAGCTTTTACATTTTTAAAAGATCTGCACCAGCTAAACGTTTTCTAAACAGAACTTATTTTGCAAATCTAACACCTTGTTGCACAAGGAGGGTGTTCACCCAAGGATCCACTTGGATGGGATAATAATGTTGAATGCCATGTCAATGAACAGCATTCTAGTATTAAAGACAAAAATCCACTTTTCTTAGCATAAGCACACATTAATGCAGCACCAAACCTTCTTACGCAAAAGGTTTTTATGCACACACTGTCCAAACTGTTTGGTAATTGAGGTTTGTAATTTAATCATTGATATTGTCTTCATCATTAATATATTAAAATATTTAACTATATTTCTCATGATACATAAACAAAAAATGCCTATAAATCTTTAAATAAAATCTAATGTAATACATCCATCCATTTTCTAAGCCACTTCTCCATCAGGGTCACGGGGGGTGTACTGGAGCCTATCCCAGCAGTCATCGGGCGGAAGGCAGGATACACCCTGGACAGGTCGCCAGTCCATCGCAGGGCAGACAGACAGACAGACAGACAGTCACTCACACACACTCACACCCAGGGGCAATTTAGCATGCCCAATTGGCCTGACTGCACGTCTTTGGACTGTGGGAGGAAAGCGGAGAACCCGGAGGAAACCCACGCAGACATGGGGAGAACATGCAAACCCCACACAGAGAGGACCCTGATCACCTGGCCGGGGAATCGAACCCAGGCCCTCCTTGCTGTGAGGCGACAGCGCTACCCACCGCGCCACCGTGCCGCCTATTAATGTAATACTAATGATGAGCAATAACTAATTAAAATGGTTTTAAAACAGGGCAGTGTAAAAAAAGTAAATGTTTGTTAATAGTAAAATCAAAACAGTTTATTAATATTTTTAGTGAAAGTACCATAGATACCAGGTCAGTGCAGTTTTATAGTGTACACAAAGACAAACTGATTAATTGGTGTCTGCAAGCGAAACATAAATAAAGCCAATTAAGGTATAATGGAAAATGTCAGTAAGAAATCCTCTGAGCTAGAGTGAGCTACGTTTATAGGTTGTTTTGAACTAGCTTTAGTGTACACATGGACCACTAGTGATATAACTGTCCTGTCATGTGACACCTAACATACTCAACTACTCTAAAGCTCAGAAACACCCCACACAATGCTAATGTAAATATTTTTAGACAGAAAATGACAACCTACATATGTAGATTACCTATTATTATTGGAAATATATAAAGAAGGCCTCAGCTGAAATGTCTGGAAGATGCTCAGTGATTCACAGATGCATAATCAGTCTGAGAGGTGGATGGTTTCAATAGTCCAGAGGTGTGAGACAGAAGTTGGGAAGATGCTGCCAGAAACACTGCAAAAGATCAAAGAAAATGATAATGTGAAGTAAACCTGAAAGGCTGTTTGGATGAGAAGTTAAAGTTGGCAACTCATCAAATCTCAGCATAATTGAACTGATCTTAAATTGATAAACTTCTTTAACAAGAAGAGAAAGTGCACATTTTCACAGTCTAGAAAAGACAGTCCTGCATCCATCTGCGGTGGCTTTGAAAACAAACAGTCTGTTGTGGCTTTGGACAAACCCTTAGAAGGCAGGATTTGCAACTCTTAAGCTGCACATCGTTTTATTATCTAATGACAGTGTAACTTCATTAGCTGGCAAGTACCTCCAATGAACCTTTACTCAGTGTTTAAACTGTACTATTAAACAAGAGATGTAATTGTTCCTTGTTCTTTTTTCAGTTGAATGAACAGGCAGGAAAAACAAAAAACAAATTGTATTGCAAACAAAAATATGCATATCAAACAATAAAAAATAAGTGCCTCACATGACCACGCTAATAAAGAGCCAGGCGGCTATTTCCCTCTGTCAGAAAGTAGTCACATGAACCTACTACCACCAGAGATGATCTGTGGCGTTTTTCAGAATCTTTGTAGTGAACAGACTTCATCAATATTGACACTTTTGGCATCTGCCTGCAGCAAAAATAAATAAATTAATTAATTTAATAAAACCTCCCTGCTTGTGCTTAGTTTAGCCTTCCGTAGACGAGAGAGGTTTGGTGTCCGTCAATGCACCGGATGCTCTGCAGCAGCAAGAAAAGCACAAAGACTCATCCTCTTAGATTTTTCTGTGCCCACCATCATTGTGTTCTTATCTTATCTGTCAACAAGAACTATTCAAAACAAACTTAAACCTCATTCCAGTTAAAACGGGCACAATCACCTTCTCTCTACAGCATGTCTACTTCATTCACTTGCCAATGCAACACATGACAATCTCAAACTAACCATTTACTCTTTTTTATTTTGCTTTGGTGGGTTTTTTATGTTGAAAAAAATGCAAACAAAACAAAAGCTTCATTTACTGTACATAATTCCAAGTACATACCCAACATGTAACAAGTAGCAATGAGGCACATGAGAAAAGTGAAATTTATTCAGGGCAAATCCATCATCAGGGTCGATTCAGTCCAGGGTCAAGGAGCCAACACGGAGAGATCGGGGAACAGACATAACAAGGAAAACAAAAATCCAAACACTTAAGAAAACACTTTGAACCATACAATACATACATCCAACAAAGACCAGCAAACACAAGGGGCAAACACAGGGCTAAAATACAAAAAGGGATAATGACGGAGAACAGTATACAGGTGGAAAACACAGATGGCAACAATCAGGGGCAGAGTCAGAAAACAAGGGGGCTGGTCTGGGAATCAAAACAAAGAAAGCAGGTGGACTAGACCAACACAGAAAAGCACATTGAGGAGTGGGAGGGGCCAATCGTGACATAACATAGGTTAACTTTTAACATATTACAGTGCATAATCATGCTTCATTCGCAGGATGGGACATTTACCACTATATTGTCAACTGCAAAACATATTACTAATCTTTGTACTGCACATTATAGTTTCATGATATTTCGCTATATTTTTCCATTCATCGTCTTTACTTCTATACATTTGTTTTGCCTGTTTTGCTCTTTAGCTTAAGCTCTTTATGCTGCTGTAATAGAGACAAATTTCCCTATGGGATTAATAAAGTGACCCATCTATCTAACACTAACTCTAGAACCAAATTTGGAAATAGTAACTAATCTTATTTATTCAAGATGCCATAAATGAAGAATGTAGAATGTTGAATTAAAGATAGTTTAACAGTTCAAGAATTGAGACCATTCTGGAAGCTTTTTCCAGTAAACATTTGGCTGTTGAAACATTGCTGAATTCACGTATCTGACTGCCCTTTAAACTATGCTTTATTAAGGTTTATTATTAATCAAAATGAAAGTTGAAAAGACGTCGAAACTTAGCCACTGAAAAAACGACCAAAATAGTCACATTAAAGGCGTTATTTTAGCGTGTTTTAAAGCCATTGATTCAATGCTGAAATCACATACATAATTGCTGTTGATGTTTTGTTATGTTGAAAATAAAAGTATATAAAAAAGATGTTCAAGCTGTTGTGGTGTGGGATAGTGTAGTGGTTAACACCTCTGCCTTCTACACTATAGAGTGGGGTTCAATCCCCACCTGGGCAAACACTCTACACTATACCAATAAGAGTCCTTGGGCAAGACTCCAAACACTGCCTTGGCCTACCTGTGTAAAATGATCAAATTGTAAGTCGCTCTGGATAAGAGCGTCAGCCAAATGCTATAAATGTAAATGTTGAAAAGACGATCAAAAAAGTCCCAGTAAAAACGCCATTTTAAACTGTTCTAAGGCCTTGGAAATAAATTAAATAAATTGAAATTGTGAGGATGAGGGAGTCGCAGACAGTTTTTAATGACACGGTAAAATTCAGCAATTGATAAAAGGGCAAAACAGAATCGTAGTCACAGTCCGGGCTATAGTCAAAAAGGTACAAATCCAAAAGACAGAGGCAGAGGTATCCAAAATAGGGGCAAGGCAAAAAATGAAAGTCAGCAAGCCAATACGGAAGTCTAAGCACATGAAAGCACAATGAGAAACGCTCTGTAAGGTTCGGCGGAACAATACTTCGCATCGAGGCTGGTGAAAGTCCGGGATTAAGTAGCCCAACCTAAGAGTCCATTGATTACTAAGGCAGGTGTGAGTCCTTAATAATAAGGGGACTGAGATATCTGCCAGGAGTGAGGTGGGGAGTAGGATATCAGGTGAGACTCAAAGGGATTCTGGGATGTGGAGTTGAATTTAGAATATGTCTGTTATATTTGAGTTAGGGATGCACAGTGATATCAGAATCATATTAGTATCAGCAAATACACTCACTGGCCACTTTATTAGGTACACTAATAGTGCTAGTGAAAGGTTGGACCCCCTTTTGCCTTCAGAACTGCCTTAATTCTTCATGGCACACTTTCAACAAGGTGTTGGAAACGTTCCTCAGAGATTTTGGTTGGTTATTTGAGTTCCTGTTGCCTTTCTATCATCTGGAACCAGTCTGCCCATTCTCCTCTGACCTCTCACATCAACAAGGCATTTTCGTCCACACAACTGCCCACACAACTAAAATCATGATAACAAGTTGTACTTACCAAAATATTATATGCATACTTTCCAGTTCATAATGAACAATAAGCTGGTGTTTGTAGTGATAACAAATTTGTAATAAGATGGTAAAATAAAGGTAACACGTTGTATTTACTTAAAAAATACATGCTTATATTATTGTTATTATTATTATTATTATTATTATTACAATTATACTATTATTGCCTTTTTGATTAATGGACAATTAAAGTTTGTTACCATTATTTTTCCACTTTATTATCAACTAGTCTCCATTACAATTACTGACTTCTTATTTACTGAGAACTACAAAATGTGCATGAATGTTCTAGTGAATGTAAGTACAGCTTGTTACCTTTATTTTACTATTTTATCACTGACCACCTAATTTATTAATCACTAACCAATGTGGATGGATTTTTTAGGTAAATACAACTTACTTACTCCTTCTACTATTACTTTGTTACTGCTACAATTACTCATCTATTATTCCTTAACCAGAAAATAAGCATGTGATTTTTAAGTAAATACAACGTGTTACCTTTATTTTACCATCTTATAACAAATTTGTTATCACTATAAACACCAGCTTATTATTCATTATGAACTGGAAAATGTGTATATAATATTTTGATAAGTATAATTTATGCAAAATAAAATTAATTACCAAGATACTCCCATAACACCCTCTTATTACCGATCTGTAAAGAAACATTCTACTGAAATGTTATCATCTGAAGTCTCATCCCTTAATATGTGGCTGAGGAAGATCCACTTCTTCCACTGGAAAACTCACCTTTGATGGTCATAATAGATGCCATAAATTGCTGGAGATTTGATCATAGGTATTGGAAATACTGGAGAAGATATGATTCATGTGTGTGATGTCTATGCTTTATTTTTTGTGCCTGATATTTTGCTGCAGGATCCTGAATTATGAATTATGAGGCCTAAATAAGAATAAGTTACAGTGTAATGGTATTAATAAACAAGGAAATGCCTCTGTCTTCTACCTTAATTTCACACTTGGTAAAGAAAGTTTAATAATTCTTTATTTCATACAGAATATCATCAGAATATCAAAATATTACATTCTGTTCTTTTTCTACATCCTATTAGCATATTTGAGCAGGGTCTGCTTGTACAGAGTTGACAGAGAAACTGAGCTAGCAACAAGTTTAATGCAGCACAGAAACAGCAGACATTTTCATTTGACATCAGAGAAAGAGGGGATAGAGCAAAAATAAAATCATCAATGCATATGTGATATGTTTACTAAAAAGAGGCTGAAAATTATTGTTTTCGGATTTCCACGGTCACTAGTTTCCTGTTTTTGCAGCTTTTGCGTAAACCATCCCTTATTGCCTTCATTATAATCTCATGTTGTTCACGGTTAGGGTTAGGGTCAAATTTAACCAGAACTGCAGCCACAGTACTGGTGCCTCTTTTTCCATTGCGCTGAATCTGCAAGTTGTGGTGTGTTTTGCTGCTTTGTTGCTGGTCTATTCGGAATTTCCCTTTTGATATCAGTGTTTTTGGTTTGTCTTCCAAAGCAAAGGTACATTCATCAATGAGTTTTTCCACCTCTTCTTCTTCTTTGTTTGTTAACTTGTCATCAAACTTTGCATCTTGTTCTGTGAAAGTAGCCATTTTGCAGGTGAGACAGTGCTCCTTCACAGTCCTTTAGAAAAGTGGACACCTCACTAAATTCCTGTAAAAATACATAAACACACTCTCAGTTTAAGATTAAAATGTAGCACTGTCTGTGCACTCAATCACTGAATTCCCTTCAAAATCACAACACATTGCCATAAAATTGTAGTATTTACGCTGAAAAGTTGCAGATCATGATTTAGAAGTTTGGCATTTTCTTACCAAGGATCATCCAGCAAGTTGTTGTTCCTGACAGGTTCTTGCAGAACAAGCTTTATATAGGTATGAGACGTTCCACCTCCAAGTTCAGTGGAAATTTTTTCACCCCATCTCAGTTTCCATGTAAACATTTCTTGAGAGAGTTCAGGTGAGGTAACACAATCTCATGATTTCACAATTGACTTTAAACTGCAGTAAAGACCATGAACAAGACCATCTGCAGCAGGCAAAAAAAAACAATCAGCCAATGTCTTCCTCCTAGCTTGGGACAAATGTATCTAACAAAACCTCAGTCTCATTATTTCTCTGAACTTTTTCTGAAAAATTTCAACAATGTTTTTTTTAAACAATCCAAGAAAACATTTGGTGAGGACACATAATGCAACAACTAGGATCTCTCACGTGGTTCAACTATCTATTTTCTCGTTCACCCTGGTGTTTTTCTGCTTTTCTTGTCTGTTCCCCTCGGATAGGACTAGAGGAAAGCAAGACGTAAGGTCCATTCACTCTCTACTGTGATGGTCCATGAAGACTGACACTTGTTGGGTGCAGGACACCATTTCATTCTTTGTTAAGAGCTTTCATTCTGTCAAGTATTCACTAGCTCACACACTGGAGTCTGAAATTAAATAAACCTAAATAAAAAACAACTTACCTCAAAATATTTTAGTTCTGCTGAGCTGAGCCAAACATTTTATAGTGTTTTCAAGTGAGCTAATCTCCAGCAGCTAAAGTGTGTTAGCTCAGTTACAGTCGACCTTTCCTTACTGTTGAAGATCCACTTTAATTCAAACTTTAAATAATTGCTGAAATCTTTCTGGCTTGACATGTTTTGAACACACAAAAGTGTTTCTCAGTAAAAATGCAGCCACACCCCCACCATCTGTCCAAAAGTCCAAGTGAACTCAGGGAAATGTAGGAATCAAAGTTGATAGGTGCTTGAATAAAAGGCTCAATATCTGTAGACGTATAAAGCAAAATGTCATGCTTTTATTTAGAGGTCTGAAAAATTTAACAAGGCTATTTGACAGCATGACAAGGCCCCTTTAAACCAGCAAGATCTTTAACCAGAACCATGGCTGCGTCACAATTAAAGTGAGAGTCAAAACTTTTTCAATTTAAAAAAAAAAAAAGCTTCAGATACATTTTATATCACTTTCCTGTTTTGGTTCATATTTAGCCAAATTCATAATTATATTAATGCCATTAAACTGTGAGAATATATCTTATCTTAAAATTTCAGGGAGACCGCTTACGTGCGTCTCAGTCATCATCATAATCAGCTCAGCTAAGACGGACAAAGATTGAGGTTGGAAGCGAACCTGTGTGAAAAAAATTCCAGGTCACTGGTCTCAGTGGATGATGCATACATCACCCTGGATATTCATGAGAGACACTATGCATTTCTCGAAATGTGGTTGTCAGCATTGGTAATATTGAAGAAATGGTTTATTTCTTTGATGTCTATGCTTTCATTTATGTGCCTAATATGTGCATTTTGGTTTTGTGCTTCCCATTGCCATATCCACTTTTTGCTTGAGGTGATCTCAACTTTGTGAATCATAACATGTTCTTAATATTACTACAGCATTATATAACCGTTTTCTTTATCACTGACCTTGCTAAATGTCCTTTGGGATCAATGAGGTATCTATCTATCTATCTATCTATCTATCTATCTATCTATCTATCTATCTATCTATCTATCTGATCTAGAAACTTACTTTACTTACTTTAATTACTTTGTTATTGTTGTTGTTTTTGTAAGTCTAATTATTTAACAATCACTCAAAACATAAATAAAATAAAAAATGACATGGCATTATGTTTCTGTACACTGATTTAAATCAGTCCAATAAGAAACAAATATTTTAGACATTCATCTTCTGAGTACTGCCTTGTCCTCTAATTTATGAGGCCTAAATAAGAATATGCTATAGTGAACAGCAAGATAACATTTCTGCGCATTCAACTGATGTCATATGAAAGAAAATCTACTACCTTAATTTTACAATGGGAATCCACAAAGTGTTATAATTCTTTATTTCAAACAATATCATTAACACATCAAAAGCAGCAGTGTATACCATAGGGTTCTTCTTCTTTATATTTAAGCAGAGTCTGCTTATAGCACAGACTTGATCCGTAAACAGCAATTTTCATGAATCTAAAGCTGACAGAGAAACTGAGCTGCATGTGATTATAAGTGATGGAAAGCATCAAGTTTAATGTGATCGAGAAATAGCAGATCTATTTTTAAAGACATTTTCACTTCACATTAGAGTCAGAGCACACAGCAAAATAAAGCATCAATGTATGTGTGATATGATTACCAAATACAGCTGAAAGTGATAAAATGTAAAAAGTTTTTATGAATGTTCATATTGCAGATTGAGGGTGAGACAGTCCACCCTCGCAGTCGTTCAGAAAAGTCGATACCTCACTAAATTCTTGTAGAAAGAGGTAAACACACTCTCAGCTTAAGATGAAGTATAACTGCAGAGCAGGGGGCATGGTCGAGCGTCACATGCAGGACGGAGCCCCAGTGATGTCGAACCAGCAAGATAAGTAGCTGATAATGTGCACCTGTGCCTCGTTTCTGCCAGCCTACTTATAGCCATCTCTTTTCTCAGTAGGTGGCAGAGCCCAGACAGAAGGAGACCAATGGAGATGTGAGAGCAGAGCAGAGCTGAGCTAGCAAACAGTAACCTGAGTAGAAATGACTGAAAAGTCATAGCAAATGCATGACCTCATAGAGCACCACATTGAAACTCCTCCCGGTCTGGTTGTGTATAGCCACCCTTATCACGTACCTGAACACAGAAAGAATGTGGTTTAGGATAAACTCAAGGTCATGCTCAATATGGGGGTAATTGAGCACCCCCGTGGTGCTTGTCATCAAGCCTGGTGGGATTGTTTGGTTCTATGTGGACTACAGAAAAATCAATGCGTATCAATGTGTAAATTCGATGCCTACCCAATACTGCGTATGAACCACTTGACTGGTTAGGTGCTGTTTGTTTTTACTCAATACTGGATATAACCAAGAGTTATTTGCAGATCCCCTTCACTCCTCCCAGGAATCCCAGGAAAAACCAGCCTTCTCCACACCGTTTATTTATAACAATGATTGGCAGCGGCATATGCAACATTTGAGGACTGTCCTAAAGTCACTGAGACTGGCCGGGCTCACAGCCAACCCGAACGCAGTTCATCTGTGCTAGAAACAAGGGGCGTGAGTGGGCTGTTGGCCCAACTTTTGTCGGGCAGTGGGGGCTTGTGGAAGAGGGGGCATGGCTAAGCGTCATATGCAGGACAGCGAACCAGTCCTTTCAAACCAGTGGGCTGTGTAGCTGAAACATGTACCTCATTTCTGCCAGCCTACTTATAGCCATCTCTGTTCTCAGTATCATGGCTGTCAATGAAAAGAATGAGGTTTAAAAAAGCCTGCAGACATTATGTTCAAGCACCACATAATCTCCTTCTGTGTAATTTTGCACATTTGTGTGTCTTCAGCCAAGTCATAGATAATTAGTTAATAGTCCTGCAGAAAAGTAGAAACCTCATTGAATTACTGTAGAAACAGGAACGCACTGTCAGCTTACGGGAAAGTGTAACATTGTTCACTGAACCAAAATCGCACCACATCACACTGTGAACACTCATTATAGGCAGTTAGATTTACTACTACAGAATATTGGAAGTAACTTTACAGGACTAGGTTTTATAGTGCATTAAAAAAACAATATAGTGTATTTGTAATGAACACACACAGAGCAGGAAAAATGTATTAAAAATGGTCTTTGTTTTTACACTGATAACTACTCAATTAACACTCTTAACATTGTAACTCAGCAACACTCTTACAATTGTGTTATAAAACAAAAGATGCTTATATTTTAAAGTTACAAACTTTAACTTTATATTTACAGCATATACCTTGTAGCATTAGGAGAGCAAGAATTTTCCCAAAATTAGACTTCAGGAGTGCTTACAGCTTGGTTCATTTTAGAGAAAGCAATGAGTGGAAAATGGCCTTATGGTCACAGATAGAGGGCACTACAAATAACTGATAAATCCATTCAGGCTCTCTAACACCCTTTTTGTCTTTCAAGCGTTCAGCAATGGTGTCCTCAGAGATATGATTGGTCAGTTCATCATACACTGCTCAAAAAAATAAAGGGAACACTCAAGATCTACTCCTAGATCTGAATGAATGAAATATTCTCATTGAATACTTTGTTCTGTACAAAGTTGAATGTGCTGACAACAAAATCACACAAAAATCATCAATGGAAATCAAATTTATTAACCAATGGAGGCCTGGATTTGGAGTCACACACAAAATTAAAGTGGAAAAACACACGACAGGCTGATCCAACTTTGATGTGATGTCCTTAAAACAAGTCAAAATGAGGCTCAGTATTGTGTGTGGCCTCCATGTGCCTGTATGACCTCCCTACAATGCCTGGGCAGCTCCTGATGAGGTGGCGGATGGTCTCCTGAGGGATCTCCTCCCAGACCTGGACAAAAGCATCCGGCAACTCCTGGACAGTCTGTGGTGCAACGTGGTGTTGGTGGATGGAGCGAGACATGATGTCCCAGATGTGCTCAATCGAATTCAGGTCTGGGGGACGGGCGGGCCAGTCCATAGCTTCAATGCCTTTATCTTGCAGGAACTGCTGACACACTCCAGCCACATTAGGTCTAGCATTGTCCTGCATTAGGAGGAACCCAGGGCCAACCGCACCAGCATATGGTCTCACAAGGGGTCCAGACTCTGTCACGTCTGTCACATGTGCTCAGTGTGAACCTGCTTTCATCTGTGAAGAGCACAGGTCGCCAGTGGCGAATTTGCCGATCGTGGTGTTCTCTGGCAAATGCCAAGCGTCATGCACGGTGTTGGGCTGTGAGCACAACTCCCATCTGTGGACGTCGGGCCGTCATACCATCCTCATGGAGTCGGTTTCTAACCGTTTGTGCAGACACATGCACATTTGGGGCCTGCTGGAGGTCATTTTGCAGGGCTCTGGCAGTGCTCCTCCTGTTCCTCCTTGCACAAAGGCAGAGGTAGCGGTCCTGCTGCTGGGTTGTTGCCCTCCTACGGCCTCCTCCACGTCTCCTGGTATACTGGCCTGTCTCCTGGTAGCACCTCCAGCCTCTGGACACTACACTGACAGACACAGCAAACCTTCTTGCCACAGCTCGCATTGATGTGCCATCCTGGAGGAGCTGCACTACCTGAGCCACTTGTGTGGGTTGTAGAGTCCGTCTCATGCTACCACGAGTGTGAAAGCACCACCAACATTCAAAAGTGACCAAAACATCAGCCAGAAAGCAGAAAGGTACTGAGAAGTGGTCTGTGGTCCCACCTGCAGAACCACTCCTTTATTGAGTGTGTCTTGCTAATTGCCAGTAATTTCCACCTGTTGTCTATTCCATTTGCATAACAGCAAGTGAAATTGATTGTCAATCAGTGTTGCTTCCTAAGTGGACAGTTTGATTTCACAGAAGTTTGATTTACTTGGAGTTATATTGTGTTGTTTAAGTGTTCCCTTTATTTTTTTGAGAAGTTTTTATAGATATATGCCTATATTGGTGACAGTTTATTTCCCTGACCACACTACACACGTTCAATATGTACACAAGTTCCCCAATGTCTCATATAGAGAATCAATTATATGTGAAGGGGGAAATTTGTGAATTTCATCTCCAGAACACGAAGTGTTCAGGTTACATTGCCAGGGTATATGGTATTTTTACGGATGATCATAAGATAGAAGCAGTGGTAAACTGGCCAACACCCAGTCAAGGAACTACAAAAAGGCTTCTAGGCTAAGAGCTAAGAAAGTTCTTGAGAATATTTTGTCCTAATAACCCTTGTAACAGGTCAGAGTGTCTTGTATGGACAGAAATTGCAAAAACTGTCTTGTGCGTTCACCCACTGGGATGACCCCTTTCCAGTGTATATTAGGTTATCTCTGGCCCAGTGGACTGTAACTACCTGCAACATTCCTTCAGGATGTTATTACCAAAATATTGGTAAAGCAACACTATTGTCTACCCTGGATCATGGCGCTATACAGAAATACTTCTGCAGCTACTCTAAAATCTTTAGACTCTATAAACAACTCGAATTCATGATTCATTACTGCTGACCCATCTCTGTGTACTGTATGAAAAGGCTGGCTGGTCATGTCTGTCTGTGTGCTGAGGGACACATTGGCTATAAAGTGCCTACTGGCTATATGCCATTGCATATTGCAGAAATACTTACGTAAATAATGCATTTTACCAGACTCGTTCCAATGACTGGATCAGCCTTCAGGTATCAACAGCTTTTACTGAACTGGGAAAATCTGCTTTTAGGTACAGTGCACCAGTGTGAGCTGGAATTTATCACAGGAATCTCTAAAGTGCTCGTTGATGTCACATGAACATTTTAAAGTTTTAGTCTCTAACCAGCTTCACTCAGCCTGCACCTGTTTTATTTGATTTTAGTTCACTTTTAGTATGATTTTGGTATGTTTTTGTTTCGTTTGTTTCTTTTTTATTGTTCTATTTTTTTTTATTTTATAATATTAACAAGCTATTGTGTTCAATCTTTTTTTATTTATTTAATTAAATATATTTTTATTAATCGACTATATTATTGTACTATATTGGTTTGTTGATTTAATTTTCTTAATTTAATATGGTGATTATTGTTTCTTTTTTAGCATTTGATATGGTTTTACTCTTTGACCTCTCAAATCCTGATTTCTGTATTGGCTTAGCTACATTGCAAATGAGGGTCTCCTTCAATGTACTGCAAGTTTGAATAAAGGTTGATTGACACAGTTGATCATTCCAGTGCTCTTTTTGGGAGACCACTCATTTGGGAAACGAGTGCCATGGTACCTCCAGGGTCCTGCCAGCTGATGCCTAGAGTAGAATGGATGGTGGCCATCATGGTTGTCCTCATGCCTCAGCAATCCTGGACTCCTTGGGGGTGGGGTGGGGGTCTACTGTCATGCCTCCCTTCAACTGCGTAGTCCTAGATACTTCCCTTTGCCAATTCCCTAACTTTAACTCCCAGAATTCCTCAGGAGATCACGCTCCCTACATCACCACCATAAACAATGCACTGACCTCTTTTCCGATCCACATCACCCGACTACTTACAGTATGTGTTTCACCTGTTCAATAAGCTATTTAAATTATTTGTTATCATGCTGTCTTTGCGAGTATTGCCACAGTATTCCTGAGCATACAGAGTGTTTTTGTAATGTCTCTTATAACATGTACTGGACTTTACCCTTTTGGATTTGTCTACTGTTTTTGTGCTTCCTGGTTCTTTGACCTTGCTGAATACTCTTTTTAAATCCTTTCTTGTCAGCGTTTGTTTTTGGTTTTGACATTGGCCCTGTCTATTTAGTTCAAATTTTGACAGCCTTATTACAATTAAAGCCTCAAAGTTTGATTTTCATAACACATTTCAAGACCAGTTTGGTTGCATTACAGTGTGAGGCATCCCACGTCTCAGTTCAGTGTAACTGTTTTTCACCCACGTCAGTTTCCACTTAAACATTTTTAGAGAGCATCAGGTGAGGTAACATGATAGGATGTTGCAATGTTACACACAGTTCACCTGAAGCATTTTATCAGACTCGTTCCAGTGACTGGATCAGCCTTCAGGTGCCAACAGGTGCTGCTTTTAAGTACAGTGCACCAGTAAGCTGGAATGTATCACAGGAATCTCTAAAGCGCTCGCTGATGTCACATGAACATTTTAGTTTTAGTCTCTAACCAGCTTCACTCAGCTTGCATCCATTTTATTTGATTTTAGTTCCTTTTTCCTTTGTATGATTTTTGGTATATTTTAATTATTGTTTCATTTTTATTGTTCTATTTTTTGTTTATTTCATTATATTTACAAGCTATTGTTTTCCATCTCTTATTTTTGTATTTATTTCATTAAATATATTTTCATTTATCCTTTTTTTGTCTTATTGTAACATGTCATGAGAAATCAGACTACTCATCCTCTTAACACTGGCGACCAGCTGGGCCAACTGAGATGGCTGTTTTACTTGCTGGTGGGCTAGTGATTCTAGCGATACAGCAGAGTAAGAGATCAGGCGTGGGTCAGAGCCAATAAGCACAGCAGAGTAACAGTAGGAAACATAACAGACAAAGGCAAATCCAAAACAAAGTCAACAAAACAAGCGATAAGTCACAAACAAGAATACAAAAAATCAGGCAAAAGTACAAAAGGGCAGATCCAAAAGGCAGAGTCGATATAAACAAGCAATGAGGTCAAATACACAATGTTGGATGTTCTGAAACGTTCCATTGACCACAAAACACTCACTCAGGAGGACCAGATTTTTATACTGAATTACATTTATCTTTACTTGAGGCAGTGAGTGCGTTTTCCACCCCACACACTCACTCCATTGTCGACACACCCAGTGAACAAGACGAAGAAACCATGACTCCACCATGCAGAATCACCACACCAGCCACCAGCCCTCAAAACTCCAAAAGTCCATCCAGCATTTCTTCTCAAATAATCCGGTCTTCTGTGGAGACTTTACACTAGTTCTTGGAACATTGCTGTGAGAATTTGGTGGTGTTCAGCATCATAAACATTAGTGAGGTTAGATATTACTGTGGGATGAATGCTTGAGGAAATTCTGCCCCACATCATCTTGTCTCTCCTCCCGGCATTCACTTTACAGTAAGCAGGATTTAGGCCCTGCTGTTTAGTCACATAATCCTCTGTCATCTCCTCACAACAACCTCACTATGCCAAACATAATGAAGCTGTTGGGTGCTTATAAGTCCATTCCTTTTGTGCTGTATTTTTCTTTAATCCCTAAGAAGTAGCAGCTATCATTGGCATAACAGAAATATTATTCTGTTGTCACTAAGGATGTGGAAATTCATATCTGATACAAATTTAGTACACTCCTTCTCATTATTTTTATTACTTCTCTTAATGGTCTCTGTCTGCCTCAGAGCCCAGACCTCAACATCACTGAAGGTGTTTGGGATTCGAGATTGTGAAAAGCAGAAAATGTAACAATCTTCTAAGACTGAACTTTTTCAGCCTGTGATCATTTTAAATTTGCACCTTCAGTGTTCTGTGAGTTAATATTTAAACAGTGAAGTAAATAAGGAGATATTTTACTATAATTTGAATTTGGGGAAAGGTTGTTGTACTTTGAAGACAATTAAAGCATGCTTTTTTACAATTTCTTGACATCAACACATCCAGGAAAACATCATAAGAGCCAACTCAAACCTATTAATACACGATATAAAGTAAACATAACTGTAATTCATTACACCAAAAAGCAGTTATTACAAAGTTACATTATAATAATAAAATAACAAACTGAAAATACAGAAAAGGGCTATACTATAGGGCTCGATGGGCTAAGCCTGGAGTGATTGAACTGGACAGTTTCTTTTAGATCTAATGTGCCTCTCTGTGGCAATAGCACTGGGGAAAGTAACTAATATAAATGTGTAAAATATTTCACATCTCCTGCCAAGGACACATCCTCTACTTGTTCCATTTCTCCTGCTGTCTCACTGTAGTTAAGGACCTTCTGGAAAACTTTCCCATGATTCATTGAGAGATCATATGAGTCCTCCATCATTGCCATCGACCTATACAGCTGTTTTTACTTGTAATCAGTTAGTATATGAGCCATGGCTTTAGTTTACCACTAAACTAGTATTGCCAACATTTCCTGTTATTTGCTGAGTGTTCTCTGTCTGTCAGCCGTATCTGTGTATGATATGTTTTTGGCAAGTTTAACAAGGAATATATTTTTAACAGTATGGAAAAAATATGTAGCTATACCTGTCAGGAAAGTTAGTGCACCACCATCAAAGTACAGTTTCACTGCTTTTCAAAGAAAAAACATATCTCCAATTTTGTGATTTAACATTTTTTTTAAATAGCAGCTGTTTTTGACATTGTGCAAATGTTTAATAATGAACAGACAAACAGAAATGCTCAAAAAGTATATCATGTAGTTCTTCTTCTTCATCAATTTTTAGCATTTGAAACAGAGTCTGCTTATAGTCTACAGTTGATCTATTTATGGCTATTTTCAAGGAAAATGCCAAATGACAAATCTGACAGAAACTAAGCTGCATATGTTTATACGTGATGGAAGCACCCAAGTTTAATGTGGCATCTGTCACATTAGATACAGAGAGGACAGTTCAACATAAATCATTACTGTATATGTGATGTGATTAACAAACACAGCTGAAAGTGAGGAAACACACAAGGTTTATATGTTTCACTGTCTATCGTACTATTTTCTTTTCTTTGTAGCTCATGCAGAAAGCCTCCTGAATAGACTCCACAGGTATTCCAGGTTGAATTTCCAGGTTGAAACATTTACAGTACATCACACCATGACCATCCATAATCTGTCTTCTGTTGATTTGTTGAAATCAGAGAGGACTCATAGCTATGGAGACATTGTCCCATCCATCCATCCATTTTCTAAGCCGCTTCTCCGTCAGGGTCGCGGGGGGGAGCTGGAGCCTATCCCAGCAGTCTTCGGGCGGAAGCAGACATTGTGTTCTCTACAAAATCTCCTTTTGTTTTTAAAAAAAAACTTTAAAAAAAAAAAAAACTGTGACAAATTTATAGCATTTATGCCATAGCATAAATAGCATATATTTACAATAGCATTTATTTATAGCATTATCCAAAATCAACTTTGTTAAAATCAAGCAAGTTTATACATTTACACATTTAGCATTAAAATGGCACAGTGTGCTTTTAGAAGTTTTGTATTGTCTTATCATGGCTCTTAAAGTGCAATTTTTCAACAGTGTTGTTCATTGCTCAAGATCTAAGACGCACCTGCAAGTTCAGTGGAAATCTTTTTCACCCACCTCAGTTTACACTTAAACATTTCTAGTATTCAGACAAGCATTCTGATGAGGTAATATGATAGGATGTTGCGATGTTTTACACAGTTCACTTGAAGAACCTGTTTTGGTTCACCTTTGTGTCTTACAAATCTCATTATCTCACAATTGATTTGTAACCATAGTAAAGACCATAAACATGACATCTCCAACAAGTAAAAGAATATTTAGAAAACTTCATTTTTGAAGCATATATCATGTATAGGGGACTGAATGCAACACCGAAATCATCTTCTTTGGTGACAAGGGAATCCAACTGAACTCCATCTATATTTTCTCATCAAAGTTCCAAATAAAGACACTGACAACTAGTTTTTAGAAAGGTGGAGACACTAACTAGAGACCCAAACAACAATCGACCCACATCATCATTCGACAATGGGACAAATGTATAGATCAAAACTTCAATCTAGTTCATTTCTCTGAACCTTTTCTGTCAAATTTCTAACAATTTATTAATGGATATTATACATATATTTTTATGAGTAGAAGTTTAAGCTTCTGTACCCACTACTGACACAGTGACCTGACCACACCTACTTAACTCCCTGTGTGTATGTATGTTTCCTATTTTGATTTTTCTTTTTCAGCTCCAATTGGAGTCAGTGTGTGTATGTTCCACTTTGGACTATGAGAGGCCATTTAGGCCAACATGCAAACTTCAATCTCACACAAACTGTCGTGCTCTCACATACAAGGTCATACTCTCTTACACACATTATCATTCTCACACACCATCATACTCTCATACACACTATCATACTCTCTGACACACACAGTCATACTCGCACATACACTATCATACTCTCACAGACACTATCATACTCTTACACATACAGTCATACTCACACACACACACACACACACACACACACACACACATACTCTCTCACACACACACACACAAACACTATCTTACTCTCACAGACACTATCATACTCTTTCACATACAGTCATACTCTCACATACACTATCATAATAACTCACATACAGTCATACTCTCACACACACACTTTCATACTCTCACACACACACACACACTATCTTACTCTCACAGACACTATCATACTCTTTCACATAGTCATACTCTCACACACACTATCACACTCTTTCACATACAGTCATACTCTCACATACACTATCATAATCTCTCACATACAATAATACTGTCACGTACAGTCATAGTCTCTCACACAGTCATACTCTCACATACACTCTCATACTCTCACACACACACACAATCATGATCTCACACACACTACCATACTCTCACACACTGTCACTCACACACACTACCATTCTCTCACATACAGTTTTACTCTCTCACATTATAATCTCTCACATACAATAATCTCTCACATTCATTCATACTCTCTCACACACTATCATACTCTCACACACACACACACACCATTTTACTCTCACACACACACACACCATCTTACTCTCACATACACTATCATAATAACTCACATACAGTCATACTCTCACACATACACAGTCATACTCTTGCACACACACTATCTTACTCTCACACACACTATCATACTCTCACAAAGTCATACTCATAGTCATAGAGCCATGAACACCAAAAAGGGTTCTTCAATTATTAAAAGCTTGACATCAAAACAACAGCAGAAGTCTTTTTGGTGCTACACAGAACCCTTTTCAAAAGGGTTCTATGCAGAACCATCTTCATAACATTATCAATCAATCTCAAGAACACGTTCACCATGCAAAGAGTTCTTTAATAATGCAAATGATTCTTTGAGAGTTCCTACTTCTATATAGAACCATTGTATTTACTAAAGAGCCTTTGAAGAATCATTGTTTTTAAGGTTGTACTACTTCATAGGAAATGGATCACACATGGGGGACAGGAATATTTGACTATAAGCAAATCAGAAACTCTCTTGGCCAATCAGAAAAGGTGACCATCACCCTCTCTCATAAACTCTCAGAGAAGAATATATAAGGCACTTTTATCAATCAAAAATTTTGACAGGTGACCTTTGACCTTTCCCCCCTCAGAGGTCACCTGAGGTCACACACCTAATGCCGCCTTTGACCTTAGTCCCCGCTGGAGGTTCCCCCAGGTAATTATATACCCCCCCCCAATAAAAAACTATTTTGATTACCAATTGTTACATTGGTGTGGTGTGGGGGTGTTGGTGAGGTGTACATGCTGAACTGAAGGGAATCCCTGGGGACTGAATGGAACACCAAAATGATCACTGTTGGTGACATGAAAATCCAGTCAAACTCCATCAATGTTTTCTCATCAAAGTTCCACATAAAGACACGTTGAAAGGTGGAGACACTTATTAGATGCCAAACAACAATGGGCCGGCGTCATCCCCCTACCATTAATGAACTTGACATAAAATACAGTTGAGGTAAGAGGTAAAGGGCGATGGAGAATAAATAGTTGTGTAAAACAAGCATTAATATAACCCTTGTGTGGTGTAGTGGTCTGCGGGACCCATTTTCAATGTTTACCAAAAGAGAAAATTATGCGATTTATTATTATTTAGTCCAAAGATTCCTTGCCTCATTTTCTGTGAAGAACATTTAAATTTTCAATGACTGCACACTGTACACCCCCTACACATTTATATGTGAACCCACAGGGAATAAAAGTGTGGAGGTGTGCGTCCCTTCAGAGGCATTATAAGCTAAAGATAGTTGCCCAGAAACTACCACAGAACATTATGTACACACTTCAAACTGATGGTACTTCAAAGGTTCTTTAGTAAAGAAAATGGTTCTATAACCATGAACACTTGAAAACCGTTGGATAATTAATGGGTTCTTTGCCAGGTGAAATGGTTTTTCAGATTGATGGAGAATGTGTTGTATATAATTTTATATAGAACCTTTTTTGAAAAGGGGTCTATATAACACCAAGAAGGGATCCTCTATTGTCACAGGTTTGGCATCATGATAATAGAAGAACCCTTTTTATATTTACATTTTCTAACAGGTTCTATATAAAACCATCTACAGCACATTCTGGAGCAGTCTGAAGAGCCCTTTTGTGATATACTCCTGCAAAGGGTTCTTTGAATATTCATGGTTCTACATAGAACTGTTACTAAAGAACTCTTGAAGAACCATACTTTTTCATAGTGTAGTTAGTTTGATATTTTTTTAAGTTTGTGTTATTTTATTTGTGTTATAAAGTTACTTTGTAGCTGTGTATAGAGTGAGTATTGTACTTTTTTCCTGACAAGCTTTATTTTAATTTTAGCAGCACCTCACTTGTAGTTGGTAGAAGCACCTTTTTTCTTTCGTTTTGTTCCTTAAACAAGGACAAAGGAACACATTACAGAGGCTGAAGTGGGGAGAAAGTTGATGCTGCATTGAGGGAGAGGAAAGCTGTTTTGTGCAGCTGTAGGCTGTGGGGTTTTTGATGTTTAATTTTATCATTGTTACTCCTGCCTTCCAGTGTTTAAGTGGTGCAAATGAACAGCTTGTTATTAATGAGTTAATCATTCTAAAACAAGAGTTAAGGAAATTTTAATATATTGCCCCTTCATCGGCTTCGTTAAACCCTTATTTGTGTCTTGTTTTTTGTTTTCAGTGAAGATTTAGAAATGTAGGGATAGAGAGAAAAGGAAGGGGTCAGTAAAGTAGGGGGGATTTAACAAGTCAATATATTATGTGGAGATTTGAGGGTCAGTAAAGTAGGGGGGGTTTAACGAGTCAATATATTATGTGGAGATTTGAGGGTCAGTAAAGTAGGGGGGATTTAACAAGTCAATACATTATGTGGAGATTTGAGGGTCAGTAAAGTAGGGGGGATTTAACAAGTCAATATATTATGTGGAGATTTGAGGGTCAGTAAAGTAGGGGGGATTTAACAAGTCAATATACACTGCTCAAAAAAATAAAGGGAACACTTAAACAACACAATATAACTCCAAGTAAATCAAACTTCTGTGAAATCAAACTGTCCACTTAGGAATCAACACTGATTGACAATCAATTTCACAGCTGTTGTGCAAATGGAACAGACAACAGGTGGAAATTACTGGCAATTAGCAAGACACACTCAATAAAGGAGTGGTTCTGCAGGCGGGGACCACAGACCACTTCTCAGTACCTTTCTGCTTTCTGGCTGATGTTTTGGTCACTTTTGAATGTTGGTGGTGCTTTCACACTCGTGGTAGCAGGAGACGGACTCTACAACCCACACAAGTGGCTCAGGTAGTGCAGCTCGTCCAGTATGGCACATCAATGCGAGCTGTGGCAAGAAGGTTTGCTGTGTCTGTCAGCGTAGTGTCCAGAGGCTGGAGGTGCTACCAGGAGACAGGCCAGTACACCAGGAGATGTGGAGGAGGCCGTAGGAGGGCAACAACCCAGCAGCAGGACTGCTACTCCTGCCTTTGTGCAAGGAGGAACAGGAGGAGCACTGCCAGAGCCCTGCAAAATGACCTCCAGCAGGCCACAAATGTGCATGTGTCTGCACAAACGGTTAGAAACGGACTCCATGAGGATGGTATGAGGGCCCGACGTCCACAGATGGGAGTTGTGCTCACAGCCCAACACCGTGCAGGACGCTTGGCATTTGCCAGAGAACACCAGGATTGGCAAATTCGCCACTGGCCCTGGGTTCCTCCTAATGCAGGACAATGCTAAACCTCATGTGGCTGGAGTGTGTCAGCAGTTCTTGCAAGATAAAGGCATTGAAGCTATGGACTGGCCCGCCCGTCCCCCAGACCTGAATCCGATTGAGCACATCTGGGACATCATGTCTCGCTCCATCCACCAACAATCCGTTGCACCACAGACTGTCCAGGAGTTGGCGGATGCTTTAGTCCAGGTCTGGGAGGAGATCCCATAGGAGACCAACCGCCACCTCATCAGGAGCATGCCCAGGCGTTGTAGGGAGGTCATACAGGCACATGGAGGCCACACACAATACTGAGCCTCATTTTGACTTGTTTTAAGGACATTACATCAAAGTTGGATCAGCCTGTAGTGTGTTTTCCACTTTAATTTTGTGTGTGACTCCAAATCCAGGCCTCCATTGGTTAATAAATTTGATTTCCATTGATGATTTTTGTGTAATTTTGTTGTCAGCACATTCAACTTTGTACATAACAAAGTATTCAATGAGAATATTTCATTCATTCAGATCTAGGATGTGTTATTTGAGTGTTCCCTTTATTTTTTTGAGCAGTGTATTATGTGGAGATTTGAGGGTCAGTAAAGTAGGGGGCATTTAACGACTCAATATATTATGTGGAGATTTGAGGGTCAGTAAAGTAGGGGGCATTTAACGACTCAATATATTATGTGGAGATTTGAGGGTCAGTAAAGTAGGGTGACAGGGGCTCCCGAGTGGCGCAACCGTCTAAGCATTGGCTATGAAAAGCCAATAGTGCCAAAATGCCTCAAGACTTTTCACATTATATATATATATATATATATAAAGACTGACACACTCACCGTCTTCTGAGATGACCTCTAGCAGATAAGGGGAGTTTCTCTCTTTTTAAGAATATTTTAATAGATTCTAAACAAAGTTATGCTTTTGAAATTTAAGATACCAGATGTTATCTTTTCTGCATCTGTCTCTTCGCTGATGAAAGAAATGTTAAAAACATTAGGATTAAAACCTGAAGATTTTGCTTTCTAATAGGAATTAACTTATTGATTACCATTAGAGACCACAAGTTTTCTGTAAGACACCTTTACATCCATCTGGAGTCAGTCCCTAAACACCTGTTAAACCCTTGTGATAAAAACCCCTCAGGAAAACACTAAATGTAGTTATATTACCCCTCTTTCTTCTAATCTATCACTCTATAAATTCACATCCACACCTTACGTTCCTGTGATAAAGAGTTCATAATCCCCACCGCCACCCCATCTCCTCCCTGTTCCTCAGTCCTATATCAGTCCTACTACAGCTATGAGGGGGTCTGGCCTTTCCGTTTCAGGCTGAAGCTGCCCAGAACTCCAGCTGAAGCTCTCAGAGTTCTCCCCCTCTCTTTCAATCAGTCTTCCCTCATACTCCCCTCAATACCATTAGAGACTATTGGACACCACCAGGAACCAAGAGAAAGTTTTAATGGTTTCTGTGATTTCTTTCAGCAGGGCTCTTTAGTTTTGCACTTTAAGTGCTTCACTTATCTCGGACATGTCCTAAATCTAGATTTTAATGAATTAAAAATGAGAAAAACGAAGACTGGTTGTTTTTCATGTATCTCATAGAAAACAGAAATAACACCTGAGCCGGAGTTCTCTTCTCTCCTTTATCTCTTCAAAACCACGGTTGATTATTTTGATTGGTGAGTGTGGGTGGGCTAAAGTGGATAAAATGCACAGTCAGCTGTCATACAGTATAGCCTTAAATCACCAGACAAAAACAAAATGGGATCAAATAAAGTATTACTATGATTGACAGGATGCCAAAACATGACCCAACACCACTGCCAGAACAAAGCATGATGCAAAAATGAGTAAAAAGAGTAGCTTACTACACAAGTCTCACTCCAAAACAAAATAGATTTTAATGATTCTGGATTTTTATCATTATTATATAAGTATTTCATTATGTGTAAGTCCAAGTACATAAACAATAGCTATTGTTTACACATTTCCCTACACATTTAGTTATCCATTTAAACACAAAAATAATGATAATGGATAGAAAAATATAAGTAATGGATGAGCTGAAATTGTGGTATTAAAGAGTTTTGAATATTTGTGTGATTATAATATTTCATGTTAATTATGGACACTTGTTTTATTCACCCTCTTTACACTCTAGGAGTCCGCTATGCTGCTTAGACACTATTTTAATATGCTGCTGCAAGTGAAAGACACTTTACACACCAGCACATTTCTGCCTTGTTGTGCACTGTTTGTTTACTGTGCGGTTACATGTGGCTATCCCATAGGTCATTGGGTGGAAGGCAGGAAACACCCTGGACAGGTCACCAGGACATCGCAGGGCAGACATACACGTTCACACACACACACTGGGGCAATTTAGAATGTGCAGTTGGCCTGACTGCATGTCTTTGGACTGCAGGAGGAAACGGTCAGGACTCACCCTCCTACCCCGAGTAGGAGAGACTGTCCTCTAATGCAAAAAAGGATCATTAAAATCAAAGGATTCTTGCAAAATGCAAAAAAGATAATAGTCAAAAAGATTAAAAAGCATTCTTGCAGAAGGTTAAAGAAAAATTAAAAACCAAACTTCAGCTGATGGTTCTGTTGAGGAAGGAGAAGGCCCTCTTCATTTATTAAGTTTCGGGTGACAAGTCGGCTCCCGGATGGCCAAAATGCAAAGATTCAACACATTACGTCAGTTTTTATAATGCTTTACGAATATGGTCAGTGCTCCTCCCCGGGGCACTCTCTTCACTCCTCCTCCTCTCTGACCATCCTAGTGTTCCCATTGGCTATCGTTATATTTGCTATGTAAAATTTACTTCACCTTTATGCTCCGTCTGACAAGGACCATTTTTACAACTTTCCATAATGGCTTTCTCAACTCCGAGCTGGGCATCTTCTTAATTCTTTAAGAGTTACGACCCAGTCCTGCTCGCAGTTTTTCTGTTTCCTCACCAAAAGCTAGCTTGTTTTCTGCCTATAGGAAATTTTACAATCAAACTTCAATGCTGGACAGTAAGTAAATGTATTTTTACTGTATGTAGCCCGTTTACTGTATTTTTACTGTATGTAGCCCGGGGGGGAAAGGTACCACACAGGACACAATAAATTATTTTTGGGGGCTCGTTTATTTGCCTGTTACTGTGTTTGGGAAAGTACTGTTCTTGTTTTGCTTATTTTCTTTCCAAAATTTGTATTCAGTTTTTGTAAAGCTTCATATAGATTTCAACCTCATGGGGGCGCACTTTATCTTGAACTAGAGTGCAATATAAATAAGACCAAATAAATACGGCAGTGCTTTACGACTGTAAAACAAAGAAGTACAAAAATAGTGAGAAGAACAAAATCACAAAAGTAGAGCCACTAATAAATGAAACGGAATGAGAACAAACGGAAACACATCTCAGGTACGTTCGAGACTCCCTTTTCACAGTCGAACTGCTCTCAACTGCGTACACGTAGCTCTATATTCAACACAAGAGATTTACACGGTTTTAATGTTACAGAATGTTATTACAAATGTCCTCAAGAACACTGAAGATCTCTGCTGGAATGGGAGAGGCAGCTGAATATGATCTCATACACCTCGAACCATATACAAAAATAAAACGTTTACAAATGTGAAAAAGATGGTCATCTCTACTTTACAGGAACACTATATAATAGTTTGACACCTATATAATACTTCTGGTGTTAAGGATGGAATAATTACCACTGGGTTTCTCCCTCAGGGCCATTTCTAACTCCACCAGGCAATCTGTACAAAACCTGTAAATAAACCTTCTCTGAGGTCTACCTCTTCTCCTTCTAACCGGCAGCTCCATCTCCAACATTCTTTGCCCAATATATCCACTATTCCTCCTCAACACATGTCCAAACCATCTCAACCTGGCCTCTCTGGCTTCATCTCCAAACTGCTCCACCTTCACTGTCCCTCTGATCTGCTCATTTCTAATCTTGTCCATCCTTGTCACTCCCAACGAAAATCTCAGCATCTTCATCTCTGCCACCTCCAGCTCAGCCTCCTGTCTTTTAGACAGAGCCACAGTCTCCAAACCATACATCATAGCAGGACGCACTACTGTCTTGTAAACCTTCCCTTTCACTCTTGCTGCTATCCTTCTGTCACACATCAGCCCTGACACCTGTCTCCACTTCTTCAACTCTTTTCTACACTGCCCATTGCTCTGGATGGTTGACCCAAGATATTTGAAGTCATCCACCTTTACGACCTCTACTCCTTGCATCTTCACCTTTCCACCTGCCTCCCTCTCATTCACACACATGTATTTCGTCTTATCTCTACTGACCTTCATTCCTCTCCTCTCCAGTGCAAACTTCCACCTCTCCAGATTCTCTTCCACCTGCTCTCTACTCTCACCACATATTACAATGTCATCTGCAAACATCATGGTCCATGGAGCCTCCTGCCTGACCTCATCTGTCAACCTTTCCATCACCATTGCAAACAAGAAGGGGCTCAAAGCTGATCCCTGATGTAACCCCACCTTCACCTTGAAACCATCTGTCACTCCAACTGCACACCTCACCACTGTCTCACTATCCTCATACATGTCCTCTACCACCATAACATACTTTTCAGCTACACCTGACTTCCTCATACAGTACCACAGTTCCTCTCTTGGCACCCTATCATATGCCTTCTCTAGATCCACAAAGACACAATGTAGCTCCTTCCTTCTCTGTACTTCTCTACCAACACTCTCAATGCAAAAATTGCATCTGTGGTACTCTTTCTGGGCATGAAACCAAACTGCTGCTCACTGATCTGAACCTCTCGCCTTAGCCTTGCTTCAACAACTCTTTCCCATACCTTCATGGTGTGGCTCATCAACTTTATACCTCTGTAGTTACTGCAGCTCTGCACATCACCCTTGTTCTTAAAAATGGGGACCAGTACACTGCTTCTCCACTCATCAGGCATCCTGTCACTCTCCAGGATTTTGTTAAACAACCAGGTTAAAAAGTCCACTGCCTTCTCTCCTAAACATCTCCATACCTCCACAGGTATGTCATCTGGACCAACTGCCTTTCCATTCATCCTTTTTAAAGCTGCCCTCACTTCCACCTTACTAATTCTCTGCACTTCCTGATCCACTATCTCTCCCCCGTTGTCCTCTCTCTCTCTCTCTCTCTCTCTCTCTCATTTTCCTCATTCATTAGTTCTTCAAAGTACTCCTTCCATCTACTCAACACTCTCTGTTCACTCACTAGTACATTTCCCTCTCTATCCTTTATCAGCCTAACCTGCTGTACATCCTTTCCAGCTCTATCTCTCTGTTTAGCCAAACGATACAAGTCTTTTACTCCTTCTTTACTGTCCAGCCTCTCATACAGCTCATCATAGGCCTCATCAAAGCCTTTGCCTTTGCCACCATTCTTTTCACTATGCGACTAGCCTCACAGTACTCCTGCCTACTTCCTTCATCTCTCTGGTTATCCCACTTTTTCTTAGCTGCCTTCTTCTTCTAAATACTCTCCTGGACTTCCTCATTCCACCACCAACTTTCCTTGTCTTCTTTCCTCTGACCAGAGGAAACACCCAACACATTCTTGCCAGTTTCTCTCACCACCTTAGCTGTATTTTCCCAGTTCTCAGGTAGCTCCTCACTGCCCCCAAGGGCCTGGTGCATTTTTTCCTGAACTGCCTGCAACATCCTCCTCCTTCAGCTTCCACCATCTGATCTTTGGCTCTGTCTTCACTCTCTTCCTCTTCTTTGTTTCTAATCTCATTCTACAGACAACCACCCTATGCTGCCTTGCTACACTTTCCCCTGGCACCACTTTACAATCTCCAATCTCCTTTAGGTGGCATCTCCTGCTAAGGATATAATCCACCTGTGTGCACCTCCCTCCACTCTTGTATGTCACCCTGTGTTCTTCCCTCTTCTGAAAATGTGTTCACCACAGCCATTTCCATTCTCTTTGCAAAATCTACAACCATCTGACCTTCCGCATTTCTGTCTTTCACACCATACATACCCAGCACCTCTTCATCCCCTCTGTTCCCTTCACCAACATGTCCATTGAAGTCTGCACCAATCACCAACCTCTCCTCTCTAGGGACACCATCTACTACTTCATCCATCTTACTCCACAATTCCTCTTTCTCCTCTAACTGACAACTAACCTCTGGTGCATATGAACTGACCACATTCAAAATTACACCCTCAACCTCCAACGTCAGGCTCATGATCCTGTCTGACACTCTCTTTACATCCAGAAAACTTTTCCCAAGCTGTTCCTTTTGGATTATCCCTACTCCATTTCTCTTCCTCTCTACACCATGATAGAACAGTTTGAATCCAGCTCCAATGTTCCTGGCCTTGCTTCCTTTCCATCTGGTCTCCTGAACACACAGAATATCTACCTTCCTTCTCTCCATCATGTCTGCAAGCTCTCTGCCTTTACCAGTCATTGTCCCTATGTTCAGAGTCCCTACTCTAACCTCCACACTCCTGCTATTCCTTCTCTCTTGCTGCCTTCTAACCCGCCTTCCGGTTCGGTTGCACCTCAAATCCAAATATATTAAATGCCATGTTCACGGCCCAGTTAATCTATTTCTTATTTAACTGCTGTATAGAAGGAATAGAACACTCGAGGTCGTGTGTTATGGCCAATAACACCAACCCGCTCTGTGATCTATTGCTTAAACAACTAATGTGTATGTTGCTTCAACATGATAACACGTTCAGATCCAACCAAACCTGCTCCCATGGAAATGCAGCAGCCACCTGTTCTGACTTTTTAAATGGGACAAAAAATAAAAAGGATCAATACAAGTTAAACTGAATAAAAGTAATTATCTATAGTCACTGTGTATTTCTTTCTTTAATATGTTCATGAGAAAACCAGATACGTTAACACATGTTTGTGTGGATCAGCCTGATTTAGTAATGCATGAACCTGAACTTAGTAAACACGTATGTTACAAATAGGATATGTTTGAACTTGGACACAGCTGATGACCAGGGCCACTGACCTGTACATGCGCTGGAGATCAACGCTATTCGCTTCATCAGTCAGTGGTCATAATGTTTTCACACTGTGTGTATTATGGTAAATGCCTCACATGTTATCTTGTGCTGGAGCATGACTTTGTTCCACTGTATGCTCTGCAGAACTCAAGACAAGTACTGCAGCTGCCTCTACTGTTCCTGAGTGTAGTAACAGGTCAGCTGCTTTTGGTGAGGGGCTGCAGCAGTTTGAGTGCTTTTATATATAATGGATGCACTTTACAATAAGTTTTCACGAGCTAAGTTAACATGAACTGCACATGCGATACCACATTAACGACTGAGCTAATTTAAGGTAAACAGGTAACAACTCAGTTAAGGGAGTTTTCATATTGTGTTGACTGAGTTGTTAACATTAAAAACAAGATACAATGTGAACAACCGTTGGCTGATATCAGGTAAACAAATAACACATTAATTCATTACTAACATGCCTTTTCATCAGTTTTCACTTTACATCAGGTATATTAAGTACCGAGTAACTGTGGAACTTTTTAGTCCAGAGGTGTCAGCAGAGGAGAGATGTGAGCATCAGTAAAGTAGTCCATGAGCTGAACCAACACAACAGAATGAAATTAAGCCCTAAAATATGATCTATTATAAATGCAGCATCATCATGTCTCAGGTTTCTAATGTTAGCACTTAGATTAATGTTTATCAACACAATGTGAAAACTTTAGTTAATGATGTTTTCATTTCCAAATCACATCCCTGCTCCAAATTTCCTGTCTCTTTTTTGAGGTTTGACAGCAGTGAGGCAGCACAAGCGAGTCTTCAGCAGAGAGGAGAGAAACACAGCTGAGCAGGATGTTGGTAAAGTCGTTTTCCTTTATTTTCTCTTTAACTCCTCTCAACAGATGCTCAAGCACACAGTTGATATCAACAATTACAGTTTTCGTTCCTGGACATGGACCCGACAGCAAAGTGACGGCACAGAGAGGAGAGGACAGACAAAGACAGACAGACAGACAGACAAAGACAGACAGACAGACAGACAGACAGACAGACAGACAGACAGACAGACAGACAGAGGGTGGATGAGCAAAATCCTCCACACAGAACACAGAACACATGGACTGAAAGGGAACAACAGGGGGACCTATAACTGAAAAAAAGAGTGGGGGGAACAATCCATACTTTAAAAAAAAAAAAAAGGGGGTGGGGGGTGATTCTATAGTTTTGGGGAAAGATGGAAAAAAAAAAATGTGGGGTGAAGTCACTTAAAAAAAAAATCCAGTTCAGCCATGATTTCAACGGGGAGAGGAATAAATGCCCAAATACACAGAAATAGCCATCAGTACCGTCTACACTGTTTTTCTAATGTTAATATTTTTGCACACCCTGTAAAAAATGGTTTCAGTTCAACCTGAAAACACAATGACGCCATGTGTTAAGAAGTAAATGAACCAGTTTTATTCCAACTAAAGTACTTTGAATTTAAATTCAGTCATTTTTGAGATGAATGAAACTTGCGATGCTTATTGTCAAAGGAATCTTTTAAGGCTGAACTGACGAACCGTTTTTCACACTGCAGACGCTCCATTGCTTCAAATCAGTGATGCTGTTTGATGTAGAACATTACAACACTGCAAGACTCCGTCTACTCCAGATCACTCCTGTTCACTCCATTAAAGAGACAGTTCGGCAAAGTGAGTGCGATGCTAGTTGGTGGGGTAAGCTTTTATTACTTGTTAGCTGCATTAGCCTTGAAGGACTCAATTTGTCCAAACTATCGCTTTAACGCTTCATGGCAGCAGGATTTCACAAACACTTTTAAAGACTCATGAGTGAATCGGTTGATCATGAACGATTACAATAAAAACTGCTTCGATTCTGACCTTAAATGTAAACAGCCGTCAAAGCTCAGTTTTGAAGAATCGCATTGTGCTCTGTGTGTAGGTGTCTTAGTGCTGTCAATCAATGACCAATGATCAATAACTGTATGACTCCAGTAACACTGGTCATGGCAATGATTATATTGGTCATGCAGGCCTGTGTGGCAGTACAAGAGACTCATCAATAATCTCATAAGATTGTAGTGATTTTTGTTGTTCTTTAAGACATAAAGGCATTAAAGTGATATAAAATGACTGCGTCTCTTATGGAATGATTTTGATTTAGAAAGGAGAATACATTTTATGTATAAACTAATTTAAGCAATGTCACCAATGTCCCTTTCTCCAAATCATAATCTGAATTACATCTGTATTTTAATATGACACCATCAAGGCATCAGATCATAATTAAAACATTTACATTATTAAGGAAGGCAACAGACAGCCACTCTGTACTGCTTATGGCATCTGCGTGTATATATTTCATGTCTCCTATTAGTAGAGAAACACTGAATACGTGATGACAGTAAACACTCGTTTAGTTCAACTCCTCTTATCAAAAATCTAAAAATATACTTTTTGGCAATTGACCACCAGAGGGCAGTCTGGCAGCGATAGTACACAGCCCATCACTGGGGTAACAACACTCTGCTGCTGTTTACTGTATATTATAAAGGGACATCACACTCTTAAGGACTAGTGGTCGGGATAAAAGTGACCTGTGAAATATGACTCTACAGCTGATGAAGCACAAATCGAGCCTGAAGTCATGCAAGTTGTGTTGGTACAAAATAACAACAAGCTGCATTAAAGTTCCAGGCCATCATGTTTCATTGCGGATGGTCAGACTTTGCAACATTTTTGTCACAACTCACTATAAACTTGTAAGGAAACCGCAATAAACTCTAAAGAAAGGAGGAAGAATTAGAAGTTGCTCTGAAAGCAGAATGAGCAAACAAGTTACACTATAAGCCGCCATGATTTCAGTAGATTGCTGACTCCCACTAGGGTCATTTTGTCTGCAGAGTTTTCAGCATTAATAGCTGAAAAGTCTCTCAGAAGCTTTAGTGGTTATAATGGCAGGTCAAATGTGGGCAGTAACATGCTAAACAGGTAAAAATTGCAAGGTTTTGGTAGTTCTAACATGGGGAGAGTTCCTGACCCTGATGTGTCCATTCCAGTGGGCCTCACTAACAGTCCTGGTAACCTCCATTCCACCATAGACACTGCCTTCAAAAATGAGGGAACACACACCTTTTTAGCAACAAAAATTAAATGATGGACAGTAACTATAGTCTGGTATTCCTGACCATTTTGACGAACATAGTTAATATTTCTGATAACTGAAAAAATTAGTAGTTTGATTTCTTTTCCCTCCAAGTAAATCTGCTCAGTCTTCAACATGTTTAATTACGGCAAACGTGTCCCCACACTTTTGACAGGCAGTTAAAAAGTGCTTGCACATTTAAGGTGTGTTAACCAGAAGCAGAAGTGAGCTCCACTGGTGCATCCAAATGAAAAGCAATGTAAAAAGAAAAACCAAGTGACAACACTTTTCCCTTTTTCCCCTAAAAAAAAAAAAAAAAAAAAAAAAATCTGGGAAGCCCTTCAGCTACACTAGCTATTGTCCATCCACCATCTATGCTAATGACCCCTGAACAAATACATACATTTACATTTGTACATTTTTTGGTATATGTGTAATCTGAACAATAATATATATACTCTGGATATTTACATGTCACTCAAACTAGTATTTTATGCTAATTTTGATACAGACCACATTAATCTAGTGCTAGGATGTGGCGCTTAGCCTAGCCCCAGTCTTTAGAAATATGTAAAAGTTGGTGAACTCTGTATAAACGACTTTACAAACAGGCAAAAACAAGGTGGAGATGAAAACGTACAGAAGGATACAGAAGTACGTCCTGCAGCTTAGAGTCCACTCCTTATTTCAGATAAAAAAGTAAGTGCAGGCAAAACAAGCAGTCAAGCTCGAGATACATACAGAAGCTCACATAGATCTCCATTCATTTTAAAATCATGACTGAATCAAATAGAAATGTCTCCCTTTTTGATAGAGCTGGCTTCCTGGATAAAGATAAGACCCAGAGTAAGAACATCTTTAAATTGTGGTAAACTGACGTTAAATGCTGATTTACCACCGAAAACCCTTAAGATTAAAATGCAAACCAGTCCTATAAATCATTTTAAAAATGTACATTATTTTTTCATCTTTAGCCAAATTCATTATTTTATTAGCTCTATTAAACTGTGAAAATGCTTCTAATGGAGAAAGGTTTGGTTGTTTCTGAAATCACACCAAGCAGTTTGCATTAAACAGTGGTCATGTGGGGACAGACGTGATCTTGTCATGAGACACATGTGGACCACCATGAGAAATTTTGGGCTAAATGTGGGTGGGAGCATAGACTTATTAGGGTGGGAACAAAGTGATTGTGAAACGTCTAAACTAAGTGTAGGCAGGGCTAAAGTCCACACAGCGCCCATCTTGGCAAAACATCCGGGCAGTTATTTCCAGTCACACAAGACCAGGCTCCTCTCTTCATCTCTTTGAATGGGGAGACCATGTTAAGCGTTATAAGCTGTGCCATTCATTTTCTAGGCAATTAACTGTTCCCTTCTACATAGTGTCTCAGGTGGAGCTCAAAGGAGGGGGTGATGGTACATTAACATTATCTGTTGAGCCTGTTATCAGTCCATGATATTAAACACCAGATATTAAAAGAGCATGGAGGTATTTAGAGGCAAATCCAGCAAGCCAGCACCAAAGGTTAACAAATAGTCCCCAGGCATGTATTTCCATTATGAGATCACGTGTGGCCCCACAAACCTAGCAGAGTATTCGTCCAACAGCGACATCTGCAGGTTACAGAATAATTTTGTCAAAAACTAGACTTCTTTAAAGCTTAGAAAAAGAAAAGGAGAAAAAAAGCATGTTCACATAAAATGATTGTAGTTTTGGAAGATTTCAATTTCTACCAAAATCTGACTGGAATGGTTAAACCATCAGTTATATTAAAAATCAACTTTTGCTAAAGTTTAGAACGTTCTTCCTTCTCTGGAGATACAGAGCGGAACCCTCGACAGCAAAACAACACGGTGAACCCCCAAAAATTAAGCCGGAGGATTAGAGACATTACATACACATTAACATCAGAACTGTATGACCTACATGATGTAAGAAACACTCACACATGGACATTGATGAAAATGAAAATGATCAAAATGTTGAACAGTAGCTGTGGACGACACCTTTAAATTCAAAGGCTTAGAGATTCGGGTCAATAAGCTTCAAATCTTAAACGTGAACACTGTCATAATTCAAGTAGACTAATAGACATCGTTGTCATCCCAAAAAAAAAAAAAAAAAAAAGTCAAGGCCTTGTTTCAGGACAAATTTCACGAATATTAGACAGAACACTTCTGTCAGACAGAAGTCTCAGGACAGAAAACAAACGCACATGAAAGGCTATAAAACAGGGTGTTGCATATATAACTGTTTTTTATTTGAAAGGACACTCATTATAAAAGGGGGAAAAGCTCTAAAAACAGCGCCTCACTGCTGGGCTTTTAGGATGAGCACTGATGAATGGACGGTGAGATTAGCTAAAGAGAGCTGTGTGCGTGTCGAAGGGCCGCGAGTTTAATGGCAGATCTGCGGTCAGTTGGTCAGTGTGCTGGAGGCTCTGAAATACGACAGGAACTTGAAGCACAAGCTCACTACGAAATACCAAATATTCCGGGCCATCTGAGAGCGAGCGATGAAGACACGCCAGATAAAGACCAGCAAGAGGGTGTTAAAGGTGTAACGGATATTCCTTAGCCTGAGAAAGACAGATTGAGGGGTCAAAGAGAGAAAGAGAAACAAAAACAAAGAAAAAAAAAAAATCAGAAAATGAAGAAGAAACAAACTAATAGGCACAATGACTGCAACTAATTTTTCCACAATATACCTAAGTTATGCTTATAATTGAAGTATACTATAATATACTAAAATATAATAGAATTCAATTGACCTGATTGGAAATCAGGTACTTGTACTGAATAGATAATGTGTGAAATTTTAGACATTAGTATCTTGTTTGGGTTCTACCATATAGAGGCTTTAAAATGTGGCCATGGCTTTAATATTTACACTTTTGTGTAAATAAGCTACTCTGCATACAATGTGCTGTAAAAACCAAGTAATGTGCTGTAAAAACTAAAAGAACACATAAAAATGTAGTTCATTTTAAGTTTAAATGTGAAAATGATCTGAAACATGGATGTAGGGCTGCAAACATAGAAGTGTGCAGAGTGTAAGGTATATTCAAATGCTGAATAATCTAAAAATCATAACAGTGTACATAAATCAAAAATAAAGATGTATGAAGAACAATAATCGCACACTGACAGCCTGAACTGAAACTGAAATCGTGAGGCACCTAGAGACTCCCGTCCCCTTAACTGGTACTAGATCTATGAAATTATTTTTTCCTTTTTTTTTTGTTTTGTTTAAGATGTTTTCATGACAAGAGAAGTGATGCATATTTGCCTTTTGATGGCTTGATAGTTAAGCACACCTTAAACCTCAGAATAACTCCTGAAAACGTCATCCACTAGTATCAATAGTTTAAAGATTCAGACTTTTTTCTGTTTTTAGGTTAAAAAAAAAAAAAAAAAAACAACTACGCATCACATCTTAGAAACTAATGAAAATAAGAGCTAATATTATTTCGTGAAAAGGACACCCAACATGGTCAGTCAGGATATACCTGAAAGTGTGTGTATGTATCTTACTTGCGTAGGTGCTGTCGGGCTGCAGGGATGTCAGACATGTCCTCATTCAGAACATACTTCTTAGTTCCGATGCAGTAGTTCTCTATGTACTCAGGCCAGTTTAGCTGACGGACATCAAAGTTAAACGTCTGTGAGAGAGCAAGAGAGAGAGAGCGTAGTTTCCTACTGATGAATTAAGCAGCTTTACATAATGCTTAATCTATGCTCAGCTAGGTTTCAAGCTTCAAGACAGCACCATCTCTAGTGTATTTATGGTTTTACAGGCTTTGACAAATACGAAAACTAAAGTTCTCTCTTCAGTTTCACAAGATCAGCACAAAACAGTTATACTAAACACACTTTTTGTTCCATTTGGTAGGGGAAGGCTGGTATAATGTAATAATATAATAAAAATAATGTAATGTAAGAGTACTCTAAGAAAAATCTGTCCACTTGATGGCCATGATGGCAACAGCCCCAAGCTGTTATTCTCAGTCATACAAAAACATACTTTATCTTATTCAATGAGGAGAGATATAAAAAAAACTAAAAAAACTAAAAGCCACATTAATATTTTAAAAGCATTTGACAAAAATAGCATATTTAGTTTGTTGCATTTGGCTTAAATAATACAGAAAAACGATTTTTCAGCTTGTCCAGACTACTGCACATGCACAAAACTCCACAAAGAGATAGGCTTTTCTCACTTGTGGCTTAAACAGAAAGCTAATTTTATTAAAGGGCAAGACTTTCCTCATAAACAGATGCCACACTGAGCGTTACAAACTGTTCCATTCATATTCCAACCAGTGACCCGTTTCCTCCTTTATAATGCCTCTGGTTTAATGCAGTATTTAAAAATGAGGCCAATATTTCCAGGGGTGATAGTGGGAAAAATTCCTGAGCCTGAACTTTTTTTCTCTGCTCGGGAGGTGAGCAGGGTGGGGGTGCTATGTATGCGACACACTTAACACATAACTTGTTGGCCCCTGGGCGCAGATATGTGTCTATGTATAACCCTGATCTTCATTACTGTCAATGAATTTTTTCTTTTGAATTAGTCCCTTCAATGATAGATCGTGTTGAATTTTGTTGAAATACATGAACAACATTCAGACATGAGAAACAAACCCAACATAAGCCTATATTTCAGAAGCTTGTGCAGATTACCAGAACTCTTGGGACTAGCAGGCCTGCTCAGGAATCCATACCTGTTTTTAACTAGTCACATACCTTATTGCTTCTATAGCACAGGAGACTACAGATACTACAGCCATACCAAGAACGGTCAGCAGGTGGCAATAACAATACTCCAAAGTAAACTAGGAATTGATTAGTAGCCTAACCATTGACTAAATGACATGAACAAGGACACATTAATTTCTTTTAAAAATATAATAGCAAACTATGCACCTTTATTTTAAATATTTTGAAACACAGTTACAAGGCCATGTGGGCCCACCACCCGCAAGGTCCAGCATGGGGGAGCGGTGCAGTGCCATATTGGCAGTGGGAGATGGCGGGGAGGCCCTAGTTGGCCTAGGCCCCTGCAGCAGAAACTAGCTCTTGGTACATGGAACGTAACCTCACTGGGGGGGAAGGAGCCGGAACTTGTGCAGGAGGTTGAGAGGTACCAACTAGATATAGTTGGGCTCACCTCCACCCACAGTGTCGGCTCTGGAACCAAACTCCTGGATAGGGGTTGGTCTCTCTCCTACTCAGGGGTTGCACAGGGTGAGAGGCGCCGGGCGGGTGTGGGGATACTCACAAGTCCCCGGCTGGTGACCAGGCAGTTGGAGTTTGTCCCGGTGGACGAGAGGGTCGCCTCAATGCGAATTAAAATTGCAGAGAGGAAAACTTTGACTGTTGTCTGTGCGTATGCACCAAACAACAGGTCAGAGTATTCGGCCTTCCTGGAGCGAGTGGGCGGGGTTCTGGAAAGGGTTCCGCCTAGACTCCATAGTCCTACTGGGAGACTTCAATGCTCACGTTGGCAATGACTGGGAGACCTGAAGAGGCGTGATTGGGAAGAACGGCCTGCCCGATCTAAACCCGAATGGTGAATTGTTATTGGACTTCTGTGCCAGGCATGGATTGTCCATAACGAACACCAAGTTCGAACACAAGGATGTTCATAAGTGTACATGGTACCAGAGCTCCTTGGGTCAAAGGTCAATGATCGACTTTGTTGTCGTTTCATCTGACTTGGGACCATATGTTCTAGACACTAGGGTGAAGAGAGAGGTGCTGAGCTGTCAACTGATCACCATCTGGTGGTGAGTTGGATCAGATGGCAGGGAAGACTGATGGTCAGACCCGGTAGGCCCAAGCGAATAGTGAGGGTGTGCTGGGAACGACTTTCAGAGGCCCCTGTTCGGAATGATTTCAACTCCCACCTCCGGGAGAGCTTTTCTCACGTCCCGGAGGAGGTAGGGGACATGGAGTCTGAATGGACCCTGTTCAAAACCTCCATTGTGGAAGCTGCCAGGCGTAGCTGTGGCCAAAAGCTTGTGGGTGCCTGTCGGGGCGGTAACCCAAGAACCTCCTGGTGGACACCGGTGGTGGGGGAGGCCGTCAAGCTGAAGAAAGAGGCCTTTAGGGACTGGTTGGCCCGAAGGACTCCCGATTCAGCAGATAGGTACCAACGTTTTAATATATTATGTGGCTCTCACTGAAATAAATTTCCAATTATTTTGCTTTTATGGCTCTCTGAGTCAAAAAGGTTGCCGACCCCTGCACTAGGCAAACCTTTTTTTTTTTCTTTCTCGCAGACACGTCGGTACGCCGGAATTCCGGCGTGGCGCCTGAAAACTATCAGGCCTGTATTTCAAAACAATGACTGTCAAATTTTTATTCCACATATATACAGCCAAATAAACACCAGTCACTCAATTTGCTCTCTTAGGTACCCTCTAAACAGGTGTCAATTTAGCAGAACCAAGCCTGTGCTGTGTATTGCATGTCTGGCCTGCTAACTAAACCAGCTTAGCCTCCCAAACACCACAAAAGGTTTGATTTTGACTTTCTATAACCAGTGTCTGCCACTTGGGTCACTTGTGTCAGCAGTACATCATTTAGTAAGAATCAAACCTATACTGTGGTGTGTGACACTAGCCTGCTCGCTAAACTAACGTTAATTAGTCTATCAATTCAACCCCATTTGCTCACCTTTACTCACCATCAAATAAACTGGGGGCAGTCATGGGCTGGTGGTTAGGGAACCAGCCTCGTGACCGGAAGGTTGCCGGTTCAATCCCCAGAGCCGACAGCAAGACACCTAACCCTTGAGCAAGACACCTAACCCTTAACAGCTCCCCAGGCGCTGCGGATTGGGCTGCCCACCGCCCCGGGCAAGTATGCTCACTGCCCCCTAGTGTGTGTATGTGGTGTTTCACTTCACGGATGGGTTAAATGCGGAGGTGAAATTTCCCCGTTGTGGGACTAATAAGGGTCTATTAATATTAATAATAATAAAACTGGTGTCAGTGCTTTTGTTTATGCTGACCAGCTCCTGTCCTTTCTACCAATTAGCACTACTGTTTCAGATTTAGCAACATTCAGATAGATGGTTTGACATTTTTGAATAATAGTTTGAAACTTGTGTATTATTTTCACTTATTTGATGATCATGCAAACTAAATAAACCTTTTATTTTTAAATAACCAAGGATGAGATTGCACAAAAGCAACAAATGATTGTCACTTACGCTATTACACTATATACCACTGTGATATCTGAAACAAATGGATACTGCCACGATCATACTCTGCGGCTTCAATTACATATTGCCTTTACCAAAATGAGATTTTCCCAGCTCAGATATTATTGAATTTTTTATATCAAATAACATTATGAAGTCCAACCCCATCATAGCCATCTTGTGATGGAGAGGAATGTGACAGGTTGGAATATTTCATTCAAAACAGGCTGACATACTCCCTGTGTGTTTGTGTACCTTCCGATCCTCCGGGCTGAGCTGGTTCAGCAGCATGTTCATGTTGTCTGAATTCCAGTCCCAGTCCTGACTGCTGAAGTACTCCAGCAGGCCGATGGCTTTGTGCAGCCGATTAAAGATCCGCATCATCCTACACACACAGACACAGGGAGAGTGAGAGAGAGAGAAAGAACAGTTTAGTCAGAGGGTCAAATTTCCCTAGTTCTCCCCCCTTTCCCCAAATGTAGAAAATCAGCCAAAACATGTTTGGTGGCTGAAATGTGCTTTCTTTAGTTTAGAACTAGAGCTATGAGGCAAAGTAATGGAAGCTTATTAGCATTCTAATTAGCATCAAGCCTAAAATCACACACTTGCCCAAGAACGTGGGAAAGGTGTTGAAACTGAATTGAATGTACAACTATTTGTCTCTGTGTTTGCACGCTGTGAAATTACACCTCTGCATTTAACCCATCCGTGCAGTGAAACACCCATATACATGCACGCTAGTGAACACACACACTAGGGGGCAGTGAGCACACTTGCTCGGAGCGGTGGGCAGCCCTATCCACGGCACCCGGGGAGCAAATGGGGGTTAGGTGTCTTGCTCAAGGGCACCTCAGTCATGGACTGTCAGCTGAGGGGATCGAACCGGCAACCTTCCAGTCACAGGGCTGGTCCCCTAACCTCCAGCCCACGACTGCCCCCAAAGCTGGGAGTGTTGAAATTTTAAGCAGCATATATGTGACATGAGCAATGATGTCATTGTAAATGATTTGCCTTTCACCCAGAATTATTTGGAAAATTTACATGAAATAAAACATATCATATTGGACTAAAGTGTGGCAAGAGATCACAAGATATACATACAGTTGACACCAGACCACTGATGCTCATCCTATCTGTGCTTTCTCATTTTGGATGAACTTCAGGCAAATTATTTAAGTGGTGACCAATAAGATTGTTGATATGTGGCATGGTAACTGATTTTGTCACATCTACATTAATGTGGACACACAACAAGCGAGAGATAAAACATTTGATGAAATATTACAATGTAATTTTTTTTAAAAGTGTAAAAACAGGCTGTATTGGGGTTCAGAACTGGCCTCTGAAAATGACAAACTCCTCTCCAGAACAAGCACATACACATTTTTAGCCACACTCAAATGAATTAAAAATTCAGATTTCTGTATTATTGTTTTTAGCAGTTGCAGTTCTGAAATAAGGGGGTGCTTCAGCCCCCTCAGCTCCCCCACTTCCTGCATCCCTGTGCTTCAAGTTGTTTAGTAAACTTATAATAATGTCATCTGTAAACAAGGACTTAAGTATGTACAAAAGAATGTACAGTACTTTTGTCTGGCGCTGAATGGTAGAGTTTAAACATCTATTATTCCTACACTGGCTCTAGTGTAAAACTAAAGAAGTAGAATACAGACAGGAAAAATGTCTTGGCTGATCAACTCTCTCTTTAAGCATTGGTGAAAATGACCACAGATGGCATGCTAGCATTCTCACTGAGGTTTCTGGCCAGACAGTCGCAGAAAGAGGTCGTAGAGGAGTGCAGGGAACTTGTGGCTGACCAGGATCCAGTATTGGTTGATCAAGTAGTTGGAGGTGATGTTAGCATTTGGCCGACGGAACGCCTGCTCCAGAGGGTTCCGCTTAAACGTGGACATCACATGGTGCTCTGAAGAAGAAAGAAACAATCTTTATTATGAATGGACATTTTAAATAAATATAAATACAGTCAAAAGTCATATCATATAGCACCCAACAAACGGCAAATAAATATAGTGAAAATACCTAAAAAAAAAAAAAAAAAAAAAATATATATATATATATATATATATATATATATATATATATATATATATATATATATATATATATATATATACACACACACACACACACACACACACACACACACACACACACACACATATATATCTCATAGTAATTAGAATGAATTATTGCATTACAATGATTTATTGGGGGCAGTCATGGGCTGGAGGTTAGGGAACTGGCCCTGTGACCGGAAGGTTGCTTGTTCGATCCCCAGCACAGACAGTCCATGACTGAGGTGTCCTTGAGCAAGACACCTAACCCCCAACTGCTCCCCAGGCGCCGTGGATAGGGCTGCCCGACGCTCTGGGCAAGTGTGCTCACTGCCCCCTAGTGTGTGTGTATGTGGTGTTTCACTTCACGGATGGGTTAAATGCGGAGGTGGAAATTCCCCGTTTGTGGGATTTAAAAAAGTATCACTTAACTTATTGTACGCATTTTCACAGGGCATTAGTTCCACAGGTTTGATTCCTCAATAGTCAAATTTTAATATATGTTTAATAGATCTTGTCCAATAAGAGCAATTTTCAAATGCTACAATTTTAATACTTATAACCTTGATTTGCTTTGCTTTACATCCGATTTAAAGAAACTGAACCCTGCTTAAGCTGTGTAAACTTTTTCTCCAGTCTTCTCTTCTTTTGAGGTGTGTTCCTCAAACCCATGCCTTCTTTACTCTATGATTTCAGCACTGAAAATTCCTAACACCAGCTAACTCTGCAAAGCGAAAATAGCTAATGATAGCTGAGGTCGCTAACTGAAAATAGTTAACACCAGCTAACTCCGGTAACTGGAAATAACTGATGGTAACTAACTCTACTATCTGAAAATAACTACATACAGCCAACTCTGCTAACAGTCCTGCTAGTCTGTGCTGTTGTGAGTGAATAGTTAAGACTTTTCCCTCCCCATCTAGAGAGTACAAGACACTCCATCTAGCGTACTGAATAGCAACTGTTCAAACTTTGAGCCTTTGCTGTTCATTCTGGTTTAAGGAACAGAACATGGCATCTTCATCAAAAGTACCTCAAATGTGTGTTACTGATATAAAAAGAACTCTGATAATTGTTAACTTTATTCAATCATCACACGTGTGTGATCAGCTGGCTGCACGTGGGACCTCAGGTTATGTAACTCATGGACCAGTGCTGGTTGCCACGGTGATGCTGATAAGAATGACCCTCTCACCCCTCTGTTGCCATGGTGATGCCAGGCTTTGACTCCTCCACCCACTGATTGGCCCAGACCAAGAGTCAAACAAACACCCCCACACACACACCCCAACACACAATTCATGCATACACACACAAATGTCATACATAGTGAGGGTGCATGACAAAGTGTGATGTTCAAATGTAGCTGTTGGATATCACAATAATGATATGAGAAGCGGTAATTTCGGGAAGTGTCACGTTTTGAACGGGTGGGGAGGAAAAACGCCGGGGGCAGGGGTGAAGGCAGAGAGCAGATTTATTCTTTTAAACACAACTTAAATGGCTTTTCAGCCCGTCACATTAACGTCTCGAGCACTCATTCCGTTTGGCTCCCCCTTGCCTTGCCGGGATCTCCTCTCTCAAATCTCTGCCGCCTACTGAAGGGAGAGATGACTATAAGTATAAGAAACAAGGCACAGGTGAGCATCGTCAGCTACTTAACCCGCTGCTTCAACCGGACCGGCCTCTCCTTCCTGCATTCGACGCTCGGCCACGCCCCCTTCTCCACAAACACCAACTACTTTGTTTGATCCATTAGCTCTCAACTATACTGTACTGATGGCTCTTGACATTGGCTTTGTTACTGTTGTTATCACAATCACTGTTAACTCTTTGCTAACTGGGCAACGTTAATATCTGTCTTGCCCTTGATGTTCTGGGCTGGTTTAGACTGGGAGGAACAACGTGCACGTTGTTCTCGTGATCGGCTGCTTATCAACTCTTTAGAAAGACTTCATTCATTTTATCTGTTTTACTGTTGTCATTTAAATTGTTTATATATATATATATATATATATATATATACACACACACACACACACACACACACACACACACACACCCCCTGAAGCACTCTCACAACCATGTGTGCATACATATGTGTGATTCTTGTTAAACATTTGTACGTACCAATCTCACCCCAGTGGAAAGGGTTGATGCCTCCAGTTGTGCAGTTGTAGACCAGTGCTGATTTCGGGCTGAAACAGAGAAAAAAAAAGTGCACCTATATATAAACAACAAACACTGCAGGAGGGCAAAATAACGACACAAAGCATGCGTAACTGAATATACAGCAACAGACAAATGTTTGGACACATCTAATTTTACTATTTTCCACAGTACAGAATATCCACATGTAAACTTTAATATTTATACTAGCCCGGCCAAATGTTAAGTACATCTTATTATCCATTTTATCAGCTCCATTTACCATATATGTATATACACACACACACACACACACACACACACACACACACACACACACACACACACACACATATATATATATATATATATATATATATATATATATATATATATACACGTGCTCTGTAGTTCTACAATTCCAGACTGTAATCCATTGAGCAGGGTAAAAGGGGGCTAACAAAGTATGCAGAGAAACAGATCTGTAACTACAGATATACAAGACATACAAAGCCCATCTATATGGTAAGTGGAGCTGATGAATTGAACAATGAGTGTGAAAACAAGCATGTACATGCTGAATGAAGCATGCTGAATGAAGCGGTCAGTCAGTGTACATTTCAAACATTTAAGCATAAATCTTTAAATTAAAGTGTCTTTAAGTTTACTGTGTGTATGCATGTGCATGTGTGGATGGTTGTGTTTCTGACCTGTGTACTGCTGTGTACCATCCTGCTGCCAGCGTGAGGTTGATGACAACATCCACAGGGATCAGGTCGGCCACTGCGTCGTTGCTGGCCCTCATGGTCCTCAGGATACCCTTACCTGCCTAAAACCACACACACGCACACACACACACTTATCTAGGTCTGGGTATGGAATTGCTACCTCGAGTCCTCTTTTTTTTTTTTTTTAAGGACAAATTTCAAAGGTTTTAGTCCTGTTTGTACTTCACAAACTATCTAAAATGAACTAACATTAGCATACAGACCTTGTCCAGGAAAATCTGTCATGGCAAATAAGATGCCAAAATGATCACTTATTTTGTCTGTCTTTACTATGCAAGCACCAATACCTACCACATGTAAAGTACACATATTAAGATGATGTGTATAAAATAAATATCTTTGTTACAGCAGCTGTATTGTGCCCCCAGCTACTAGGTGTACTTGGGCAGTCACCCTGGTTGTCCCAGCTGCCCATATGGTAGACCCAGCCATGGTAAAACACACATTCATACACTGCATTGTACTTCCAACTGCTTTATGTGTGAACAACTGAATATACACTTGAACCACACACAGACACACCTGTCCTGATCTCACTGAGTAAGAATTAACTCTGGAGCTCCACCGTGTCTATTTATTGACTTATTTGTTGAGAGTTGCTTTCTTTAGCGTATAAATTAGCAGCCTGATCAATCACTACTTTCATGCATTCAGTAGGAGCACAGTTAAAATTACCGCAATGAAGACGCCACTTGGTCCGTTAAAGTTGTCGATCCAGCCCTGTGAGAGACAGAGAGACAGAGAGACAGAGAGAGAGAGAGAGAGGCAAAGATAGAGCACTTTGAGCATGAAATATACAGTGTACACTCTTGTTTAGCTTGCTTTTTTTGTACTAAAAGAAGTACACCCCCACACACACTCGCACACACTCCCACACACTCGCACACACACTCCCACACACTCACACACACTCACACACACTCACACACACTCACACACACTCACACACACTCACACACACTCACACTCACCCCATCTAAACCATGTGCCAAGCCCATCCCAGCTGTCACTGGGCAGAAGGCATGATAACTAAAAGTAATAGTGTTGGTAAATGAAATACTAATATGCTATAACCGAGGACACTGAATTCAGTTTCCTGGATTTTCACTGATAGTCAACTAAACTGTCGATATAAATGATTGGTCACGTAGTGTTTTACCTACCAGTGACTACAAGTACACTGGAATCAAGGTTCAGATTTGAGGACCTCTGCTCTATAATGTACATATGGCGGTTCAAATTTGGACTCACAGGGAACGGTTCCTGCCAGCTGGCACCGACAATGGAGGGACGGATGATGCCAACATTGAGTTTCCCGCTCTCTTGCTGCACCACACACTCCGCCAGCGCTTTGGTGTAGGTGTAGGTATTCGGCCGATCCCCAATCAGCCGCGGTGTGATGTCCCGGACGATGCCGTCATCCATCCACCTGTAAGCGCAGCAAAACACAATATAGCCTAATCTTTTCTGCGTATTCTGCATGGTACCATTGTCTGGTTTTGTATGGTATTTTGCACAAACTCCTATTATGGTGCAGCAGTATTTATTGAAAGTCCTGTATCTTAGATTTTTCTTGTTCACTTATAATATTTGTGTGGTTTCATGTGCCCAAAACAGTTGCTTCCCATTATATGGGCACTGTAACTGAAACCTAACCATATATGAGTGCAATTATCTCTTTTGCACAATCAGTGATATGAGCATTGTAACTAAATTGTGCCTATGATGAACATTGTGTCTTTTCCTGATTGCAGCTAGAGCCAAGCACAAAACAAGCAAACCCTGTAGACATCATGCAGGATGACTCAGAGACGAGTCACAGTAATATACAAACAAGCCTGGGGGAGAGCTTGAAGAGGGTCAGAATGAGTAGATGAGGAACCGGAAGAGTGAAACATTAAATTTACCAACTGTCCCATTGCAACATTAAGCTAACTGCTTAACTGAAGTGAATTTCCACGTTCGGAGCAGGTTCGGAATTGAATGTAGATTGTGTATAAAAAAAAATAAAATAAAAAAAACCTGTGCCGCCAAGAGTCATCTTGTTCTTGTACGCTTGGAAATGGTTAAACTGGGTCTGGTGGGGTTGATTTGACAAAGATTTGTGGGCAATTTTTTTCTGCTTTCTTGTGTGTCCTAGAGATTATCTTGTATACATAGCAACAATAATAACAACCTAAAATGAAGAATTCAACAGAAAAATACATAGACTTAAGTAGATAACATTAAAAGACACCAAACACTGAAGCAGATTTGGGGTAAAACAGTGATGATTAAAAAATCGTAGTCACAGTATATTACCACTAGTTTGACCACAAACCTGTAATGTAGTAATGCAGAACTGCAAATGTCACATTACAATGTCACACTTCAGCATCTGACGCTGTGCAGCTTAGCCCTTTATCATCTTCTCTAAAGCTGTTTCGCCTGAGGACATTTGAAACAGCCTGTTTTTGACAGCTGGCACACTTTTCACATTACTCGTGATTTTTTCAGAGACCAAAACCAGTTGGTTGGAGTCTGAAGCCTGACACTGATCTATAGATGAGCTTTCTTAGCTCTATACATTATCTTTTTGTACAGGCACGATATCTGCCTGCAGAACAGAGCATGTTAAACCAGCACAGATTTATAGAATATGTTTTTTCCTAAAGTGGCAGAAAAAGAGTTTTTACTATCAGTGGGGGACATCATTACAGTAACTTGGTTAACAGTCACCTGGGAGAAAAAAAAAAAGGTTACAGCATATCACAAGTTATTTTGGGTTTTTAAATAGTATAGGTACAACAGTGGACCCGACAACACAGCAATATTTAATTTTAACATTTTTAAACTCGTACCCAAGATTAGATTTGCAGATTATTACAGTGAAGTTCTGTCTTAATCCACAGGATGGGGCTGTTACTTTCTGTTAAGACCAATAAGATTAATTCGGAGACACCTGACATTATTTTAACCTGCCACTTTAGTCAATCAATAGACTGAAAAAGGTTTTCTTTGAGAGGAACAAATTGCAGTACATCACAATGTCACATCCCCATACAATTGCACAAAGCTTCCATCCATCCATCCATTTTCTCAGCCGCTTCTCCTTCAGGGTCGTGGGGGGGGGGGCGGGGTGCTGGAGCCTATCCCAGCAGTCATCGGACGGAAGGAAGGATACACCCTGGACAGGTCGCCAGTCCGCAGGGCAGACAGACACAGTCACTCACACATTCACACCCAGGGGCAATTTAGCTCTTCCAACTGGCCTGACTGCATTTCTCCGGGTTCTCCGGTTTCCTCAGAAACCCACGCAGACACGAGGAGAACATGCAAATTCCACACATAGAGGACCCTAGTCACCTAGCCGGGGAATTGAACCCAGGCCCTGGCTACGCACCGTGCCGCTCTGCGGAAATTCTCACATGTGAGATGCTTTTTTGCATCTCTGTTAGGTCTTTATAACTTGTTGAATGTACATCTGGTGTAAGTCGACTAATGGACCACCCTGTACTTCATACCCTGCTTTAAACACCTTGCACACTCACTCGAGCGAGTCGATGAGTTTCTTTGGCTCGACGGGAGGGGGGTAGATGACCTCATCAATGTGGCGGCGGTTGCAGTTAGCGTAGGCCGTGGAGATGTGGATGAAGGCGTGCAGGTGCTGCATCTGCAGCGCCAATGTCAGGAGCTGCTGCGTCGCAATCACGTTCAGCTGCAGGGCATGCCTAACACATATGCACACAAAATGAAAGACATTTCTCTAATTAATATACATCATTCAACAAAAACACACACACCTACATACAGACCAGAGCATAAATCTTTAGCACCTGAGAAATGCATCTGTACAGCTACTTATCTGTGCAGTAAACAAAAAAGTAGGTAAAGTACAAAACATTAACATTACAAAAAATATGAATAAACAAAGAAACAATCCATTGTGACTGCTCTGTATGGGATCGTGCAAGCTTAACCATTTCCAAATACTAGCTTAACCACCCAATACGTAGTTTATTCTAAACAATCCTTCATCAAAAGAAAAGCCTGGATCAAAAAAATAATAATAATAATAAATCTAATTCACACAATATTCCACTTACACCAGATGAAGTCGTCAGCCAAGACATGGTATCCAAACCTGGAGCTATGAGGTTAATGTTGCCACCAAACACTAGACTAATGATCTAAATTCTTTTCATATATACCTCCCCAAAACTTCTCTCAATCCACTCATTCCAACTATGAAAATGAACAAATTTTATTTCAGTTGTTTTGCTCTACAAATTACTTAAATGTTTATCTTGAATATGTTCAAACAGAAACATAAATTTTAAGCGTTAGTGTCGTGTCCATATTCCTGTGTACCTGTAACATTTATGGTGAAAAATGAATGCACATAGCATTCACCTACAGTTCTCCATTTCATAATTTACAATGACTCATACCTTCCTCTACACTACTTTGACAAACGTGGTCCTGATGAAGACTCAGAGGCAGTTTGAGTGGGTTGAGGGACGTTTTGGGAATGTGCACTGAAAACGTACTGGGGATTTCCGTAGAAGATCTGGGTGACTATCAGCTTGTTAGATTACATTTGTTAGAAACGTTAGCCTCGTCACATGAGTGCTCAAATAAAGAAGCTAAATTTGGCCATCAAGCATGTGTTGTTGGGATGGACTACATGTGGTGTAAGCAGAACTGTGTGTCAAGAAGTCATAAAACAAAATTCCCACATTAGAACCTGGTGTGTGACCACCATTCGCCTGTAGCAGTGTGTCCGGCATTTTTTTCTTCTTCTTCAATTAAACCTCAAAATGGAGCCAAAACCAAAAGTGTTGAACTTATATACTCATAGACTGACTGACCACTTCATGAAGTGCACCTCTTTGAATCTACACTCTTTGTTCATTTTATCATCAGCCCCATTTATCATAAAGATGCACTCTGTAGCTCTTCAGTTATAAACTGCAGTCCATCTGTTTCTCTGTATGATTTAGATTTAGTAGCCCAAATTTTCCCTGTTCTTCAATAGTTAGGACCCCCAAAGGAGCACCACATAGCAGGTATTATTTGGGTGGGGGGTTGTTCTCAGCACTGCAGTGGCACTGATGGGGCGTTGGCATTTTAGTGTGTGTTGCGCTGGCCTGAGTGGATCAGACACAGCAGTGCTGCTGGAGTTTATAAACACATCAGTGTCGATGCTGGACTGAGAATAGTCCACCAACCAAACATATCCAGCCAACGGTGTCCTGTGACCACTGATGTAGGACTAGAGGATGAACACAAACTGCAGCGACAGATGAGTGGAGCCCATATAAGACCAGTACAAGGAGGTATAATCAATGATGTGGCCAGTTGGTGCTTGCGTATGTACGTACACACACACACACACACACACACACACACACACACACACACACACACACACACACACACACTTAATTCCCACATTAGAATCTGATGTGATCCATCCATCCACCCTGTAGCAGTGTTAAACATTTCTAGGAAAAAGAAAATCCAGATTTTTTTCCCTTCAATAACTTCATTTATGTATCAGTATAAGTAACAGTGTTGTTTCACTGCTGTAGCTTTTATACACTTCACAGAAAAAAATTTGTTGTAACATTACTTTTACAGCCTCTGTGATGGATCATGTGTCATTTTCAGGGGTTAATGTGTCTCTGGAGACTGTGACAGAGGAGCACTCCAAAAACAGAACAGCAGGTATGGAAAAAAATAGAAGAATGACTTACATTTTAACTTATTTGTACTGTTCTACGTGCAGCTGTTTGCACACCTGGTCCACAGGCAGAATAACAGCACAACACTTTTTTGCACAGCAAAAACACTCAAAACACAGCTACTGTACTCCTGCCCCTCTAGAGGCACAATCTAATAAATGACGCGATTTCATTTCCCTGAAGAATAAGAAATACAAGACAGCACATTCATTAAGATACATCATGGCTAACGTGTAAAAGTTCTAACAGCTGCAAAAACACTGTTTATGTGATGTCCGTTAACAGCACCTCCAGAGGGCAGCAATGTGCACAGTTTATCTGCTGGTAGCACCTTCAGAGGGCAGTGGTGAGCACTTAGTTTATTTGAGTTTGCTCTCTTTCTGGCTTCCCCTAGAAATTCTCTTTGCTAACACGCACACTTGAAGCCAACATTACAGAGAAACCATCAGACTTTCTCTCACACACACACACGCGCTAGGTGACTAATGCCACTGTCATTAGCACTGTTCCATTTCTGTCCCCTTTAATAATAAATTGAGGAAACAGTTTGAAAGAAAGAAAGAAAAAAAAAAAAAAATCTCAAAACACCTTTTCTCCTTCACCCAAATGAAGCTAACAATTAACAGAATTTTAGCGTGCTCCTCAAACACCTGAGCTTCATATGCAACTGCTCATCTATGATTTTTGCTGAACTATCATTTTAACAGTTATGTCCTTGTATCTCCTCTTGCTAAAAGCACAAGTTGGTATCGACTGCCCCAATGAGGACTCAGAGGTGTTGACAGATTGGCCCTCTAACCAGAACTTTAAGTGTGCGTAGGGGGAGGGGAGAGAGAGAGAGAGAGAGAGAGAGAGAGAGAGAGAGAGAGAGAGAGAGAGAGAGAGAGAGAGAGAGAGAGAGAGAGAGAGAGAGAGAGAGAGAGAGAGAGAGAGAGAGAGAGAGAGAGAGCGCTGGGACAGTCACATCTCTTTTGAGTGGCTTACAGCAAAAAGTGCATGCCAAAAATCTTAGTTTTCCGTATAGATAATTACCACAAATTATTATATAACTGTGCTATTTTGTTTAGAAATAAGAAACAGAAATAAAAATCAACATTTTTTTTTCTTCTTTTCTTTCTTGAGATGTTTTCTTAAACTAACACAAATATTTTTCCCATGTTGTTTGAGATAATTACAACCCCAATTCCATGAAGTTGGGACATTGTGTAAAACATAAATAAAAACAGAATACGATGATTTGCAAATCCTTTTCAACCTATATTCAATTGAATACACTACAAAGACAAGATATTTAAAGTTCAAATGTATAAACTTTATTGTTTTTTGCAAATATTCACTCATTTTGAATTTGATGCCTGCAACACGTTCCAAAGAAGTTGGGACAGGGGCATGTTTACCACTGTGTTACATCACCTTTCCTTTTAACAACACTCAATAAGCGTTTGGGAACTAAGGGCACTAATTGTTGAAGCTTTGTAGGTGGAATTCTTTCCCATTCTTGCTTGATGTACAACTTCAGTTGCTCAACAGTCCGGGGTCTCTGTTGTATTTTGCACTTCTTAATGTGCCACACATTTTCAATGGGAGACAGGTCTGAACTGCAGGCAGGCCAGTCTAGTACCCGCACTCTTTTACTATGAAGCCATACTGTTGTAACACGTGCAGAATGTGGCTTGGCATTGTCTTGCTGAAATAAGCAGGACGTCCCTGAAAAAGACGTTGCTTGGATGGCAGCATGTGTTGCTCCAAAACCTGTATGTACCTTTCAGCATTAATGGTGCCTTCACAGATGTGCAAGTTACCCATGCCATGGGCACTAACACACCCCCACACCATCAGAGATGCTGGCTTTTGAACTTTAACAATCCGGACAGTCCATTTCCTCTTTGGCCCGGAGGACACGACATCCATGATTTCCAAAAACAATTTGAAATGTGGACTCGTCAGACCACAGGACACTTTTCCACTTTGCGTCAGTCCATCTCAGATGAGCTCGGGCCAGAGAAGCCAGCGGTGTTTCTGGGTGTTGTTGATATATCACTTTCGCTTTGCATGGCAGAGTTTTATCTTGCACTTGTAGATGGAGCAACTAACTGTGTTCACTGACAGTGGTTTTCTGAAGTGTTCCTGAGCCCATGTGGTAATATCCGTTACAGAATGATATCGGTTCTTAATGCAGCACCGCCTGAGGGATCGAAGGTCACAGGCATTCAATGTTGGTTTTCTGCCTTGCCGCTTACTTGCAGAGATTTCTACAGATTCTCTGAATCTTTTGATGATATTATGGACTGTAGATGATGAAATCCATAAATTCCTTCCAATTGCACGTTGAGAAACATTGTTCTTAAACTGTTGGACTATTTGCTATCGCAGAGTGGTGAACCTCACCCCATCCTTGCTTGTGAACGACTGAGCCTTTCAGGGATGCTCCCTTTATACCCAATCATGACACTCACCTGTTTCACCAACTGTTCACCTGTGGAATGTTCCAAACAGGTGTCTTTTGAGCATTCCTCAACTTTCCCAGTCTATTGTTGGCCCTGTCCCAACTTCTTTGAAATGTGTTGCAGGCATCAAATTCAAAATGAGTGAATATTTGCAAAAAACAAAAGTTTATCTGTTTGAACATTAAATATCTTGTCTTTGTAGTGTATTCAATTGAACATAGGTTGAAAAGGATTTGCAAATCATCGTATTCTGTTTTTATTTATGTTTTACACAATGTCCCAACTTCATTGGAATTGTGGTTGCAAGAAAATTATATAATTATTACATTTTATTTATTAATAAACTGCAATAAACACTGGCCAACTCAGGTGACTGTACATAGCTAAAGGCAATTAACTCTGCTTAATGAACATAGCTAATGCTAAAGCCAGGTCTTGGTGAATCTTGACACTTCCAATGGATATATTCCATTAAATAAATAAATAAATAAAAACACACAAAGAACCTACCAGCATCATTACTGCTAACGAACGCTGTTTGTTTGGCTAGCATTACAACACTGACTGGCTGGCTAGCACTACTGCTACTGAAGGCTGGCTGCCTGGCACCACTGCTACTGAAGGCTGGCTGGCCGCCTAGCACTACTGCTACTGAAGGCTGGCTGGCCGCCTAGCACTACTGCTACTGAAGGCTGGCTGGCCGCCTAGCACTACTGCTACTGAAGGCTGGCTGGCCGCCTAGCACTACTGCTACTGAAGGCTGGCTGGCCGCCTAGCACTACTGCTACTGAAGGCTGGCTGGCCGCCTAGCACTACTGCTACTGAAGGCTGGCTGGCCGCCTAGCACTACTGCTACTGAAGGCTGGCTGGCCGCCTAGCACTACTGCTACTGAAGGCTGGCTGGCCGCCTAGCACTACTGCTACTGAAGGCTGGCTGGCCGCCTAGCACTACTGCTACTGAAGGCTGGCTGGCCGCCTAGCACTACTGCTACTGAAGGCTGGCTGGCCGCCTAGCACTACTGCTACTGAAGGCTGGCTGGCCGCCTAGCACTACTGCTACTGAAGGCTGGCTGGCCGCCTAGCACTACTGCTACTGAAGGCTGGCTGGCCGCCTAGCACTACTGCTACTGAAGGCTGGCTGGCCGCCTAGCACTACTGCTACTGAAGGCTGGCTGGCCGCCTAGCACTACTGCTACTGAAGGCTGGCTGGCCGCCTAGCACTACTGCTACTGAAGGCTGGCTGGCCGCCTAGCACTACTGCTACTGAACGCTGACTGGCCGCCTAGAACTACTGCTACTGAACGCTGACTGGCCGCCTAGAACTACTGCTACTGAACGCTGACTGGCTGCCTAGAACTACTGCTACTGAACGCTGACTGGCTGCCTAGAACTACTGCTACTGAATGCTGGCTGGCTGGCTGGCTGGCTGGCTAGCACTACAGCTACTGAACGCTGACTGGCTGCTTAGCACTACTGCTACTGAACACTGACTGGCTGCCTAGCTTTGCTGCTACTGAACACTGACTGGCTGCCTAGCTTTGCTGCTACTGAACACTGACTGGCTGCCTAACACTACTTCTACTGAATGCTGACTGGCTGGCTAGCTTTGCTGCTACTGAGTGCAGACTGGTTAGCCAGCATTACTGCTACTGTGCGCTGGTTGTCGAGTTGATCAGCTCGTTGGCTGAGTGAAGTGGTTCATACATAAGGCACTGTTCTATAGCCCTACACCTGGAGTTTAAAGCATTCAAAAGTACAACAGCATTAAAATAAGTTCTGCTGTTCTGTGTTGTGTTTTGTTCTGTATTTAAAAAAAGCTTTAAGCGTTAACAAACTATAAATTTGCATATGAATCCATTCATGTTGGACTTGCTCAGAAGTGCCCTGGTAATTGGCAAATCTTCTCATCAGAAATTCTTTGATAACTGAAAACAGTTTTCAGTACCTAATTATAATCAAACAATGCTATCAAACTCTTCTAACTGAAATACCTTATGATAGCTATCTCTAAACTTCTGTGATCTCCATACTACAAAGAAAACAGCAGAGACCAGCATAGCTGGTTACCAGCAAAACCAGCATTTGTTTTTTGAATGCCAGTATGCTGGTCACCCAGACTGACCATGCAGAGTGATCAACTAGATCAACACCAGGCCAGCATAAATCAGCATAGAGCAGAACCCATGAGCATAACATAAAATAACCTCAAATGCACATGACTGATATCGTAGGCACGAAGGTCAGAATTTTGCCAAGTATATTTAGAGCTCTATTATCAAGGCCTAGTGTGGTGCTGGGCAGTATTGTCTCTTACTTCAGCGGTTCGTCGAAGCGGATAGTGGCAGCACAGTGGAAGACGATGTTGATGCAGTCGGTGAGTTTTTTAACGTCGTCAGAACTGAGAGCCAGGCCAGGCTGCGTTAGCTCACTGCTAATCGGAACGATCTTCTGATGGAACTCAGGGTTATCCTCCCGCACACGGTCAAACAGCTGCGGGACACACATACACACAAAAATATTGAGATGAGGGGATGTGCGTTTCAGGCAAAATTTTTCAAGTATTATTCTGAATTTAAACAAAGCAAGAGATTATGACCTCATCACCCCAGCCAATAACTCTATATTTCTATCCAGTAGGGCTGCATGACTTACACTCAAACTCAGAAAATCTCTACAACTCTCTACAACTCTCTCTCAAACTGTCTTCTACCCTAACTTGTGTAGTGTATTCTGTCAGGATGACTATATGGGTCATGTGAACATTACAGAGCGCTTTTTAAATGAAACAGAAGCCATATCGCCCCCTACACTTCCTGTAGAGTATTACAATCTGTCAGAACGACTGTAGAACATGTGACATTATAGAGCATTACAGAGCTTTTCCACGAGTTTTTCCATAATTTACATAGTTGGCTGATGACTAACTGTTGCAGCACTGAATCTGACACACTTAAACACTAGGAGTGCAGAGATCTGATCTCTCCTCCCACTCACTGCTGCATCACTGAATGGTTACACATACACACACAGCCCTCACACTGGCACAGGATAAAAGCTGCTTGCCTGCAGGCATGAGAAATGAATGGATCACACCTCTCTCTCTCTCTCTCTCTCTCTCTCTCTCTCTCTCTCTCTCTCTCTCTCTCTCTCTCTCTCTCTCTCTCTCTATCTCTATCTCTATCTCTATCTCTCATGCACATACTAACACACTCTCACACACGTCTGAAGGGATATGAAGCTGAAACCCGAACCCAACCTGACCCACCCCAACTGCTACTGCCAAATCTGAAACCCGAACCCAACCTGAACCTACTGGCACACACTGACAGAGATGGATTATAACAGACATGGTTTTACAGAGCTTTGCTTTGTTACTAAGCACATGAGTTGATTGACAGGCAGTGTCATGCTGGGATAAACTGGCATTGGTACACCTCAGTAAAGCACTAAAATTCATCATCGTTTTGGTGTTAGAGAAGATCCAACCCTCCTCAGATCAACTGTGAGCTAAAATTCCTCATGCTACTGCTGCTGCTATAGAAATGCATAATATTCTTCAAAACTACTAAAGTTTTGTTAAAATTGAAGTAGCATTACTGAGTCAAAAGAAAAAAACATGTTAAATATGGTGTGAATGTGCTGCTGCGAGTCACCCTGTAAAGCCTAAAATTAGAATAATATAATAGTCAGAGGGGTTGGGTCAGATTTTGTGGAGGCTTTTCAGACCATGTCAGACATCTTTAACATCACACGCTCAAAAAAAAAAACAGGCCTGGCTTGATATTTACGTCTCAAATCCAAAATCAATGGTACACTGATGATTGTATGATGAGATGATGACAGTAGATCGTTCATTGACATCCTCAGAAAACGTGTCCTTCAACAAGTTTTGACAGTTTTTTTTTTTGAGCATGCTTTCAACGCACTCGCAATCATCAGATTCATCTGCTCGCTGGCGTCTGAAGCACATTACACTTTTTTACAAAATGTTGCTCTTCACTACACAATCAAAACCCCATATTTTACAATGTGCTGCTTTAACAAGCATGGACAAAGATCCTGTGGCTGCAAATGATGTACTGTGAAACTTCATCCCTGCTTTAATTCAGGAACACTCCTGAGAGCGAGAGAGCAAATAAGAAATGTGTGAGACATAGCAGCACACACACAGACAGCAAGTCTCTAAAGACAGGTACAAACTAGCACTTAAACTCTCAATATCACCCCTATAAACATCATAAAAATATTTATTTTTCAAAATAAACCTTAAGTATGTATGCTTCCTTCTCATGATATGGTCTTGCTGGGGCAGGGGATGTTCCATCAAATCATCAATTCAAATTTATTCTATAGCACTTTTTACAACAGATGTTGTCACAAAGCAGCTTCACAGAATTTCAGAAAAGACAGAGTTTTAACAAGAATCTAATAAAATGTAAAAAACCCCTGGTGGGCAAGCCAGGGGCAACAGTGGCAAGGAAAAACTCCGTCAGAACTGAGGAAGAAACCTTGGGAGGAAACAGGCTCACCAGGGGGGACCCATCCTCCTCTGGTCAAACTACCTACAAGTGATTATACTACTAATATTAATAGCAGTAATATTGGTAGTAGGAATAACTATGAGAACATCAGGGTAGGGTGAGCAGCTAGTCCAAGGTAGGTGGTGGTAGCTGGGGCGTGGGCAGCTGGTCTGAAGTGGGTAGCAGGAGGGCTCGACAATCAGTCGTCCTTCAGTGTCCGGCCGGACATGTGGGCGATTGTATTCTCGGAAAAAAAGCAGGGAGAGGGAATGAGTTTTATTCTGTCTGTTTGTACGTAAAACAGAATGTAAACATTTACAGAGTGTGGCTAATGACTCCAGCAGATCTGACTATGACAGCTTAACTAAAAGGAGAGAACCAGAAGGAGACACAGACACGATAGCACTCAAACAGTTTGGCATCCCTCTGCTCCACTCAAACTTGAGTGATCGTGTGCGAGCAGCGGGACGACAGCACCAGCGTCTCAGTTTACTATAATTCCCTGTGTCCATGGACCCCTGGATCTGCTGCATTTATCTAAGGGGGAACATTACCTACCAAAAGCTAAACTGAACAAGTGAGTTTTCAGCCTAGTTTTAAAGATTGAGACTGTGTCTGAGTCCCGAACATTCTCTGGAAGATCATTCCAGAGTTTAGGGGCTTTATAAGAAAAAGCTCTTCCCCCAGCTGAAACCTTCTGAATTCTAGGAACTATTAATAAGCCAGCACTCTGTGATCTGAGTAGTCGTGATGGCTCATAATGGGAAATAAGGTCTTGTAAGTACTCAGGAGCGAGCCCATGTAGGGCTTTATATGTCAATAAAAGAATTTTATAATCAATACGGAATTTAACAGGAAGCCAATGAAATGATGATAGCGCTGGACTGATATGATAAAATTTTCTAGTTTTAGTGAGGACCCTGGCTGCCACGTTTTGAACTAGCTGAAGTTTGCTTAAATTAGTAGTCTAGCCTGGAAGTAATAAAGGCATGTACTAGTGTTTCCGCATCACACAGGGACAGGGCATTTCTTATCTTGTCTATGTTACGAAGATGCAGAAAAGCTGTCCTAGTGATGCTGCCTATGTGTTGATCGAATGATAAATCTGAATCTATTATGACGCCAAGATTTTTTGCTGCTGAGCTAGATGTAACTGGAAAGTCGGTGAGATTTAAAATTAAATCTGGTAGTTTATTTCTTGCTAATTTTGGACCCAGAAGGAGAACCTCTGTTTTGTTACTGTTTAGTAGGAGGAAGTTCTGTAACATCCAGCATTTCACATCTTTTACACAGTCCTCCATTTTCTTAAATCTGTATTTGTAATCAGGCTTGGCTTATATGTACAGTTGTGTAACAATGAAAGTTAATACCATGGTTACTTATAACTGTGCCTAACGGTAACATGTATAGAGTAAATAATATAGGTCCTAAAATAGAGCCCTGCAGAACTCCAAATCTTACTTTTGAATAACTGGAAGATAAATTGTTTACCCTAACGAACTGATAACATTCTGTTAGGTAAGATTTGAACCATGATAGAGCTGTCCCTGTGACTGCAACTATGTTTTCTAACCTTTCTAGGAGAATATTGTGGTCTATTGTATCAAAAGCTGCGCTGAGGTAGGAAGTAGCACTAACAGGGATACGTAGCCTTGATCAGAGGCAAGAAGAAGATCATTAGTTATCTTAACTAGAGCCATCTCAGTGCTGTGATGTGGCCTGAATCCAGATTGAAATTTTTCATATATATGGTTCTTATGTAGATATGAACTTGTTGGGCCACAGCTTTTTCAAAGATCTTTGATATAAATGGTAAATTAGAAATAGGCCTGTAATTTGACAGTACGCCAACATCAAGATTTGGTTTCTTGATCAGGGGTTTAATAACCATATCCATAATTTTTATGGATAGAATTTCTAGGCGCAGTCAGGGGATGGAGGGTGTCCGGTTTGGTGACCTCAGGGTCACATCGCTGCTGTTTGCAGATGATGTGGTCCTATTAAATCCGAGACCATGGTTCTCAGGCGGAAAAGGGCGGAGAGCCCTCTCTGGGTCGGGGATGAGCTCTTGCCTCAAGTGGAGGAGTTCAAGTATCTTGGGGTCTTGTTCACGAGTGATGGTACAAGGGAGCGGGAGATTGACAGGCGGATTGGTGCTGGGTCAGCAGTGATGCGGGCTCTTTACCGGTCTGTTGTGGTAAAGAAAGAGCTGAGCCATAAGGCAAGGCTCTCGATTTACCAGTCGATCCAAGTTCCCACCCTTAGCTATGGTCATGAGCTTTGGGTAATGACCGAAAGAATAAGATCACGAATACAAGCGGCCGAAATGAGTTTCCTCCGCAGGGTGTCTGGACTCTCCCTTAGAGATAGGGTGAGAAGTTCAGTCATCCGGGAGGGACTCTGAGTAGAGCCGCTGCTTCTTCACGTCGAGAGGAGCCAGCTGAGGTGGTTCGGGCATCTGGTTAGGATGCCTCCTGGACGCCTCCCTCGGGAGGTGTCACAGGCAAGTCCACCTGGGAGGAGACCCCGGGGAAGACCCAGGACACGCTGACGTGACTATATCGCCCAGCTGGCCTGTGAGCGCCTCGGAATCCCCCTTGGAGAGCTCATTGCTTAGGAAGCTGCCTCCGCGACCTGAACCCCGGAGAAGCGGAAGATAATGGATGGATGGATGGGTTTGATAACTGCTAGTTTAAAAGTTTTGGGTACATGGCCTAGACTAAGGGACGTGTTTACTACAGTTAAAATAGGGTTTATAATAACTGGCAGTACTTCTTTGAGTAATTTTGAGGGAATTGCATCGAGTATGCAGGTTGTGCAATTTGCAGAAGAGATAATCTTCTCTAGTTCTAGCTGTGGGAGTGGGTAGAGTTTCCAGGCTCTTTTCTACAACTGTGTTTTATATCAGCCAAGTCAGATGACAGGGGGTTTGGGTTTAATACTGTGGGTTGAATGCACTGGGGAAATGCTATACTGTATGTAGTTTTAACTCCTGCCAGAGTCTCCAATGACAGAAAGATCTTAGCAGAGGTGTCAGACTAAACTTACTATCTATACTAGGCAGCAGCAATATAGGTCAGCGTCTGCAGCGGATGATCACAGATGAGACAATAGCAAAGACAATTATCAATTCAACTGCGCAGGGAATAAATAAATACATAAAATAAAATCAATCAAATCAATGTCTGCACCTTACAAATAAATAAATAAAATGGCACAACCTAATGATCGCCAGAAGATGGGATCCTCAGGTCAGAAGCCACTCCTCTTATGACAGAAGAACTAGGGATTCCTCAGAGGACAGTGTGTGCTTATGATGTGGCTACATTGAAACATTCTGGGAGTTCAGTCACTGATGGTGGCAAGAGAGATAAGAAGGAAAAACTGCAAAAAGATAATCACAGTGGGAACCAGGAATATAAAGATTATGAACCATAGTAAGCTGGAAATAGTGACAATGGAAATGGATCATTTACACCAGTGGCTACACAAGGTGGTCCAGACTTTTGCTCCAACCTAACCTGCAACACACAGGAATAAGAGCAAAAAACGTGGACCGTCTGGAGACCCCCTGAGGATCGGTGTGAGAACCACTGGTTTTCTCACCGACCTTCTAGAAATCAGTGAACTCAAATAGACTGAATTAGGACACTTTCAGTGAGGAAAACATGTACTACTCAGGACATGAACAACACGAAATGGCATGGCTTTCCCTGCCAATGAGGTTGTTAGTGGATAACACTATGAATGAATGACTGATGTTGACCCGATTTCATGCATAACCATGTAACCTTGGTGTCATCCAGATTTAAGCGACTTCAGATGCGACTGAAGAAGACACTGAAAAATCTTATAATGAAGCTGCGGTTAAAATTGACAACTGACTTGCAATCAGGGCATGCTGCTGATGACTGAAAAGTGGAGCTAAGGCTGGAAACATGGGAAATGCAGACAAATAACATGTCCAGGAGAAAATGAAGAAATGAAGCAGGAGAATGACAAATGAACTTCTGCAAGTACAATGACTGTATTAGTAATGAAATTCATCAAACAACTAAAACGAAATCCATACAAGTGCACATATCTACAGAGTTCACAGAAACCAAACAGACTACAATCTTTCCAAAACAAGATTAAACAGTTTCATTTTAATTGCAAAGACATAGGTGGGAAGTGACTGTGCATCAGATCACAAGTGTGGAAGCTTTCAACTGAAAAAAGAAACAAATTACCAGACTTACAAAATATGACCTGGGGACACATTAGGAACTGATTTCAGATGGTTGTGTTACCAAGTACCAAATGAGTATTTAGAAACACCACCTTGCAGAAGACTTTGTGATATTCTTGAGCCGTACTGCACGCACAGTACGCGTAGGATCCACCCACAGATTTTCAACGAGGTTAAAAGTCAGGAACTGTGAAGCTTCAGTTTGCATTTTCCTGAAGTGGTTCAGGGTGGATTCTGAGGCATGTTTTGGATCACTGTCTAAGATTTCCTTGCATTTAATGACATCCAGCATTGTTCTCAGCATTTACCTTGATAGACCTTATACAATAGTTTGAAGTTAGGAAATTGAAGCTGTTTCAGTCATAAATGTGAGCAACTCTAAAACCTCTGGTTTATATAAGCTCTTCCATTTATGCAAAATTAGTCTGACTCCAGCAATAAAACCTGCCAGAGCTGGTCCAAACTCTGCTTTTATGAATTTTCCTAGCACCAAATCCTTCTCTCCATAGAGGCACAGCTGGGGAGAGTCTGGAAGAGGCTGTCCGATCCATTTCTCTATTACCTTTAATACCCCTTTCTATATTGTAAGCGTAAATAATCATTACCTATGGTTTTACAAATAAAAAATAGGCAATTCTGCCTCTGAATTCAACTTTTGCATACAACTGTGTGTTTGTGCGTAAACTATATTTGAAAACTCCAGCTGTCCTTTATTCTGCGTCAACATTTCATGATGAATGCACCAATAGAAATAATCAAAAGTTACCCAGAATATAATTTATTCATTAACCTACATTAAAATTAAGAACATCTCCTTCTGTTATAAAGCTATTGATTGATGGGTTTTGTTATGGCAGTTTAAAGTATGTTAGAAACCTGTGGATAAAACATTCAGTAGTTATAAAACAACTACACTGCAGTGAGGCCAGAGGGTCAGTGAGGTCAGATATTGTAAATTTGAGCTTTGTCTGTGTGCAGAATGAGGCAGAGAGCATTGTGGGACAGTAGTCACCGTGCCAGCCAATCCTACGGCACAAACACTCCAGCTCAGAGAATGTGTGTTCCTGAAGACAATGCTTTCTCTTCAGGAAGAAAGGCTTTGACTGCTTAGTCTGATGTCTTTTTTCTCCCTCCCTCTCCCTCGTGTGAGCGCACATACACATGGTTATTTGTGCCACACATATCAAATAAAGATTCTGGCCCAACACCAATCAAGCTCTCATATGTGCATATGTAACAGAATTCATAATATTTTCGATCTCAACTCAGAAACCTTGTCATTATAAACATATAATTACAGTACATTTACTTACTAACTTCAAATAATTCTTTAAAAAAATCTTAATGAATTATGAATGTAGTACTTCAGACGTGATAAACTGAAAAAATTGAAAGAAAACAAAATAGTTATTGAGACATGTGCAAGAGCTTTGACAACCTTTCAGTTCTAAAGACTCAGAACTTAATCACTCTTTAAGCCTTAATTTATTCATGAGGACTAGTTGGAGAGGCTGCAGACTGTCATTAGGAATTGCTGGCTGATAACTAGAGCACATCAATTCTCTGACTCTTCAAACTTTGTGCCAACACGTCTGGGCTGCTCTAAGCAGCTGTTTGAGGATCTGAAAATGAAGCTAATTATTGCCTACAAAGCAGTGAAGACCATAAGATCCAGCTTGCAATTTCCTCAGGCCAAAATGACTAAGAAATGGAAGATAAGAAAAACCTGAGGTCAAGGTCAAGGTTCCATATCTGGAGGACCAAGAAAACGCTCAGATAGAACTGCTTATATGTTGGTTGGAAAGGTAAAGCAAAACCTCTATATGACAGCAGAGGACCTGCAGGAAGGTTTACCTCACACAAGAGTGGTGGTGCACCGTTCTGTTATACAGAGTTGCCTGCACAAACATAATCTGCACAGAAAAGCCGTAAGAATAAAACTTCACCCGAAACCTTGTTACAAAAGTCAATGTCTGAAGTATGCAAAACAAATACCGAGAGAAGCCAGAGACGTTTTGGAAACAAGTGCTGTGGACTGATGAAGTAAAACCAAACATCACCGAAGAGATGTTTGGATAATAAAAGCAGCATAGAACGATGAGAAAAAAAAAAAAAAAAAAAAAAAAAAAAAAAACACCTTGTCAACGGTTAAGCATGGATGTGGATCTATTATGTTTTGGGGTTGTGTTGCAGACAGTGCCACTGGTAACTGCACAGGTAAACAAAAAAATGGATTCCACTAAAATATCAGCAGAATCTGGAAACAAATGTGACGAAGTTAGTAAAGAAACAGAAGCTGAAAAGAGGCTGGCGTCTACAAGAGAATGTTGCGGTGTGTGTTAGGAAGAGTGAGTCTGTAATCACGATGAACCTGATCTAATGATCCTGGACAGATGAGACTCATCCTACACTCCGAGAAACAAGAGAACAGCTTTATCACAGAGGATCAATATCCCTTTCTCCCCCCCCCCCCCCTCTCTCTCAATTATTTAGCTCTCATTATCAGGCATATCTCTCTGTTCATTAAAGACGTACCACAAACTAGCATTTTAGTCCAGATATACATATAGAGCAGTGGTTCCCAACCCAGTTCTCAGGGGCCCCAGATGATCCACATTTTTGATTCAACCCAGCTTGCAACAAAAAGAGATTTTTGGGGAAAGTTTGGGGGGCCCTGAGAACCAGGTTGGGAACTGAAGACATACAGAAAGGATTGTTTTATTCTATTTCAAGGTTTTGTTGATTTTCAACAATGATAGATGTGTCCAGAATGGTGAACAGAGCTGTAGATGACTAAAATAACAATAACTGAGAAAACTATAGAACATCAAGAATGAACAAAAAGCATGTAATAAATAAACTATAAAATTGACACCCAGAAAGAAATTCTAATAAAACACACATCCAGTTCTAGTTAAATTCATTTCATGAATAAACACTAACGTCCATCCAGAAGCTTAGAGAGCTTGTTGTGTCCTTGAGGCGATGAAAGAAGAAAAAAAGATGGAGGAGAGCAGAGGAACAAGAGAACAGGCTGTAAAAGAAAGAGAACAATACTGCATTGTGAAAAAGAGCTGATGGAGAAAACCAGCCAACTTTGTTTAAACAAAAGAAAGAAAGGAAGGGGAAAAAAAAACCCAAAAGACAAAAAACCTTGACCTCCCTTAAAAACACACACAAACACCAGATATATCTACCACATAACATCCTGTAAAAAACACACACAGATAATATCTTTATACCTGCATACCAGATAACATTCCTCAAACACCTATGCAAAAATTTACTTCCATATATCAGAGAGAGAGAGAGAGAGAGAGAGAGAGAGAGAGAGAGAGAGAGAGAGAGAGAGAGAGAGAGAGAGAGCGAGAGCGAGAGAGAGCGCGAGAGAGAGAGCGAGAGAGAGAGAGCGAGAGAGCGAGAGAGAGAGCGCGAGAGAGCGAGAGAGAGAGAGCGAGAGAGCGAGAGAGAGAGCGAGAGAGCGAGAGAGCGAGCGAGAGAGAGAGCGAGAGCGAGAGAGAGAGAGAGCGAGAGAGCGCGAGAGAGCGAGAGAGAGAGAGAGAGAGAGAGAGAGAGAGAGAGCGCGAGAGAGCGAGAGAGAGAGAGAGAGAGAGAGAGAGAGCGCGAGAGAGCGAGAGAGAGAGAGAGAGAGAGAGAGAGAGAGAGAGAGAGAGAGAGAGAGAGAGAGAGAGAGAGAGAGAGAGAGAGAGAGAGAGAGAGAGAGATATAGTCAGGCCTTTGTCCCAACACTGATGTTATGCAGGTGTGAACTGGGAACACTAACACTGGAGAGATAACTGTGTTTTGTAGCTCCTGTTCGGAGGTTAAACAATCTTTACAGAGTGCTGGTAAAAATTTTATTTCAATGTAATGAGAAACTGTAGCTTACAATTCTGTTTATATCACAACACCTACATTTAGAGTGAGATACTCTTTCAGCCTAATGAGAAACTGCTTGTGACTGACATCTGTAACAAATAGTTCGTAAACACAACCTAGAAAAATCACTTGTGTGGTACAAGCAATTTAATTGTCTGTATTCAAATAGGACTGAATTATATGAATCAATTATACTTGATTTAATAAAACTGTAAAATGTAGATTCCCATTGAATCACTTAGTGATCAATTCACAATTGATAAGCAGAGTATCCTGAGGTCACTAGAAAGTCATGCTTAGCAGTGTGAACATTTGCCACAAGGGTGCTTTATTGGCACTCAAGTCGCTTTTTTACAGCACTCAAGAGTGTTCAGACGTGCTTTTAGTGAATACAATGCCTATTACAATATCCCTTCAGTAATCGGCTCACAGCTCTGCGTTGATTTCTCTCAATACAAAGTTTGGTTCTGCTTTCATATTAACAAGGTGGCACTCCCCTCTCACACAATCAGCTTGTAACTGTCATTGTTTCCCTGGTTATATATTACGATGTTGTGTTTAAAACAGTGATCAATAAGCCTCTAATTCTATAGTTAAGTCTCTCATTTTATAAATTTAGAATTGAGACGCACATTATTCAAGATCTAAAAGGTTAAAGAACCCTGCCCTCAAAAAAAATGTAATCGTCAAAATAATCACCAGGTTCTTCATTTTATCTACCAATTTAATCAATAATATCAGCCTAAACTCAAGTACTTTGAATAAAACAATGCAAAGCAAAATGAATAGGTTAGATGAACAGCAGCAATATTTTATTTCAGTTCAATCTCCAAAAAAAAACTTCTGCCCTGCTCCACTTTTTACAGCGCAGTATGTCACAACGCCTACGTTCACAGTGCAACGTCAATCCACCTTACAGCCACAGTGAGCACCTGTAAAACTCCTAGCTTTGTACTTTTTGTATTGTGTAACCAAGCTAACATTAGCATGTTGGAGTGGCTTCAATAACAACTAGAAGTGTAGCCCAATAGTTATGTAGTGACTGTAAACAAAGGTTTCTCATTCGGTTGACTTGGATTTTTACCAGCATTCTGTAAAACGTATCCCATCACACTAAAGCAGCAACAAAAGATTTGTATTTGTGAGCGGAGCCTGGAGAGGGCAGTTATGTCCCCAATGTTAGGCTACGTTTACACAGCAGGTAAAAGGTCCAAATCTGATATTTTTCCTCATATGTGACACAAGAAAGAAAGAAAGAAAGAAAGAAAGAAAGAAAGCAAGAAAGAAAGAACGAAAGAAAGCAAGAAAGAAAGAACGAAAGAAAGAAAGAAAGAAAGAAAGAACACGCACTGAATGACATTTCCAACTACGATTAAAGATGCTTTCATATGTGGTACTGAAATCCGATCTGCAGCAATGCGACGCAGTCTGTACCAAAAAATTAGAGGAAACTCATCACAGCCGCTCTGGGTTTGAAGAGATTTCTAACGAAATGACTGAACGCGGTCCGGAGGAGACCATGGCTGAAGCGTTTAAAAGAAGATGAGGCCACAAACCAAAGTTCCCAAATAACGTGCCGTGTTTGTGAACTCGAACACATTCTGGGTGAGTGGTCCAGCTGTCAACCACTGGAGCTTTATAATCGCTCCCGTGATGCTGACGAAGACGAAACTGAAAGCGTCATCATGACTGTTTACCTCTGGACGAGCACGCCACGTGAAATATTGTTATTTTGCACATGCGGTCGGTTTAAGAGCTGATCTGTTCAGACTGATGTTGCACACAGATCACAGTTAAAAGATAATGTGAACAGCCAAACAAAGAAAAATAAAAAAAAATTTTTAAATCGGACTTGGGGAGAAAATCAGATTCCGGCTACTTTTACCTGCTGTGTAAACGTAGCCTTAGTATCCCCAATTCACTCCTGCAGTCTGAATTTTCACTACATGGGAAGACATTACTGTCAGCACCCAAACTCAGGTGTGTGTGTGTGTGTGGGCAGCACATATGAAAATACAGTGCGCCAACACACATTCAAATTGAGGCATGTCGCTATAGCAACCCCTGTAAAGACATTTTGCAATATTGTCATAAGAAAATATCAGGTCTCATTCTCAAACACTCCCCTTTAGTCAAATCAGGTCCTAAAGATAATCTCACACAGACACACACAACATAAAGTCAGCGTAAAAAAATAAAACCACACTTTCCCTATAAAGGCTGTACAGTAAAACCAGTTTCTACAAAAGCAGCTATTAGAGATGTAAAAGTAAAACTCAAATTAAAAGACGGTTGTGCACTAACAGTGAGTTTCAGCACTGAAGCATTACTTAGCAAGTTCAGACATTTGTGTGTAATATTCTGTGAAATGTGTGTTTCTCGATTATTCCTGAAAAACGTGCACTTGAGAAACTGGCAAAACGTTGTTTTTTGACTTGTGTACAGTAGAACTGTTTATCCATTTGTAATGCGGGGTGGAAAGTATAGCAGCTGACATACAACACACTATGTTTCAGACAAAATCAGTTTTAATCAATGTTTTGTTTTAACGTGTGTAAAGCCCACTCTGAACGATGTATATCACAGAAAAAAACAACTGTCAGCAAATTCACGGTATAATACAATGATATTCCACACCAGATGTACAACAGACATTTTAGATCAATGTTCATGTAAAAAAGCTACAATAATAAAGAATAAATAAAAAAAAAGGTTTGGAGAGAATGATAATGACATTTCTAGTATTAAATCTTATATACTGCTGTTATTATTACATTTTTAAGGTAACTACAAGAATAATGCAAACATGAATACACATAGGTCAATTACACAAGGCAAAACTAGTGGATGAGGAACAGCAGGCGGAGGTTATCACTGTTTATATGTCCTCAGCGTTCTTGGTGCTGGTATGTACTTTTGGAGATAAAAACTAATCTCCCCCTTCGATCTGGGGGAGCATCTACAAACCATACTATAGTCGCGCTTCACTCTGAGCGGCTGGTCAGACCATAGAAAGGCAGGGGAGTGAAATTTCTGCACTTTTAATCACAAAGACAGCAGCACAGCACACAGAACTTGACGCATACTGTATGTGTGTGTGAGAATCACAGATCACACACAGCACCATCTGGTTACTTTTTAACATGGCTGTAACCTCAGCGCCAACAGCTAACCACACCAGCTAGAAACCCGTAACTCTCCACAACCACAAACTCACCTATCCTCGCTTCACTCACGCACACAGCAGCACACGACAGTCTTTAATCAACTTCGCTCCTCCTGAACACGAGACACGCACAAGGGACCAGAGTGAAACCACTTTTGCTTTTTAGACAAATAATAATAATAATAATAATAAAGAGAAAAACATAAATATTAGGAAACATATCTACATGCTAAACGGTGTAAGATGTCACACTCTTCTAGGCAATCTGCTCCGCTTGGCATACATGCTGTCTAAAGTAAATGTACAAATACTGATACAAGCCTCACTGTATCAATACGCACATCACCATAAACTCATCCATCATATACTGCCATGTCGATATTTTTTTAACACAGCCCTGGATATGACACAAAAACACACACACACACACACACACACACACACACACAAAAACACACACACACACACACAGACACAGACACACTGCTCACACAGAAAGGAGAAACAGCACAACATAAAATGTCCACAGCACAAATACACAAGCAGTCCTCGCAATGAGAGTAAAAACAGTGCACGTACACACACACACACACACACACACACACACACACACACACACACACACACACATCCCACTTACTTTACACTTCAGCATGTCCTGGACGCGCTCCTGCATGGACTGGCCTGCTTTCGGCCGGACGAGCAGGTAGAGGGCTTTAACCTCTGGGCAGGAACGCAGCAGCTTCTCCACCAGAACCTTCCCCATGAAACCCGTCGCCCCGGTGATCAGCACATTCTTCCCTGCGTACCATTCCGAAATACACGCCATGACGAGAGTGCGACACACACGCTGATCCACCTGATCCCAACCTGAAACGGACAGAGCAAGTAAAGAGATGAGTTGTGTGTGGCCGACGTAGACCTGGCTGATAAACGCGTCTGCATCATTCCTTTCTGTTCCCAAACCTGGGGTCAGCAAAGCTCTGAACTCTGACCGGCTGGCGTTTCAGTACGCAGCGGAGTCGCGGAGGGAGAAGTAGCCCAGCTGTTCACTCACAGCTGCACACACCGGGCACAGTTAGCACAGCCAGCTAGTCAGTTATTTTCAGTTAACTAGCATTAGCTTTCTGAGGTAACAGCGTTTCCTTGCGTTATTCGCTAGCATTAGCCCTTCAGGCTAGCAGTGTTAGCTAGCATTAACTTTTCTAGTTAGCACTGTGAGCTAGCAGTAGCTTTCTCAGCTAGCAGAATTAGCTTGTTTTAGTAAGCAGAACTAGCTAGCATTAGCTATTTAGCTAGTCAGCAGAGGTATTAACTATTTTCCAGTCATATTTAAGATTCAAAAGTTTGTCATTTGTACACAGAAGCAGACAGTTACACAATTAAACAATAAATAAATACATAAACACTAAGTAAAAGACAAAACATACAGAAAAAAAACGGCTATGGTCGCCTAAGAATAATTAGCTAGCATTAACTATTTCCAGTTAGCAGAGATACCTCGCATTAGCTTTTCCAGCTGGCAGAGATAGCTAAAATGATCTATTTCCAATTAGCAGCGTTAGCTAGCATTAGCTAGTTCCAGTTAGCAGAGTTAGACCCCCCCCCCACACACACCCACACACCCACACGGCTGACGTGAGGCTGAAAGCACACAGCGCTGAGGGTCAGAGAGATCCACGCTGAGGAAACACGGTATTATCAGCTCTGTATTAAACCCAGAGCCACTGCAGGATAATGAGAACACGCTGACTGACCGCAGGTCACCTCCACTACCCTGCAGGACCACAGGCCCTCAGATAACCTCAGCTTCAGCTCAGGCTCAATCAGGGGCTACTAGGTCACAATATATCCTCTATCAGCAGTGAACCTGATTTCACTTAACGAAGGACTGATCAGCCAAACTAGGCACTGGATGATACCTAAAACAATACTGAACAAACGCTCGAGAGACACTCACTCCTCACCTACACAGCACTGCATAAATCAGAGACCACCCTTCTGTTTTTAAACGCCCAGACAAAAAGGCCACTAGGCTCAAGTTATCCATGTGTCAGAGTCAGGAAAACAGCAGGAACATTTAACAGAATATTACATTAACACTTCACAACTAAATACAATCTGTCCTCTCTTTACTTCTGCGCACCCTACGTCCACCCAGCCTTACAGTCTCAAACCCATCCGGTTACAGCCGTGTCCTCCCAACAAAAGCTGCTTACAAAGCTCTCAATGACAGTTTTCACTAGCCGAACACACCTCCGCTGCTTTCAAAAGTCTTGGTTATGTGCATTTACAGCGGCTGAAGGACGTATTTTGATATAAGGTAACCATCATCATAAATTTGCACAGTGCAAACCTATTTTAATGCACTGCACCTTTAATTCCATCTGGAAAACGTCTGATTGGGAAGACATTTATTCTTCAGCAAGATGACGACCCTGAGCAGAACCTGACTGAGAAGATCCAGACACATCAAGACTCAATCACAGAAGCTGCTGATGTTCTCAGAACGATCGTCTCAGTGCCCCAACAGACCTCAACCTGTGTTTGGGATTACTTGGATTGTCAGAAGCAGAAAATACAACCAAATTCTAACACTGAACTTTGGAGGTGTGGAGACACGTCCCTGTGGATTTCTTAAAAAAACTGAAAAGTACTCTGAAAAGAATGAAAGCGGTTCTGGTTACAAACTATTGTCCATTATCCACTGTGTTCTGCAGTGTAACTGGATGATGTGATTAGCTGCCGAGTGACTGGTTAAGTCACTTTCAGAAACAATGTTAAAACACCTCAAACCCCTCCACCCCTCTTAAACACTCCACAGGGATGAGAGACACAGTGAGAGAGAGACGGCTAGAGGGCGAGAGAGAGAGACACAGCGAGAGAGACAGCAAGAGAGAGAGAGAGAGAGAGAGAGAGAGAGAGAGAGAGAGAGAGAGAGAGAGAGAGAGAGAGAGAGAGAGAGAGAGAGAGAGAGAGAGAGAGAGAGAGAGAGAGCGAGAGAGAGAGCGAGAGAGAGAGCGAGAGAGAGAGCGAGAGAGAGAAAAAATAGGAGTGGAGACAGAGAAGGAAGAGAGAGGACAAAAGGACAGAAGAGAGGATTACAGCCTCAGAGCGAACACACAGCTGAAAGTGGAACAGCACTACACCCACCCACCCTTGAATTCCTCTCAGGTCACAGGCTTTGCACATTCCATATTGTAATGTCACAAACGAGAGAAGACAGAGTATCCACCTCCTTATTTCCAAGCTCACTGTCCATTTGATCAGCTCCACTTACTGTATAGCTGCACTCTGTAGTTCTACAGTTACAGACTGTAGTCCATCTGTTTCTCTGATACTCTGTTACCCTGTTCTTCAGTGGACAGGACCCCCATGGACCGGACCCTCACAGAGCAGGTCCTATTTGGGAGGTGGATCATTCTCAGCACAGCAGTGGTGGTGAAAAAGATGGTGAGTTGATGTCACCATGGCAGCAGCTTGTTAGTGTAGTAGTGTAGTTAGAATTAGAGTTAGACTTAAAATAAAGGCCAACGTTTGACAACAGTTCAGAAAGTAAACACACACCCTCTATTATTTCAGTGCTCACTGCCAAGAGCCGTATACCAACATTCTGATACCTGATAACATCCCACTGACTCACCCTACAACCTCCATGTTCAATCACACACAGATTAGAAAAATGAGAGATTTATACACAGGCAGTACATTTAACAGCGCTTTCTCCTAATTGGTTAATTAGCTGATACATTTATGATTTATTTTTATTCTGTAATGTTATAAAAAGATTAAAGTAGCGAAGCAAAAGTATTTCTTTTAAAAGTAATTCAAGTAAGACTACAAGTAGTACGATTTTAATTTTACTCCGAAAAGTACTGAAAAGTGTATTTGAGTATACTAACTAGAGTAAATGTATTTCGTTGCTTTCCACCTCTGTGTAATTGTGGAGAAAACAAACAACTGCAGCATGCATTGAATGAAATGCATACATGAAAATGCCCGTGTTTGGTTAATGTTAAAGATGCGCGCCATCAATGCAGATCAGTCAAAAACAAAACCACAGACACCACAGACACCACAGACAGTACGATTTCAGTACTGGAACATCACCAGCCAGTTTAGCCACAGGCAGTGCTCAGAAAAGAACCATCTTGAATGAGAGCACCCTAACAAAAGAGATCAACAGGAAAATACGAATGAGAGTTGAGGTCCGATGATGTGCCCTATGGGAGTGCGAGTGGCTTGGGATACAGCACAGAAGTCATGCCACTTGTATGGTGATGTGTCAAAGCAAAGCCCAAAACACAGAATGAAACATGGTCTCCTCTCTGGAGACTTCTTCTGGAGGTACTTTGGTAACTGCAACTTCTGATGCTGGTCTGACTGATGGAGGCCTTTTATCGAATGAGATGCACACTGCAGCCAGTATGAAGGGGCATTTATAGACACGACTTCTCAAACTACTCCTATTCATCACCATTCATCAGCAAATGACAGTAGACCAGGCTCTTCTGAATGCAGCGATGTTCTATGTATGTCAGCCTTGCACAGGCCAAAGCCAAAGTTCCAGATCCAAGTGAGGATGGAAACTGTACGACGTCCCTGCACAAAGGAATGGGTCGCAAACCATTGGACAGCAACCAAATCTTCACTAACCACTGCTTCTTCAGCCAGTTCAGACACCAATATAAATGATAAAAAAAAGACAGAACTTGCTTTTTTGTTCAGTGGAATCAGCCCCAATTATGGAAACAAAGTAAAACCAGAGCGCTCAGAAATCTGTGGCAAACACACCCAAACCTGACTCACCACTTCTGTATGCAGATTTTATTCCCCATATTTTTGGCAGAGAGGCACTTACTCCAGGAGTAGGTGATCCAGGAGCTCTGGCAGCAACTGTCAGGACGCCTGGCTTTGGGTAGTGAGTTGCGCACTAAGAGTTACCCTTCACTGGTTTCTACCCCTGGTCCTAGCATACCCAGACATGATCTCGTAACAGAAATACATGTTGGATCCCTCTTTCTCCGCCAGTATCCCTCTTTCTCCGCCAGTTGGGTTCTGGGATAAACTTAAATCTAAATTGTCTCATTATATCTGGAATGGGAAACGGCCACGCATCAAACAGTCAACTCTTCAGCGTAGTAAACTGGAGGGAGGCCTCTCTCTACCAAATTTTAAACTATACGCCCAAGCCTTTGTTCTACGTCCACTGGCAGTGTGGTTTAACTCAAATCTCTGTACCTCATGGCGACCCATCGAAGAAACGCTTGTTGCACCACACACCCTTGAGGACTTGTTATTTAGTGGCATATCTATTAGACAATGTAAGCTACGCTTTGGCCCCATAATATCATATTTGATATCCACATGGAGAGCCGTCGAGAAAATGACTGGATCAGTTGTTAAATGGCATCGGCATTCCCCGCTTTTCCGCAATTATAATCTTCTCTCCGCTAATGCTCCCTTATGCTGCCCGCAGTGGTCTCAGAAGCACATTAAAAAAATTTGTGATTTATACAATGATGAAGGCCTAAAATCTTTTCACGACCTTCAATCTCAATTTAACATACCAGCTACTTCTTTTTTTATGTATTTACGCATTAGATCAGTACTCCACGCAAATGGGATTCTAGCTAACGCCAATCTACCCATACACCCTTTGCGTAAACTAATTTTGCAGAGTGACCTTACCCCGAATTCAGTATCCAACATTTATTCCTTTCTACTAAAATCTACTTATACTGCTCTGGGTATTATCCCAATATGGGAAAAAGACCTAGACACAGATTTACAAGACACCCCGACTGAACATATCTGGGGTCTAACATTTATATCCTCTAAAAACCCGAATCATCAAGTAATTCATTGGAAATTTATACATAGAGCATACTTAACTCCTTTAAAGCGATATCATATGCACCTGACCAGCTCTCCCCTGTGTGATTCATGTTCCCTAGGGGAACTAGGGACTTTTATGCACTATTTTTGGTACTGTCCATCACTATCAGCATTCTGGAATCAGTTTACATCTGACACATCAGAGTTGATTGAGAAAGACTTCCTTTTAACTCCGGACTTATTCTTTCTAAACAACATCTCAAGCCTCAACTTGTCACTATGGCAGAGAAATCTACTGCTTGCAGCTCTTACCGCGGCAAAACTTCTACTGACCAAACGCTGGAACCCTACATGTAAGCTACACAGAACTGCTTGGATTCAAACCTTATTGGACATAATATCTATGGAACTTTCTACAGCTCGTATACACGGGGCTAAGGCCAGGACTCTGGGAAGATGGCATGACGCCTTTGAGAAGGTGAAACTGCTTCTTTTGCACAAGTGAACTCTCAAGACTCTGGAGATTGATGGCAGCAATGTTCTCTTATATGTGACTGTATATTGATTTGTTTGGGGGGGGGTCTGTCAGTAGGGGAGGTGGGAACCAGGAGGGTTGGGGAAAAAAAAAAGGAAAAGAAACAATAAAACAATTGTTCACAAAAAAGAAATACATGTTGGGAGACAACTAGAGGGCCTACAAAAATTCCTCGAATCCAGTGTACAATCAATAACACAAGAGGCTAGTTACCAGCTATGGAATCATGTTTCTCTTTCAAGAGGTTTGGTTTTTTTCACATGTAATGTGTCTTTAGTTTTCTTGTTGTTTTTTTTTTTTTTTTTTTAAGTTTCAGACTGGTCTAGCTGACCAGTGCAACATCACCCCTACTTTAAGCGCCATCTTCACAAGGTACTCAACCAGTTTAGAAATTTCACACGCAGTTCCTACCTAAATACATTTTTATTCCCACCTATATTTATCATGGTTGTCCCCAGATGTTCTTAATAAAAGATCATGCCTGGCCTCTTGAGGCTGGGAGTACTGCAGTCACATATATTTCGGTGTTTTCCCTGCTTCCACACACATTATCCAACTGATGAGCTCATCAAGCCCTTCCTGAATTGTAGTGGGTCTGTTAAGTTCTTTTCCCTTTCAGAACCAAGTACATTACTGGATCACCTTTACAGACAACATTCAAGGTTTGTATCATTCTTACTTGCAGTTCTGCAAGTTTTTGTATTTGCCTATGAAAGTCCAGTTCAATAGTAAGCAACATCCCTAAGCAAGAACAGCCAACAGCTCCTTAATTTCTCACTTATGTACAAAACGCAGTCCATCATTTTCTCATTAGATCAAAAAGATCTGTGTCCAGTCTTATCCGCAAAGGGATTTTTGAGGACTGAAACCAAGTGATTTAAGGAGTAGAATCAGGTGCTCTCCAGCTTGTTTGAAATGAAAAGCTGCAGTCACACTGGCCGCTTTGTGGGCAAGAGTGAACACCAGTGGTATAAGCAAACTACTTTTTTCCCACTTCTCTCAAGCAATATTTCACCAGAATCACACAAAAATCCACTTCTGGGAGGTTTTCCACTCATTACATTTAAAGCTCATCTTATCCTCAACTTTCAAATTCAACAGAATTTCTGCATATTTCAATGACTGAGATGTGATTTGATGCGAAATGGTTCATTGTAGAGAAAAGGCAGAGTCCTTTACAGTGGTGGTGAATGGAACATACTATACTGTCTATAGTATTGCGAGAACAATACTATAGATAATTTATTTACCATTTTATTTTACTATTAATTCATCATTATTTACTATTGTTTACTAATGCTAAAATAATGGCAAATGTGAACAAAATAAATTTTCTATGTGGACTACTAAAGGCATAATGCAATGTATTTGTGACCATTTAATGTGATAACTTTCTGTCAAGGAGCTTTTAGAGGCATTAATCCCTTCAGACATCTGGTTCCTATCACCACCACAGCGAAGCACTACGACTGAGCAAAACATCAAATCATTCTGTATTACTCTGTTTACATTAGGGGTGGAAGGATTATTTGACTTAGTCGAATAAAATTGCCGACCAAATTAGTTGGCAACTAATTTAGTAGTCGACTAGTTGGAGACGTCATAACGCATATTTCACTCGCTCACTAGGAACGTTTGGACATTAACCACTTACTCGACAGTTAACAACAGCATGATGGCTGCCTAAAAATCCTCATAACTGGAGCTAAACTCAGAAAAAAGGTTGTCAGTTGTGCTATTCATAAGCCGACCTTAGCTGGCACGGAGCACATCCTCCATGCTGGAGCTTCTGAAGAAGACACTGGTCGGTCCACTGAAAGAAAAAGATACGCCTCGTCCCAAACCGCATACTAGCTCACTAAATAGTGTGTAAAACAGCACATATACCATTAGAAGTGCACTTATTAGTGTAATATGGGAAGTGCAGAAGTGTGTGGTTTGGGACGCAGCTATAGTCGTGCTAGTGAGCTAGTGAGCTATGTTAGTGTTAAATTTCGCCCCAGTTCGTGTTCTGAGCTGGAACGTCTATTTCGAAGTGCATGTTCTCTGGTATCGTTAATGGAGCTGAAACAGAGAAGCAAGTAACTATAATTCACTGCGACCCTGTTCACTTTCCAGATAATGCTTACACTTTTAAACATTTCAGCGTTGCCTTCACGTCGAGACCGTCATTCAAATTTTTGCGAACACAGGAGAGCGATTACAACTTCACTGACTTCACTCCGTTTCAATAAAGATCTGTTATTGTAGAATTTAGTTGCACTAAAGCGTAGACAGACAGCAGAATGCACAGATCACAGACGGCACTGTTTAAAATTAGTTTTAAATTTAGATTGATTTCTTTATTTACTTTATTAAAGGAAACCTGAATTAGTTTTGTTTTATTTTATTGCTGCTACTTTGCACAACCTCGGTTTTAAATTTTGACAGGAAAAAGATACTGGGCTTTTATTCTTTCATCTTTTGCATTAGCAATAATAACAACAGTGAATTTTTGAATAAGGAATTCATTTTTATTGTCTTCATTGTCAAGTAGCAAATGCATAAAACAACCTCAAGCGAAATTTAATAGCTAATAGCTACATAAGTCATTTTGTACTGTATTGATTTATAATCCGAATAACTGATTATTCATTTTAGTAAATCAACAGATTATTTGACTATCAAATTAGTCGTTTGCTGCAGGCCTAGTTTACATCTTAATGACAATTATAAAGACATTTTGGGAAGGAAAAAAAAAAAAAAAACACCTAATGGATTAAGATTGTAAAGCCAATAGAACACGCATTGTACTGATTAAGAAAAGATGAAATCAACACATCACTACTTCAGTTACATGATGATTACAGCAAACCTAAACAGTCAGGATCACATGTATCACCTTGAGTACAAGAAGTGATGACAAGCAAGCTAACAGATGCTCATCTGGGAGTGTATAGGCCTAAACACACACATCAGGTGCACTGCTGGTAAATGACATTAAACAGTGATCGGAAACTCTATCCATCAAGCAGCACAGCGCATAACAGCATCTGTTCTGAGAAATGTGCAACGGAAGCCGTTCGGCTCAGTGGAATTCACACGGTGTTGGTAAACACAGTGTGGATCTGCCTATCGATGGGTATAGTTATCTGAATGGTTTCTTTATTGGATAAGGAGTAGGGGTTTGGAGATATGGCAAAAAACTTTTTCACAACAGTCAATAACGGCGTAACAATAACACAAATTTCAAAATGACAAGATACGCTTTTGAAACAAAATTAGATAAAAAAAACTTTTTACTTTAAAAAAAAAAAAAAAAAAACTATTTACCGCTGTATTTATTTATTTATTTTTGTAACTACTTCCAAAAAGCATTTTTGTAGTTTCCATTCTTGTCTCTAAAAGACAACTTTGCCTGCTGAAGGGATAACTGTCAAGTGATTTTCTTAGAAGACATAAAATAAATAATAAAAAAAAAGAATTTAAACAAAAGAACTTTTACAGATAGATAATACAAAGAATATTGTAAATTCCACATCACAATACTCAATGAACTGAGCATTAGAGGTTAATTTACTGTCTAATATTGTGTTTGTATTTTAGGTGTAGCTCTTGCCTTCTGGCTAAAATGAGTGCGAGTTCATTTTCTAACGTGGCTCAATCCCGTCAAACTGGAATTAGGGGTGGACGATGTGGCAAAAATAACATCATGACATTGAAAATATTTCCATGATGTACGGTATATATCACAATAATGGTACATATCTGTTTTGTCTCAGAGTTGATGGGTTGTGACAATAAATAAATAAATAAATAAATAAACAAACAAAAACTATGAACACAGTGATTTTTGTTCAATGTTTCGCACACTTCATTGCACTAAACACAATTAATCAGGACGAATTACGTGTAATTAAAAGTTTTAATTAAACTATTTCCAGTACTTATCTTCAAGTACAGACAACAGCCAGGACAGGCTTGGAAAAGTATACTAAGGAAAACGCACAACCAAATAAAGGTGGGTTCTGCAACTGAACTATAAATCGGTGTCTATAAACATCCCTATGGAGCAAGTTATTTATTGTAGCTGTTGAAAATCTGCACTCAGCAGCTGCTTGAATCCTGCGGGGAAAAGTAGCTGCTGAGACTCGTGGCTTCCTATTTGCCAGCTTCTTTCTAAAATGTCCTGCTCCACCTTAAGTGGAGCAGCAGTAAAATGTATCTGCTTCATCTAAGGCAGAACAGCGTTCCAGTAACTGACACATTTGGATGATGTCTTCCCAAATGAGTAAGCATATCTGAAGTATTAGCAGTATTTGATCCTCGGGGTGAGCAGCGCTGTCAGTCTGTCACCATTTGATCTACCACTCTTTGCCCACTATGGTACTCGACTGAGAAATTTTGGCCAGATCGGTTAATCAACCATCCCAGCTAGGCTGTTTTTTCCAGTCCTAAGAGCTGCAGAGTGGAAAGTTTTCTTCTTAATTATGTCTGTGATCATCACTTTTCAGAATTTAAAACATTTTAGAAATAATACCCGTTATCATGCATTTTATGGCATGAAATCTCACTAGAACTCATGAAGTGAACAGCATCCTAAAACCTGAAGAAACCTCACAACCTTTACAGATGAACAACGCAACAGCCACAGTAGTGCCTTAACGTCATGGAAAGAGCCCGTCAGCTACCTGCTGGCCTGGTCTAGAGCAGGTTTTTCATTCTGTTGCATTTTATAGATGAGGATTGTAGTAATAACAGGCTTTATCATGCATTGAGCTGGTGTGGAAGTGGAGGAATATACTGTGACAGCATCCACCAAACTCTGAGTGCAACAAAAGGACTCAAATTTTCTATTAACTGCATGTATTTAGATCCTTAAGTAGTTTTTAAATCAATTCATCTAACATAATATTATTACAGTAGAAACAAATGAAGCTTAACACTGGAGTTAATCTTTAAATAAAATGCCAACACCTTAGAAGGGCTGTAAATTAATAATTCAAACAAAATTCAAATTTTAACAGAACAAACAAAAGTAACAAAAATTGTGAGGCATTGTTCAGCAGGTCATTAAATACGTTTAATCATGTAGGTGTCTAAAACACCATAAGAAGATGAATAGCATGATACCATGATAGCTGTAGGTGCCACTGTAAAAAAAAAAAAAAAAAAAAAAAAAAAAAAAAAAATTATTCTTCTCATTCGGATATTTAAACAGCATTCGTTTAAAGATGCAAATGTTAGAGTAGCAAATAGTTCCCAGGTGTGTCCAGCTCTGCTAGATTATACCCACCTGAGTGCCATCTGCCACCAACACTCGGACCCAGAAAACTACACGCTGGCGGTTCAGCTCAGTGCTATGACAATGAGCAGGGTGCTAAGCAGCTTAACATGGTAAACTGAAAACAGAGATGATCTGTTCTCAGCAGGAGAACGTAAAGTTCCCCCAAAGTTCCACCAGTGTCAGGCAAACTTTCAGATTCATAAGGAGCTGCCAGCTATGACAGGTCGGGAGAGCAAGTGTCAGCAGAGTCTAGTAGCCTTCATAGTGGCGCTGTACACGGTGACTTCTATAAGGTCAATAAATTAGCAATAATAAAGTTCTAAGCTGGCATGAACCGGGCTAATGTTAGTATTAATAAAATTAATAAGCTGGTACTAATTGAGCTAATAGGTTAGCACTAATAAATTAATATGTTAATAAGCATTAAGGTTAATGATCATGCTTTTATAAATATAATGAGTTACATTAGCATTAGCAAAGTTAGTGTTATCACTAAATATGATAAACATACCAGGAATTTGCTTCGGAAACATTACTACGCTGCTGCCTTGTCGACTCTCACTGCAAACGTGTCGTAAAGATCCGTCTACTGGCATGAATGACATGTTACTCAGCAGCTGTCCAGTTATTGGCCCATACTTACAAAGCTTTATAGAGGAGGAGCGCGATTAGGACCAAAATCGTTTTTTGTATTTACATTGCTTTCTTGAGCGGAACAGATCCTGGATCAGTAATCAGTGGGTAGCGCTGTCGCCTCACAGCGAGGAGGGCCTGGGTTCGATTCACCGGCCGGGTGAACAGGGTCCTCTCTGTATGGGGTTTGCATGTTCTCCCCGTGTCTGTGTGGGTTTCCTCCCACTGTCCAAAGACATGCAGTCAGGCCGACTGGACCCTGAGGGAGAAGCGGCTTAGAAAATGTATGTTCAATTAGCGGCCAACTGTTTGAAAGAGATAAATTATAAAAACCTGACTTGCTACCGTGACCGCTGCAAGCTTTCTCACCATGTGACGTACATGATCATTTTACTATTTCCACGACAGAGCAGCGGAGAGTTGTGGGTCTTTATCTGTTGTTGAGCAGGAGGAGGACACACAGGAGGAGGGTTTCACAACATTAACCTGCACAAGAGGCACAAGACACTGTCAAAAATACTATTTTGCACTTTGCGCATGTCACCACTTGCCGCGCCACATGAGTCACGCAGCTCATGAAAGGCTACACTGATTAATAGTGTGGTTGGTCATGCATCTGGTGGGAAATGAGCTGAAGTCCTGCTGATCATTATGATGTGTGCCATGTCTGTAAGTTAAACTTTTCCTGATTTACAAAGCCCAGATGACTGTCGTGAAAAATACTGTTATAAGGGTTAAGGACAAAGCTATGTATCAATTTTACAGGCAAACTTCAAGCAATAAAATAAAAAGTGCATAAAACTTGCATTTCAATGACGTTTAACAATTAAAATGTTTTACATATATAGTTTAGTATAATTTCCCTCAAAAAGGCTTATCGCAAGGCATCTTATTTTACGTACCTTTGACTTTTCTGACTTCCCTATAATCTACTGATAAGGACATTCCCCCCATTGGAATTCTTATCCTAGAGATCATGATTCTGCCATTAGGAGCGATGCAAGTATTCCATTTAGAATGGCTGTAGACGTCTTGCTCTGTAAGTGTTGCGTGAACAGTGGAATGTAGCACTGACAGGTGGGGCCAGGTGTGTATATATGTGTGTGTGTGTGTGTATGAAGTAAAACTGCCTGAAACTGTATGAAACATGAGGGCCTAACTACAATAATACACTCACAATTTTATGACCAAATACTAAAAGCTGACAGAATCTGTGTTAATATACAGTAATGAGCTGCTGAAAGTTCTAGATTCTAAAGTCATATTTATATATAGCACTCACTAAGAGCTCAAACTGAAGTGAATATAAAAGCCATGACCGGTTCTAGCTTTAGTTCAACACCTCTCGAAAGCCATCGCCTTCTACCACATCCTTCGCTATAATTTTCACACCTGTGTAATTTCCTCATGACAGCCTTCAGCATGGCTTATCACTGTATCACTGTGCCATTCCAAACAATACTAGCTTCATTCTGTAGTTGGCTTATCTAGTGGAATCAACTGCCAACTGCGCTTTTAGGCACACAACTCAAAAATGTTCAACCTGAATGATAAGCCTGCCCGTCCAAATAAATCTGTTTATTGGAAATGCAATGAAATTGTGTTTTTTTTCTTCCTTTAAACCAACAGCATTGGTCAAACAGTCGTTCACTTGACACTGAACTGCTTAATCGTTTACCTCCCTAATAGATGAACAAATAAACGCATGCATGAAAAGTACTAAATTCCAGAAGGAAGAACGAGATAATTAGATCTAGGACTGATATGGTTGAAGGCACCAACCCACATATGAGATGATATAGATGCTACCTTCCTCCAAAATTCAGAAACTGACGTGCATGAAGACCCTTAAAAACTGTTTTAAGGTCCTATGGGTCGGTTTCCAAGAGAGAGAGTCTCAGAATAGATTTTCATTTCAACAGAGAACTTCCATTCAGAATGCAGATAAGTCTAGCACTAGGCTTAATCCCATTCTGGAAAAGCAGCCCTGTAAGACTTTAGGTTGCCCAGGAACTCTGATGTGATAAATCCATTCACACAGTGATCCACGGTTTGAGCTGAGATGTTAAATGGCTGATTCAGGCTCAGGTGTTTTAGCTTTATAACCTTAGCTATGGTCATATTAGCAGCTGAACTCTGATCTCTGTGTTTGCCAGCAGTGAGCAAACATCCTCCACCCAGGAGTGAGTAATGACCAGCTCACAGGAAATGATCTGCACTGGATAGCGGATCACACAGGAAGCATGGTTTGGCCCAGTATCTCGTGCGTGCGCGTGTGTGTGGAGAGAAGGTGCTGCAGACTGTGACGTCTCTACTTTCTAGTACAGGGTTGCGTACTATGTAACACCATTAAAGGGGCCATATCATGGAAAATCACATCTTCCGACTTTTTTTTTTTTATATAAAATATTTGAATTAAGAGTTTGATGTACGTAAACACTTAACAATGTTTCAAAATGTACACTTTAGTCCATATACAAAAACTAAGCTGTAAAAGCCTGAATTCAGTGGAATTTGATGCTTTCGGATGACCCAAAATCCAACATATATACATACATCATACATTCAGCCTCACAGCATTCTTGGCCCACCTATTTAGCCTACAGCAGTTACATCACACCCATTCAAGCTAAGTGTTCCAGTCCAGAATGCATTTTAAATGAGGAACAGTACAGGACAGCCAATCAAACCTGAGTGCTCCAAGGCACAGTAATAAAAACAGCCTGTTTAATTCCAAAGCAGTGGTACTGAATTCCAGTTCCAGGGAACCACTACTCTGTACAATTTTAACTATTTCCTGCCCTATACACCCGATCCAGCTCTTCAGCTAGTTATCAAGTCCTTTACGAGATGCATGAGGTGTGTTGGAGGCAGGGAAGAGTTGAAAATGCAGGGTAGTGGATCCCCAGGACTGGAATTGAAAACCATGGTTTTAAGGGACAGTTGAGAGGCGGATTACAGGTGGATCTAAGAATGCCTAGACTGCTGTATCTTAAAGGCGGCTGTTTATTTTACTGCTGCTGGTTCCATCTCTGATACTAGAGTCACAAAGCCTGAGCCAGCACTAATACTGTACACTAGTCTCAAAATAAAGCTGCTGAAAGGGTTCTTTGGAGCGATGCCATAATAGAACCTCTTTTGGTTTCCTAAATAACCTTTCAGTGAATTTAAATTATCGTAAATGAGGTGTAGGAGTGTGAAGAACCTTTCGGCAGCATAAAGAAGCTTTCACATAATGTAGATGTAGAACCATCTAGAAGGATCTGTTTCTAAGAGAACACTAGCACCTTGAGGGATAAGCCACTTTTGAGCTCATCGACCCACATTCCACAATAGCTGGCATTCATTCATAACCACTGCCTCCGGCGAACTTAAAAACATCGGCAGAATAGACAGAACAGATATAGAGGCAAATAACTTAAGGCAACACTGTGCTAGACCCACACCCACTGCTGTACCATGCCCCATCTCTACGGCCACAGTGGTTCAGACAGCCCGGTCCTAATGATTTAAAACCATTTTAATTCTGAATGTTTTGCATACATACATACATACATACATAATATAATATATATACATACACATACACACAAGATTTTAATTTTTTTAAGTGTAAGTTAGTAAAATGTAAGGATTTTTCATCAATTATTGCCACCTCCAACAATTGTTTCACCTCCCTCCCCTCTCTCCAAGAGAAAGCCCTCTGCATGGCAGGTGATCACACTCACCCTAACTGAACTACTGTTTAGATTTACACTATTTATAACCACAGACCTTAATCTGTATGTGCCTTATGTCACTTTAGTGTTCATTTCAGGACCTCTTATATTTATTTTACTTTTTTCTTCTATTTTTCTACAATTAATGTTCATTTTTACGATTAGTGTTTAGGGTTTCTTAGTGTCTATTTTAATTCACACTTTTCCTGTTTACCGTCTAATGTTATTGTTACACCATGAGGTCTGAGAGTAGCTCAGTTTCAGTACACTGTATGTCCTGTACATATCGTAGTATTGACAATAAAGCTGACGACTTGCTGATGCTAAACATTTATTGAGTAGTCACAGTTAAACGCCAAGAAAGCAAGCCGATTACATGATAATACAAAACACATTTTCTCTTTGCAATAATCATAGCTGTCAGATTTTATAACACAGCTGACTAAATTGCTAATGACTGATCATTTACAATTCTATTCAGATACATTTGTTTATATAGCCTGTTAAACGGTTAACAATGATATTAAGATGATATGAAAGTATCAGCAGATAACTGCTTAAAAAAAACCATTTACAGTACCAGACCATTACCAGACCATTTACAGTTTTGATTTGATGAGTGGAACATGTAAACATTGCAGAACATTTAGATTCACCTGGGTTACCGCATATCTGCATTTTAATCCATATCGGCCTTTAGTTCCCATATGACTACATCCCATAATAAAATCTATGATTAATCACACATCAATAATATTGTTCCTGCAGCTTTAGCTGTTCTACCATGGGTGGGCAATGCGACAAGATTTTATTGTCATCATGATAAATTACATCACAATTAGTGCTAGAACTAATGATGATTTGCATAATTGATTAATCCGTCGATTGTGGCTTTGATTAATTGGGAAAATGTATTTTGTCAATAATAATTTTACATCATACACAATGTTTTTCAACAATTGAAGACGACAGGGGTCATTCCTCCATTTGCATGACGCTCTTTCAAACATAAAACACCTACTCTATTTGTTATCAAGACCAACAATGCCAAAAAGTGTCTTCTGCGTTGACATGAAAATAATTTTAGACGGTTTGAAAAATGAAGAAACATTTTAGTGCTTGTTTACTAACTATTTTAAAATCAGCGCATATGTAGCACACAACTGTCAGAGGTCTTTACAAACCCTGCTTAACCGTTGGGGACTAACACATCTAACACACTCCACTCAGTCTGCATTGAATCATCTCCACTGACGCTGCCCAAGAGTGAAATTACATGACATTACAGCGAGTTTACAGTGATCATATGCCTACAGTACAGCCGCACTCATCACACCGACTTCTCATCCAGCTAGAAGGTCAAAGTGTTCTCCTGCACACTGCATATAATTCCACCAGGGAGCTGTCCAGATCCCCAAATCTTTCACACTACACCTTTGATAAAAAAGCAACTGAGAAGCTATAAAAACACAGTTTTGTAAAACTACAGCAAGAACTACAAAACGTACCAAGATCATGGTTAACAGAGATGGACAGAAATGTGTGTGTTTGATTTCTTCTCTGTTCTTTTACAGCAACACCTGTCCTGTTAAAACAAGTTCCTTCAGAATTGGGCTGTGGATGTCAGTTACGAGGATCATCCTGAAAAAACATGATGGTGTGGTAGTGGCATGGGAAGAAGTGTCTCACAAACCTATTACCGCTACACTCCTCTTCCCAGCCATAACCGTATCGTCGATTGGCTACAGCTACGAGACGATTTCACGTGCCAAGTCCCTGGACTTTCATTTAAGACATCAGTTAAACGTGATAATCATTCATGGACTTTGAAGCTTGCCTTTCTTGAGGCTATTAAAGGCAAAAACAAGTTGGTGAGGTTTATTAAATCTGTCCTGTTTAGGGACAACAGCAGCTTCTGTCAGCGTTCAAGCAAACAACCTACATCAAAATCTCCAAAATAAACCACACACCTTCCCCTGCATGTGCGTGGAGTTATTTTTTATTCTGCAATAATAAACTAAGAAACAGGGAAAATCAGTACAGCACTTCCGTTTGCATTAGGGAACAAGAAGCAAATCTGAGGCAGGCCACATGTGTATCAAACAGGAAACTGTGGTGTCACACACACACACACACACACACACACACACACACACACACACACACACACATACACATACACACCTCTCACTGCAGGTAGTCTGTTCACTTTCCCTAAAAACAAGAGATCAGAGACAGGCTTTGTGGCAGGCCTGGGCAATAACCCAACAGTTATCAAAGCCAAACTTCCTCCCCAACCCCCAACATGAATAATTCACATTTAAGCGTTTTATGATAAAATTATTTTGGCCTTTCCTCAGTCTGGCGTTAAGCAGCAGAAGCTTTGATGCTAGATGGTGCTGTGTGTCATTTAGGCTACTCTCTAGATGGAGGTAGAAGAATGCTGTTGTAATTGAACAGACAACAGTTAACCAAGTTATCAGAGCCAGCTAGCATTAGATATCCTCAGATCACAGTTAGCTGTTTTCAGTCAGCAGAATTAATTAGTGCCAGCTTTTTCCAGTTAGCACTGTTAGCTAGGGTGAGCTATTGCTGCATGGACTGAAGCTTGTATCTTGAAATTTCCCACCTGCGACAAGGAAAAATCAAGATAAACACCGCCAAAACTAAGATTTCCTACTTGGAAGGTCGGGAATGTGTTCTCACCTCTGTGTACGATGCTCAATGAATGAGTCAACAGTGCTAAAAAAAACCTCTGATTTTAAGTGATATTTGCTTTAGATCAGTCAATACACAGACACGGTCATTTAGACTAGAACATTAACCATAACGCAGGCTACTCAAAGACAGTGAACGTCATGGATGTCAGCTGGCTAGCTTGCTGCTAACAATACTTGGTTTTATGGAAGCGTCATTGTTCTGTTAATCTCAGATTTCTGGTTTTCAATATTGAACCATATGAAAAACTACAGTGTGACAAAACTATCATGCCAGCTCTACTCTGTGGACTCTGAAAACATCTTCCTCTATATACTTTTGCTGGTAGACTAGGATCTGTGATGAATATCTCTCTAGATAATTAGCATTAGCTCTGCTCAGATGACAGCAACCATCTCAATACCAGACAGTTAGAGATTATTTACTGCCCTTGGCCCTTTGATGCAGTTGTAACATGTAAAAATACCAATTTCAAAGCGAAAGCAGTTCCATTGCACAACTTACTCGTCAGTATACAACTCACCATGTTTCACCGATACGCAGGAACAAAGAGAACGAGAGAGAGAGAGAGAGAACGAGAGAGAGAACGAGAACAAGAGAGAAAGAAAGAGAACGAGAGAGAGAACGAGAACAAGAGAGAACGAGAGAGCGAAAGAGAACGAGAGAGAGAGAACGAGAACGAGAGAGAGAGAACGAGAACAAGAGAGAGAGAACGAGAACAAGAGAGAAAACGAGAGAGAGAACGAGAGAGAGAACGAGATCGAGATCGAGAGAGAGAGAGAGAGAGAGAGAGAGAGAGAGAGAGAGAGAGAGAGAGAGAGAGAGAGAGAGAGAGAGAAAGAGAGAGAGAGAAAGAGAGAGAGAAAGAGAACGAGAGAGAGAGAACGAGAGAGAGAGAGAGAATGAGAGAGAGAGAACGAGAGAGAGAGAGAACGAGAAAGAGAACAAGATAGAGAAAGGGGAAAAAGAAAGAAAGAGCGAACGAGAAAGAGAAAGGGGAAAAGAAAGAAAGAGAGAGAGAGAGAGAGAGAGAGAACGAGAGAGAGAGAGAGAACGAGAGAGAGAGAGAGAGAGAGAGAGAGAGAGAACGAGAAAGAGAACAAGATAGAGAAAGGGGAAAAAGAAAGAAAGAGCGAACGAGAAAGAGAAAGGGAAAAAGAAAGAAAGAGAGAGAGAGAGAGAGAGAGAAAGAAAGAGAACGAGAGAGAGAATGAGAACAAGAGAGAACGAGAGAGAGAGAAAGAGAACGAGAGAGAGAGAACACGAGAACGAGAGAGAGAGAGAGAGAACACGAGAACGAGAGAGAGAGAACGAGAGAGAGAGAGAGAACACGAGAACGAGAGAGAGAGAAAGAGAACGAGAGAGAGAGAGAAAGAGAACGAGAGAAAGAGAACGAGAGAGAGAGAGAGAGAGAGAGAGAGAGAGAGAGAATGAGAACAAGAGAGAACGAGAGAGAGAGAGAAAGAGAACGAGAGAGAGAGAGAGAAAGAGAGAGAAAGAAAGAGAACGAGAGAGAATGAGAAAGAGAACGAGAGAGAGAGAACACGAGAATGAGAGAGAGAGAGAGAGAGAAAGAGAACGAGAGAAAGAGAACGAGATAGAGAAAGGGGAAAAAGAAAGAAAGAGCGAAAGAGAAAAAGAAAGAGAGAGAGAGAGAGAGAGAGAGAGAGAGAGAGAGAGAGAGAGAGAGAGAGAGAAAGGGAAAAAGAAAGAAAGAAAGAAAGAAAGAAAGAAAGAAAGAAAGAAAGAAAGAAAGAAAAACAGCTTTGAGGAAAAGCGTCTACAGCAGGAAAGTGATGAGTTACATCCATATTATTTTAAAGCTACAGGGAACACAGTCATGGAAACATCTAACAACACCTGAATGAAACGAATATATAATGAAACACAGCTTTAAAACCGCTGATCGGACTTATTTGAGAACCGTGTAGGCGTGGGCCTAATATTCTGATGAACACATGATTGACAGCCATCAGTCCAACACTTCTACTCTGCTACACCAATGAAGCAGAACTAAACAGAGCAGTACAAGAGGGGAGAACACAGGCCTACAGGTTTACAGATCCTCCCTTAAAGAAGGCAAGGTTTCATTCACTTTACTGCTGGGTGTGCATGAAAGAGGCACAACACAGGGCAGCCAATCAGAATAGAGCTTATTTACATTAACCAGTCTCAAAGAAACTAACAAAATCAATTCAATTCTAAGGGCTGAAGATTGTAAAAATGAATGATGACTCTTTTTGATACATAAACCGACACAAACAATATAAGTGAACAAATAAAACACAAGAAATGCACGACACTGGTATTCATAGACATTTTGGCTCAAGGCTTGTGTGTAAATGCTTGAAATGTACTCCAAAAATGAATATTAATAATGAAGCTGATGCCTTTGTAAATACGTGGGCTGCTTTCTGAAACAACCTAAAATAAACACTTCCTTTGGTCTTTGTAATTGTGTGTGTCATTTCACAGTTTTGACATCTTCAAAGTGTTCTAAAATGTGGAAAAGTCTAGAGCCCAACAGATTTACTGGCTGGCCGATACTGGTCACCCGTGTTGATCAGTATTAGGTTCCCAGGGACTTTAAACATGATGCAGTTGTGTGATTAGACTGTCCAGGTCAATCACAATTACTGCCATATATTTACATGGACAAAGACTCATACTGGGTTCTCCAGTGGAACAACTGTCTAAATGTTTGTGTTGTCATTCAGGAGATCAAAAGATCAAACCCCTAATAATATCACAACCAAAAAGTCTAATTATCCACGCTGATTTTACAAAAAACAATAAAACACCAGCTGCCAGTATCGACATTAATCACCAGCTGACACACTGGTTGGGTTCCATAATCAACTGTGCACAGTGCATTTTATACATACAGCAAAACACAGACTGAGTGTAGAGTTCAGCGTCATGTACATTCACTGCATTAGCACTGCTGACTATTCATGGATGAAAGTGACATATGGGACCCCCCAACCCCCCTAATGTCTCTCTGCTGAGTCAGTGGTCTGTCTCCTCACATGAGGGATGGCTGTCAGGTGCATACAGTGTTGTGAGTGGAAAGTGTGTGTTGGACTTTCACATTTTCCATGTTTATTGCTGTCACACTTCACATTATCTAACACTTCATGTCTGTCGTTTTTCCACCCATACTTACGACCACAGGCCTGTCATGCACATGAAATACTAGATGACACTTAATTGCCATAGAAAATTTAAAAAAATACGTAGAAAAGCTACAAGTTAACAAAGAAAACTGTTTTATCAATATAACCAGCCCTTTCAATAGGACAAAACTGAGGCAACAATAAATAAAAACACTTAACATGAAACATGTTTTCTAACATGATCTTATTACAGTGTTTACAGTACGCACCCATAAAATTCACCATCCTCAACAGAAAACAGCTGGTCCTCCAATGCGATGAATTCTATTATTTTCCAGTGATTTGCTGCACTTTGGCACCTTCATTTCCAAATTATAGCAAAAGGATGGCTAGAGATGGTGTCATCATGCCTGCAGGGACTTTCCTGTTTACTGTATTTTCTGTCATAAGCTGGATACACGGACGTAAAACTGTAGTCGAGAAGTGCTTGGGTGCCATACCCTCTCAGGATACTAGACACAGGGTAGGAAAGTGAGTGAAATACACAGCATTTTTATCACTATTTCTATTTTCATTAACATTAAAATTGTTGCCAAGTCTATTCAATCTTCTGTGAGGCTTTTTAAGGCCAAATTTTTCACCATTTTCCCGATTTGACCCGAAGATTTGCAGTGCAATCCTTTTAAAAATTAAATCGAATAACAATGTAATACACTTCATGTTATTCCACCTATTAAAAGTACAGTACAAGCCTAAAGATAAACACCATAGCCATTCTTTAATAACATTAATTGAAATTAAAAGTATGAAAATTACATGTAACTAGATTAGATGTTCACGTGAACTACGCCTATACAAAATTTCATGACTTTAGACCAAACCAAAGCACTTTTCTTCATCACACCAAGTTCAGCTATTGGACATGAGCAGGCCCATTGGTGCATAGATTTAAGTTCCTTTCCATTTTACTGTAATTTATGGTAAAACCTAGCGTCATATTGGCAAAGTAGCCCGTATTTATCTGCATATGAGCGCGTTCATGAGATTGAGCGCAGGCCGCTTTGCTCGTAATTTCATTCATGCAAGTTTGCTGCTTTCCTAAGAGATGATGTTATGGTGCGTTTCTGCCCTTTGCCCTGAATATTTCTGACACAGAGGGTGGTAATGGAGAGAGAACAGGACAGTAAAGCTGGTTTGGTCTAATTAGAGCTAGAGTAAAAATAGTCACTGAAGTAAGTCACATTAATCAGACACAGCAGTCCAGAGGGAAATACTGATAAAACGGCTGAAGCGTTCATTATCGCAAAAGGAACAAAGCAACGTAGCTGAGGGAAGATTCAAATCAAACTGCAAACACGGGCCAATTAAATAAACACACTTGCCCTTAAACAAAACGTAGCTCAACAGCTCGCTTCTTTAGCCTCGTGGCTCCAGCTCAGAGCTAATGTAGCCAACAAGTAAAGGAAGCTTACACGCCACCAATTAGCATGGTGCCAGCTGCACGCCTCAATCATCACACAGCTGTCTCAAACCATGCCAAGCTGTTAAGCAATCTCAAATCGACTTCTAGAGCAACAATCAAACGCGTGGATTTAGACCAATCACAGAGCGACGACCAGAATACAGACCAAATCGCAAACATGAAGGCTGGCTAGACTTCGAGTGGATAACTCGCACCCAATCAGTGCAAGCGCACTAAATATAAACAGACCAGACTGAACCAAAACACTGGGAACGTGGTAAAACCTTGTGCCGTTTGAGGCTGTAATGTCAAAATGTACCCAAGCACATTTTATTCATTTCCCAAAAAGCAGGTGGAGCTGCTATAAGTATTATTAATCCCACTGAGGGCTCCTAGCAAACAATTTACAGACCATCCTTTACTCTTCCAGGAGAACACAGTCACCAAGCACTGCTACGTCGCCAATAAAAGCACCAGAAAGCCATGTTTGACGTGTTGATTTCTAGTGTTGGTGTATGCAAAATAGTGCAATATCATTTCACAGCAGCCAACAAGTTCAGCTAACTAGCACACATCCATCTCATCAAACGAGATGCTCTGGGGGGGGCATAAAACGACCAGAACAACAAGTGAATGGTTCTGGTTGAACCCCAGGAAGGTGGAACGTGAACTGGAGCTTTTTTGGTTGTCAACTGGGTCAGGTCTTGCTTATGCAGTGTAAAAGCACCATCACTAAAGCGGATGTTTTTTCCTTAAACGCTGCGATGAAACATGATGACAAAAATTTAAAAACTACATATTTATGATATTCATTGCGTATTTATTGTGTAGAAAGTAGTATTACATTTTCCTGAGCTTACTCTGAAGCCCAAAGCTCTTCCCTAAGGCTGCGTGAGAAGAGTGGCTCTCTATGAGAACTAAGGGTGTGCCGAGTAATGTCTCTGTCTGAGGAAAAGACAGTGCAAGACTGAGCCCACTCCTTTCAGCAACTCTCCATTAAATCTGACCTCTAACAGAATGGCTGGTTTTTAACCTAAAAGATATATGTTGCTCATAAAATAAAGGAAAAGGAGACTTTAATCACAGAAATGACTGTCAGGGGCCAAAATAAGAAGAAAAAGGCTCTAATAAAACACCACACACATGCTTAGTGCTTACACACACACACACACACACACACACACACACAGCTGGCTCCATGGTCCTTCAGACTACTGGATCTCTCTCTCACACACACACACACTCTCGCTCACTCACTCACTCACTCACAGTAGCATGTCCAGTATATGAATGACATCAGCACATGGTAACTCTTCACTGAAGCTGTTCAAGACCTTCACTCCTGCTTTCTCTCCCTCACATACTTCAGATTTACATCTGCCACCGTGAGCGAACATTAACAACCATAAACTAACACTAGCAACCACAAGCGTACACCAGCAACTGTTACCTTGCACTGGCACACTTAAGCTTACATCAGGAATCATCAGTTTACGGTAGCAACCAAAAGTTTACAGCAGTGAAGATCAGCTTTCATCAGCAACCATAAGCTATAATTGGCACCTTTTGGCTTAAAATAGTAACCAGAAACTCACATACAACAGGACTTTCTTTTCTTTTAGACTTGCGCAGCCCTATTACTTTAAACAAACAGGCACCGCGCGTACACACGGCCAAGTGATGCTCACTGGCTGGCCGCCTCAGGTACATCATCTCCATCCGGTTCAGATTTGGACAGATAATTCCATTCCTGTAAAGCTGTGTTGAAATGGGAGGGTTTCAATCAGCAAACACAGACAGCAGCTACACACGAACACACACGCGCAGTAATTCTGTGAACAAGCAGGCGAGGTCAGTCAGGTGTGTTACAGAAGGAAACTACTAAACTGTGCCCAACTCTGACCCTCAAGGCTCCCAACAACAAGCAGGAAAGGGGGAAACTCTCGCTGTCCGACTTCTGAGGCACGAGAAAGAGCATTTCCAATCCAGGTCAGCTGACCTGTGGGATGCAAACAAAAAGTAACCAACAGATCCTAATTCTAATATGAACAAAAACAAAAAGGATTTTTGAGACGAGCAGATGATGTTGTGACTGGGCTCGTGTGTGATTATAAAGGCTACAAGATTAAAAATGATGATAAAATGCAAAACGTGCCCACCTCCCACAGCCCCTGTGATAAAAGCCCTGGTGTAAACAAAAACAACTTATAATCAGTTAAAAACATCTTCACTGGCTCACAACTTATTCCGTTGACTCTGGATTTAAAAAAAAAAGTTCCTCAAACCAAAAAAGACCACCCTGAGCCCCGGGCTTAAAGCCCACCCTATCAGCTCCCTGAGTTCTCGTTGACTAACGCGGTGTGTAAGCACGCTGCTGCTGATCCAGGGAGCCCCGGGCGGCCCGCGGGCCTGCAGTGGCCCGGCCACAGCGCCCCTTCTCCGCATGCTGAGCAGCAGCAGCCCGCTGAGAGAGATGGGGACTGGTGTTCCGGGTTTCTCTTCATTCACCCTGCTAGACACATTAACCACAACAGCCCGACACTCACTCTCCCGGGTGGGCTGATACGGTCACATAAGGGCCACAACAGCGAGGAAAGATTACTGAGCTCCAAATTTAAAATACAACACGGTAATGCGGCTCCTCGGTTAGCAGCACAGCAGACAGCCGCGGCCACGGTCTCCAACATAGCGGCTCCAAACCACCATTTTTCAGCTTCGGTGAGTGGAAGCAAACTGAATTATTTTATATCCACAATGATTTAGGTTAGCTGGCCCGGGGTATATCCCTTCATAAAGGCCCTTCTTACCCCTGATACTGAGCTAAAGACTCACGCCGTTCCCATTAACCAGCCTCAGCTAACGCGGTTCTCTCCCGCTACCACGCCGACAGGATGCTGCACCAAACCACGCCTCAAGAATCAATAATCCCAGCGAAAAGGACAAAAAACCCTCCCTAAAACAGCCACAAATCGTTATTTCTCGCACCTTAATCATGAATCTGTCCCCGTCGTTCCGACGTTTCTGTCTCGCCGGTCCTTTCCTCCACCTCTCTCGCTCGCTCTCTCCCTCCAGCCGCTCACTGCTTCAGTAACAGTTCAAACAGCGGTGTCCGATTCCTGAATGAATCGGCTCGTCTGAATCGGTTGTTTCCATGGTACCGGCTCATAAATCCATGTGAATGGAACTTAATTTTATTTTTCACTTGAATTGAAACGAGAAAGGCTGAGCATGTCATATGTCCACTTTCACGTTACCTTATATATTATACCTATTAACTTATATGCACTGGAAGACAATGTTCTCCAGTCCTCATGCTACAGGAAGGTGGAGCTCCAGGTGGAGGGTTAGTGACTACTGTAATAGGGGTACTTCTGAAAACCTGGATAGAACAATTGGGATACAAGCACTATTTAAATAATTAAAAGAATTTAAAGTGCATGTGTGCAGTGATAATTGAGGGGTGTGTGATGTTGGAAAGGGTCTAGATTGGTCCAGGAGGATGTGGGTGGGCATCAGTATGACGAGTTTTCTGACCACCACTGGGAAGAAGGTTTTGCAGAATCTGTAGATGTCAGAAAAGACAATCTGGTACCTTTTGCCAGATGGCAGGAGGGTGACGGGGGGGGGGGGGTTTAGAGAGACCCCAGGCCAATTTCTTTTTTAAACTTGCCCTCACTCATTTGAAATCACTCTGATGAGCCTCCCACTGTTGTTACATAAGTGGCTACTCATAGTAAAAAGGGAAGAGGAGACAGTGAGGAGAACACGCTCGCCCTCGCCAGGTTAGCTTCAGTGAGCTAATTGGCTAGACAGGCAAAACTTTGTTATGCAAAATAGTTTGAGCATAGTGTACACTGCATTTATGAATAATTGCTGGAGAAGTGTGAGCATAACACGCAGAACCTTTATGAATAATTGCTTGGTCTTATAACTTGGGGAAGAACCGTGGTGTAGTGTGTGTTTCTTTGTTAGCTGTGTAGACTTCAGTATGCTAACTAGCCAGCTAGCAGATGAAAGTGATGTTGTTTCAGCAGTCATGTATAAAAGATGAAGCAGTTAGCAAACTAAAGCCCAGCAAATGTAATTATGGTTCTAAAATGTTAAAGTACCGCTCTGCTGTAGCTTGTAAACAGCTTCTGGGCAAGTTCTGCTGCTAAAGCTGACACCTGTGTTCACTCGATCCCTCTGCCCTCTGAGGGCTCATCTGACATCCTTCACTTGAGCTAATAATGTAATAGAACAGCCCCTAAGATGGCACTGGTGATTCCCCCGAAGAGAAATGACAAGGCCAAGTGGACACGGACATTTAAAAGCGGGTGTTGAAAAGGCCAGCTCAAGGAACTTCTCAGCTGTCCTCACAATGCGTCATGAGGTTCTGCAGTCTGAGACCGTGTAGTTCCTACACTAGACAGTGAGGCAGCTTGTCATCTTTCTATATCATCGTCAATGTGACCTGCTGAAAACTTCACATAATATATATATATATATGTGTGTGTGTGTGTGTGTGTGTGTGTGTGTGTGTCTGTATTTATAATTTGTATATAAAAGATGTTATAGATTTTCATATTTTGTGGTTTTATTTCATAAGAACTAATGGATTAGGCTTCTTTTTCACAATTTAACTACATAGAATGATCAAACACACCACTAACACTAGTAGATTGATAGATTATCACTACTTTCTTTTTCTGCCTGGTGTTTGGAGTCAGATTGTTTTAGCGAATAGAAGTAGTGGGCAAAAGACTCACTCAGCAAATCGAACTTGAAGGAGACAAAAATAAATGTAACTAAGAACTGATGTGTGTAGATGAAATAATAATAATTAATAATTAATTAAAACATATTAGTAGTAGTATTATTAGTATTATTATTACTGCTCTGCGATGGACTGGCTACCTGTCCAGGGTGTATCCTGCCTTCCGCCCGAAGACCGCTGAGATAGGCTCCAGCACCCTGAAGACCATGAAGGAGAAGCAGCTTGAAAATGGTTGGATGGATAGCATTATTATTATTATTAGTATTATTGTGATTATTACAAATACAATGATTATTATTATTATTATTGTTATTATTATTATAGTCATTAACTTGCTTTTTATTTATGAAGCCCCTCTGATAAGAGAAAAAAACACTTTCAACAGAAAATTCTTTTATTAAACGACTCATTAGACAAATCAGTAACCAGGGTGACTGAACATGTTCACAGAGCCTTTAACGATTGAGGTCACGACGGCTGGAGCCGTCTTATAGCTCAACTAATACTCGGTTGAATCAGAAGTTCGATTCATTGAAACGGACACTTCGAAAGAATCGGTTCGCTAAACGACTCGGATCTTCCCATCACTACAGTCATAGCGGCACCGTGCACGCGCACTGGACCAGACTCGTGAGCGCGCTTAAAACTATGAGGAAGACCACAGCGGCCACACCCAGCTTCAGTTCCTCTGTATTGAAAGCAGTTTTATTCTAAATATGAACTTTAAACAGTGAACAGAAGGACTCAACAACAAGACAACTGCGTTTCAAAATGTTTAGATACTGAAGTTCAGAAATGAAAGAAATGAACTGAACTGTATAACTTAACCCCCCGAATACTCAAAATAATGTAAGTCAGCCATCAGTTTTCTATAATGTGTTTTAATATGCCGCACAGTATGGGGCAATATAATCCATTTTTGATGTTTGGTCCATAGTGCAGCCCTAACTAATGAAGCAGGACCTAACACCTTACCACCACCACCCCTACTTTCAACATGTTCCTACAACTAAGAGGTCCAGCCACTAGTGAACCTAATGTCATTTACATTTACAGCATTTGGCTGACGCTCTTATCCAGAGCGACTTACAATTTGATCATTTTTACACAGCAAGGCGAAGGCAGTGTTAGGAGTCTTGCCCAAGGACTCTTATTGGTATAGTGTAGGGAGTTGGGCAGGTGGGGATTGAACCCCAGTCTACAGCATAGAAGGCAGAGGTGTTAACCACTACACTAACCAACCACTAATGTCAGATAAAGTCAAAGGTTTGTGCACTGCATGACAATGACCTGTAGAGGCCTTGACCTCTACCCCATTCAACACCTCTAGGATGAACTTAAGCCAGGCCTTATTGCCCAACAGTAGTACCTAACCTTATTAATGCTCTTGTAACTAAATACAATTACATCATCATAGCCATAGTCTTAACATCTAGTGTAAAGCTTTCCCAGAAGAGTAGAGGCTGTTACTGCAGCAAAAGGGGTGGGGGCAAACTCTCTATTAATAACCTTGATTTGGAAAAGGCTCTTCAACAAGCACAAATAGACCTTTGAAGTTGGGCCGCCATTCTGTACTCATAGTCACGTCCATGTTAGGAAGTCCAAAAAAATCACCCTGTTGCAAAGAGAAGCGTTCCAAAGCTGATACTGTTTGCTGTACGATGCTTATTCCTCCAAATGTCTCTAGATCCTCTGAGTTGCAAGGCTAGTAAATGGCTGAAATAGTAATGTTGCTACATATAAGCGAACACTTTTGCATAATGAACTGACGTAATAAGACTGGCAAGCTGACCAAAATACACACTCAAACCTATTAGCCTTGTCTAGTGTGGTAGTTAAGAGGCTTTGGCAGCTTTAAGATTAAGATTACATGACCCTTATTAGTCCCACATCGGGGAAATTTCACCTCCACATTTAGCCCATCCGTGAAGTGAAACACCACATACACACTAATGAGCACACACACACACACACACACACACACACACACACACACACACACTAGGGAGCAATGAGCAGCCCTATCCGCAGTGCCCGGGGAGCAGTTGGGGGTTAGGTGTCTCGCTCAAGGACACCTCAGTCATGTACTGTTGGCTCGTTGGATCAAATCGGCGATCTTCCGGTCAAGAGGCCGGTTCCCTAACCTCCAGCCCATTTTAGTAGCTGGTGTTTGTATAGAATAGTGTTGAAGAGTGTACCCTTACTTTCATGCAGCACTATTTCAGTGTGCAGGAGTGTTAGCTTCCTATTGCCATTGGATGTAGCAATTTTGGTGTTTCAACAACTCAAAGATCTTGTTATTCAGAAGATAAAGTGACATTCAAGGGGAAAAAGTACTCAAGACAAAGCCTCGACTTTGTAACATTTTTGTACAACTTTGTTTCCAAAAATGCTGGGATGCTGTGCAAAATGCAAATAAAAACAGAAAGCAAACCATTTAAACCATATATTTAACTGTAAAATAGTACAAAGACAACATTTCAAATGCTAAAATGGGGAATTTTTATTGTTGATAAAGACATGCCCATTTCAAACCAGTTGGATCAGGTGCAACAGAGACTGGTAAAGTTGCGTAGTGCTAAAAATCCATCTCACAGCTAATCAGGTTCACTGGCAACAGGTCATAATATAACATAACTGGGCATAAAAATTGCATCCCAGAGAGGCTGAGTCTCTCAGAAGTAAAGGTGGGGAGCGGTTCAACACTGTGAAATACAGTGCAGGGAAATAGGGCGACATTTCAAGACTAATGTTTCTCAACATAAAATAGCAAATCATTTGGCGATTGGGGATCATCCATGGTACACAGTATCATTAAAAGATTCAGGGAATCCAGAGAAATCTCTGTAAGGGACAAGATCAAAAACTAGTATTTGCTGGCCATGATCTGAAAACCATTGTCTGTGAACATTACGTCACTTCATCCACAAAAGCAAGTTAAAACTCTACCTTGCAAAGCAGAACATGTAGAAACAGGATCCATAAACACTGCTGCCTTCTCTGGGCCTGAACTCGTTTAAGGTGGATTGAGGCGAAGCGGGAAAGTGTCCTGTGGTCTGATGAATTTTTTTAAATCACGGATGCCGCAGCCTTTGGGCTAAAGATGAGAGGGACCGCCTTGCTTGTTATCAGTGCACAGTTCCAGCATCTATGATGGTACAGGGATACATTAATGCAAGATATGGGTGCTTTGCACATCTGAGAAGGCACCATTAATGCTGAACAATATATACGGGTTTGTAGCAACCATCCAGACCTGTCGCACACTAAAACCATTAAAAGCATTATGAATCGAAATACGACCATAGAGACCCTAAACTGTTGAACAGCTGAAATCCTGTATCAAACAAGAATGTGAAAACATTTTATTCTGAAAACTACAGGACTCCAGTCTCCTCAGGTCCCAAATGAGAAAATGTCTCCGTTTCAACATTTGACATGTTGTCTTCGCACTACATATTGTGTTTAAATGATTTGAACACCATTGCATTCCTAACTTCATTGAAAAGGTGGCTGTCTATGGGCATGACGCTGACTGCAGAATGCTGCATGCCTTCTGACGGTCTTTGCAATTTATGGGTTTGTGCATTCTTTTGGAAGTGTGGATTACATGTTATGCTACTGTTACTGAACAGGTTGAAGTTTCTAAAGTGTTCATATTTTTTAGTTTTTACTACAAACCAGCAACGTAAAAATGTCTCACAATGACCATATAATTAATGTCATTCATCTCTATACCACACCCAGCTCGTTGAATCTGGGTTAAATTGCAAGCACTGGCATGTTAAATGGGGGATTATTCAGTTGATTAGATGTAAACAAAGTCTTTCAGAGTGGTTTAATGTGAAAAGGTTAACTGTGAAGGAGCTTAGCAACAGTAGTGGCAACAGGAACCAGGGATTGCAATGTCTAGAACACAAATACAGATTATATCTACTAAAAAACTGACTGGTGAAGCTACATGTGTGTCCTGAGTTTTTATGCGTAGTGTTGATGATGGTAAAACAATGTTACTTTTTGGCGTGACTATTTTCTTAGAACACCCTGTATGTGTCTCGTTGTCATAAATATGTTTTAAGAAATATGTTTTAGGCTAAAAGCTTATCTCAAAACTATTGTAAAACAAAGTCTTAGGCCTTAGGCAGTATAGGCAACAACTTCATGTAAACTATTTCATGAAGCCCCTTTTAGAGGCACTAGATTCTTCAAATATCTGGTTCCTATCGCCTAACACAGTGAAAAGTTCTGACTTGGTATGTTTCTCTAGAGAGGAGCATTTCACTCTGAATGACTGTGTACTTAATCGTTATAAAAAAGCTTTGTTTTTTTACTGTACAACTTATTTACTTTATATTGTGTGAATTTTCATGATGAATGGATCAATAGAAATGGTACAAAATGACAGAATAAAGCCACTTTTTATACATCAAAGTAATGTTTTCACTCTCTTCTCTAAAAGTTAGTGTTAGCAGATAGCAGCTTTAATGATAAAAAACAATTATATTAAAGATTTAACCACACATATACAGGTTTTAGGCCAAAAAACAGATGCAACACTTTTCTTGAACCATTCCTGTTAGATTTGTGGCACAGAATAAAAAAGAATAGATCTTTAAACAGTACTGTAAATAAAAAAATGATAATTAGGAGTTTACAAAGGGTGTGGCAGAAGAGTAGGAGCTACCCTTCACAAGTTTCACTTTCAGATATGTTTTATGTACAGATACAACATGAATTTTAGAGGGCCTCATCTACAGATTCAACACTTCACTTTAAAAATGTTCTAAATGCGATGATCAACAGCAAATCTTTTGAAAGAATGTCCTAAAACCAGACAGAAATGTTCAAATTTCCAAAATGACACTCTTACAATCACCCTAAGCTAACAAACCTGTTCCATCATGCCATTTCAGCCGACCACCAAAGCGTCAGTTATTTAAGAAGAAAGTGTTTGTATGTAGGCCATGCCAAACCCTCTGGTGTGTTAAACTTTACAGCAGTAATTAAAGTTGTGTATTGTTCCTGTAAGCCAGGTGCTTTTATTGTGGTCTTTCTCGAGAGGCAGCCAGGTGAGGAATTCAAACAGACCAAGAACACGTTCTCATTAACACAATGTGGAATGAATGATGAGGAAGAACAGGTTGGCTAAAAATCCAGAGAAACAATTTTCCATGGAGGCTAGTGTTAGTGCTAAGCTGTTATGCAATCCTTACATCCTTTTCATAGTGAGCAGCAAATCCTAAACCCATTCTCCAGTAAAAGTGTTGTTACTGCAGTAAAATAATAGAAAGAAATGGAAATGGAAGAAACAGAACATTCCGATAATAAGCCAGCACATAAGAAGCTCCGTAGGAAGTGAATTTTGTTAAAGTGACTAGTGCTAAGGTGACAACACAACGTCTGTTATTGAAATCTGAAAGGCTGTCTTGTCAGACTACTGCACACTGAGAATCTGTCCATTTCAGATGAGCTCAAGCCCAGAGACATTACCAGTGTTTTTGGACGTTGCTGATATTGTTAAAGGTGAAATATTTAAAATTCCAACTTTGGTGCTCCTTGAGGAATGTTATACTTAAACAACTGGACTATTTGTTGATGAACATTTCTAGTCTTAATCTGCCCCTGTCCCAACCTATTTGGAATGTGATGCAGGCATCAATTTTAGAATGAATGTATAATTACCAAAAAATAATGAAGCTGATAAGATCAAATGTTAAATATGTAGCGTCTGTACTGCTTTCGTTTAAATACAGGTAAAAGTAGATTCACAAACGGCTGCCTTCTGTTTTTATGCCCACTGTTGAGAAGTTGTTGTTTGAGTAGTGTTTTTACAGCTTTTTCAAAAGATTTAGACATGAAAGAACACAAATATACAAAGGCATTATAAAGATAGGAAAAGGAAAAATAAATGTTGAACCTGCTTACAGAGGTCACTGGTACATTAACATGCGTATAATGATGGATGGAAAAATGGATGAGTTAAGTAGGAATATTCAGTACTCTTCCCCACCTCAGCAAAAGAGGAAGCGAAGGGGCACAGGCACAACGGTTAAAGTGTGTAAGAGAAACCGCTGTCAGGGACGGATCACATGCATTCAAATTTACTCAACACCTACTGTTAAATGGAGCAGCAATGATCATATAGCAATAAAACCACATTTGAATGTCCATACTTTTGTCTATTTTTTAGAGATAACAGTTTGTTGTACAGTGTCAGAAGCCAATTTTGAGAAGTCAACATGGTTTAGGATGAGATGATTTAGACACCAAACACAGACTCTTTGCCAACATGTCGACTCACTAAGGACATTTTTTTAGACCAAGGAACGAGGAAATTGCAGTCTGGTAGTTGTGGGTTTTTACATCCTCTTTAACAGTCGTCAGTCTGAGGCAGAACTCCTATCAGGTTCTTGTGTAAACAGCAGTTGGTTGAGAACAGCATGACCTTTCAAACATTTCCAGCAAATAGGAGCAACATTATCACCATGACTAAAGCACCGTTTCTCCTAATCTACATTTCAGTGTAATCTACATGTCACAACTTCTCAAATCCCAAAACCAAGGAGCAAACGTAAGATAACAGTTTTGTCTGAGATTAGGGGGAAGTGTGCGTGTCCTTTACCCACTTTGGACAGAGTAATGTTAATTCAAGGCCATTTGTCCATTTACGCAAGCATTCCTTCTATAGGCCTGAGCCCAGTGATGGTGAATACTTGAATCGTGAGTTCCTGGGGTAACAGCCCATAGTGAGGGTACAAATGAATGAATTTCCCACCAATTAAAGAATAAAGAAAGAAATAATTTATTGATTTATTTTGTGAAACGGACAGCAAAACTGTGGTAGGATATCATAGTGTGACATACCTCATTAATACCACATTTACTGTATATAATTCTGAAAAGGTTGAGACAGTACGTAAAATGCAAATAGAAATAGCAAAAAGCGAAAAGGCCTGTATTTGAACAAAAACAGTACAAAAACAATGATTTGTGAGATCAACTTTGTTGCTTTTATAAATACATTAATTCTGAAACTGAGGCCTGTAACACATTACAAAAACATATAACATAACATAACAAAAAGTGTCGAGGCTCATCACTTTACCAAAAATCAGCAAAAAAAATCCCCCAAAAATAACATTCCTCAGCAAGTGACTGCAAGGATTTGGGAGGATTTAGGTATATCACCCTCTACAGCGCATTGCATCATCTAAAGGTTTAGGGAATCCAGAAAAAAATGCTGTGTGTAAAGGGTAAGGCCAAAAACAATAACCGATTGCCCATGACAAACCAGCAAAAGCCATATGTCAACAGTGTTCAGAACTGTTGCCGACTTCTCTGGACTGAAGCTCATCAGAAATGGACTGATGCAAAGTTGAAATGTGTATTCTAACGAGCCAACCTTTCAGATTATTTATGGAAGTAATATATGTTCTGTTCTCTCGGCCAAAGTACAAAAATACTCTCCAGATTGTTACCAGCGTAAAGTTCAAAAGAAGGGTCTGTGACGGTACAGCGTGTTATTTGTGGGTAAATTGCGCATCTGTGAAAGAACCTTTAACTCTGAACACCTTTTGGAGAACTATACGTTGCCTTTTAGGTGCTGTCTTTTAGAACACACCCATGCTGATTTCAACATGAAAACACCAAGCTACCTTCAGCATGTTACAACAATATGGCTGCGTAATCAGAGAATGTGGATGCTAGAACGTCCTGCCTCTAGTCCAGAACTGTCTCTCATTAAGCTCAAAATCCAACAATGAAGGCCCTCTACAGCTGAACACTTGTTTAACTGAAGACTGGCAAAAAAATTGCTTTCAAAACTGGATCAGTTGGTGTCTTCAGATGATTATTCAAACGTGCTGTTAAGAGAAAAGGTGATGTAATACAAGGGTAGACATGCTCCTCTCCAAATTTTTTTGGAATGTGTTGCAGGCATTAAATTTAGACTCACCATATATGTACAAACATACAATTAAGTTCATAAAGTAAAACTTAAAATACTGTGTTTTTTTTTACCATTTCCAATGTGATACAGTTCAAATCAATTTTACTAGTCACTGCTTTCTGTTTTCATTAGCATTTCACAAACGTTTTTGGAATTGGATTTGTATCTAAAATAGATGAGACTGTTGTAGAAATGCAGCTGCATTGGTTAAACACGCGGCAGATATCACGCCTATACGAAAATCCACCTCTTTGGTATGGCGTACATTTTATGACATCCTTACATCACAGTGTCAAGTTTTTATATAAACAACTTCAGCCTTATGGAAAACCGTGAGTAAAAACATGTCTCAGCTCTCATTCATCACGCGAAACAGGTCGCTTCAAATGCTCTCATATGAAATGGCTTCAGAGAAGGCAGCAAAGGGCTAATCTAAGCAGCCACAAACTCTCAGATGGTGAAGTTTGTCTGACATCCACAATTTTTCTTACTAGATTAATTACAGTTTCACCACTAAATGAAAGATGGCCGTACAACACGACTTTTACTGAAGTTCACTTCATGTTCTTTTATTTTACAAAGATTAATATGCGTCACACAATATCGATGTTTTCTCCCACATCCCCTTCAGAGTCATTTTTCCCATTACCCCCATTAAGTGTAGTCAGTCACTCAAGCCAAAGGTTTTCACTCAGCCAACCAAATCATTGAATTCAGGTGTTCCAGTTACTTCCATGGCCACAGGTGTATAAAACCAAGCCCCTAGGACTGCAGACTGCTCCTACAGACATTAGTGAAGGAATGGGTCGCTCTCAGGAGCTCAGTGAATTCCAGCGTGGTGCCGTGATCGGACGCCACCTGGGCAACAAGTCCAGTCGTGAAATTTCCTCACTACTAAATATTCCACAGTCAACTGTCAGTGGGATTATAACAAAGTGGAAGTGATTGGGAACGACAGCAACTCAGCCACAAAGTGGTCGGCCACATAAAATGCTAGAGCTGGGTCAGCGGATGCTGAGGGGCATAGTGCGCGGAGGTCACCAACTTTCTGCAGTCACTCACTACAGACCTCCAAACTTCACGTGGCCTTCAGATCAGCTCAAGATCAGCGTAGAGAGCTTCATGGAATGGGTTTCCATGGCTGAGCAGCTGCATCCAAGCCTTACATCACCAAGCGCAATGCAAAGCCTGGAATGAAGTGGTGTAAAACGCCACAACTCGCCTCTAGAGCAGTGGAGACGTGTTCTCTGGAGTGACAAATCACGCTTCTCAATTAGGCAATCTGATGGACGAGTCTGGGTCTGGTGGTTGCCAGGAGAATGGTACTTGTCTGACTGCATTGTGCCAAGTGTAAAGTTTGACAATTTCATGCTCCGAACTTTGTGGACGACCCCTTCCTGTTCCAACATGCGCCTGCACACCAGTGCACAAAGCAGGTCCATAAAGACACGGATTTGAGCGAGTTTGGTGCGGAAGAACTTGACTGGACTGCACAGAGTCCTGACCTCAACCCGACAGAACACCTTTGGGATGAATTAGAGTGGAAACTGTGAGCCAGGCCTTCTCATCCAATTTCACTGTCTGACCTCACAAATGCGCTTCTGGAAGAACGGTCAAAAATGGGGGAAAAAATTCCCATAAACACACGGATAAACCTTGTGGAAAGCCTTCCCAGAAGAGCTGAAGCTGTTATAGCTGGGCCGACATCCTATTAAACCCTAAGGGTTAAGAATGTGAAGTCAGACGAATGCTTTTGGCAATATAATGTATGTTTCATACCTCGAGTTTACTTCTTTCATTTTTACACTGGACTTACACGGCTAATGTAACTAACAGCCCTGCTGAAAAAAAATAATAGAAACCTATTAATGTTTCTGTTGGTTCCTGGTTTTATCCACCAAGGGTATTTTGTAATTTCCTAATGTGCCGATATAAAGAATTAGAATAGCATAATGAGCGTTCTCGGAGTTAGCAGTTATTTAGGCTGTGTGCACATGAACTGTTCTGTGCGGCTTCTTACTGAAATTATCCTGCTAATTCAGTCTCACTGAATGTCACAGTAATGTCTGAAAAGCATGCTGAACCATAAACAGCTGCCTTTATGCCACAGGGTTCCTGGCCTGAGTCCAGTACTGTTTTTAATTCAAAGAGAAAATACTAATATTCCTTTTAGGTCATTTGCATGTACTGCCATAAACCTTTATGTTTATATACAACACTGTGGCTCTCTGCTGCTGTGCGTGTACTGTTTGTTGTTATTTTGAGGAATGCTTTGGTTTCACTGATAAAGAGTTTCACATCCCACACTTAGGTGTACAAAATGGCTTTTATAGCTAGGAGAATCTGTAGCTTCACAGCAAATGGCTTTAGACTTGCAGTAAAAAGGATTGTAAAGGGTTTTATAACTCCTTACAACAGCAGAACCCTTTTTGGTACCATACAGGGGGAAATGCTTAGTTCAAATCAGCATCTCACCTGTACAGTACTGTCGTGTCTCCGAATTTACGATATACTGTGATGGCAGGGCACAAACTGTGGGGGGCGCTGCTGCTCTTATCCACAGCTGCTTGAGATTTAATCAATTAGAGAAGGCGATCGGCCAATCATATCAGACCTTGTAAGCTGTTAGCCAATCATATCAAACCTGGAGGAGGTGCTACTCGCTCTGCATAGTGGTCAGTCAGCGACTACTGAAGTCCTGTCGAGATTCTGGCTATATGCTCGGACTGTGGCCTGTCCTGGTCAGCGCAGCCAGCTGTCGAGGGTTTGCCCGGTTACCTGTTAATGAGCGATCAAGCTAACTGTAGGCTTGCGTGAGGCAGAGAAAAGGGGACAAGCCAACTATTTCAGAAACTCCTAGCGCGTGAACAAGCGAGGCCGGCAGCTTTGTGAATTTTTTGTTCTTGTAGATCTCTTCAGTATTTTTAATCACACCAGGAATAAATACACATTGCTGTTTACAGTAAGCTAGCATCAGGTCACTCAGTGATGATCACATCCCTCAGTTCCTCAGCCTGCAGAAAGCCAGCAAGGGGTGTTAGAGGTCTCATTAAATCACCAAAGTATTAAAAACTTGTGTTTAATGTACACACAGGCCACTTTATTAGGTACACCTTGCTAGTAAAAGGTTGGACCCCCTTTTGCCTTCATAACTGCCTTAATTCTTCGTGGCACACTTTCAACAAGGTGTTGGAAACGTTCCTCAGAGATTTTGGTGGTTATTTGAGTTCCTGTTGCCTTTCTATCATCTGGAACCAGTCTGCCCATTCTCCTCTGACCTCTCACATCAACAAGGCATTTTCGTCAACACAACTGCCGCTCACTGGATATTTCCTCTTTTTCGGACCGTTCTCTGTGAACCCTAGAGATGGTTGAGCGTGAAAATCCCAATAGATCAGTAGTTTCTGAAATACTCAGACCAGCCCGTCTGGCACCAACAACCACGTTCAGAGTCCCTTAAATCCCCTTTCTTCCCCCATTCTGATGCTCGGTCTGCACTTCAGCAAGTTGTCTTGACCACCTCTACATGCCTAAATGCACTGAGCTGCGATGTGATTGGCTGACTAGCTATTTGTGTTAACAAGCAACTGAACAGGTGTGCCTAATAAAGTGGCCGGTGAGCGTATATATCTATATACGAACTGTTGTACAAAAAAAAAAAAAAATAGAATATATTTATCCTATCAAATGTCACAACACCGTAACTGTCTTCTAGGTTTTGAAACGTGCATAACTCTACCAGCTCTAAGAGAAAGGAAACTCGACTTTTTATACCTTTGCTTGATTTGTGCTCATTGTAAGTGGACAGATCAAGTCACACTAGCGCTGTGCTTAATAAAGAGCACGAAGACACAGATCTACTGAGTCCCTGCTTGACCACATAGCCATATTTTGGTGTATTGCTGCTTAACAACGCTGCCCCCATGTGGGGAAAGCAGAGAATTACCTGGATAAAAGATGCAGGCGGATTTATGATCTGGTGCTGATGTGAGGGACTATAACTCGATGTTCATTTACATTAGTCTTGGTGCAAACTTCTCCCACTGTTTCAGTTCTCACCTTTTACCCAATCATGTCAATGACGCGTCCAATTCAGTATGATGAGAAAAATGCTACAGAACGTGTTCTCATCTAATGCAGGGGTCTCCAAGCGTTTTGTCTTTGGGGGCCAGACTGCAATGTTGTGTTCAAATCTTTTATAAAAGTTATAACAGTACATTATATTGTTACTAAAATACTGCAGAAGTAGACAGTTCTTCAAGGGTTCTTTAGTAAAGGCTTTGGTTCTAGATGGAACCATGAGTTCTATGTAAAACCATTTTATGAGTAAAATGGTTCTATATAGCACCAAGAAGGGTTCTACTATTATGTCGAGTTTATCACAGTAGTTCTGCATTCTTTGGTGCTTTACAGAGTCACATACAACACCTACATCTAACTGAGGAACCATTTCACCATGCAGAGCACAAGAGAGGGTGGGGTGAGGGCAACGTTCTGACAGGTGAAAGGGAGCTTCCCTAACCTTGGGCAGCCCTGGTTTAAAGTGAAGACATGTTGAATAGCTAAATCTCAATCAGCCAACAGGAATTATTCTTTTTCTGTCACTTTCATACTTTTATTATAAGTAAAACAAGATGTTGCATAGATTGGAAAACAGACTGATCAAAACAATTTGATAAAACAAGCAAAATATAAATTTCTTTTAGCTATTCGGTTTAAATTCCTTAGATTTGTGCTGAGCTTGGAGAACATATTGATCAAAGGAAATATGAAGCCTCAGATATGGACAGTAAAGGGTTAATCCAAAGGCCTCTCAAATTTGATCAATAGGTTTATAGTTCCATTAGAGTTGATAGGAGGCTGTTTAGGTAGCAACCACCAAATCACTAAAAGATGCATCTCCAGATGAACATAATCATAAAAGGTAAGCTGAACTTAAACGTCTTTATGCTTACATGGCATGAAAAATGTGGAAACCAAACTGCTTTTGTAAAATTTATTGATGAACTGTCAAAATAGCTACAATAACAAAGTCAGTGAATTGCTGAGTACATAAAGCCACGTGCTTCTCACCCAGCCTAATTAGTCCATTCACGAAAAATGGGCTGAATCTGACTGTTCGAATTCCAGCTGAAGCACTGTTGAAATGAAGTTATCATGGGCTGCCTTTCAAATGCGCCAAATATACCACAGGACCAAGTGCCCTCGTTTGCATCAGTCAAAATTAAAAACCTACCTGTGGTCAACACTTGTGATAAGTTGCAAACACAAGCCTGACCTTAAAGCTGTTTTCCTGAGAACATCACTAATATAGTGAAAACATTTGAAAGCATGTGGACAGAAATTCAAATTACACCTACATGTTCAGTTTCAAGAGTTAAACAGCAATCCAAAAATTAATAAATAAAGATACCTGAACTACAACTATAACCTAGGGACATTTATAACTCTGTGTGAAGCTACAATAAACTTACCTTCTACTCCTGGAGGCCAGACAGGAAGGGCCTGAAGACTCCACTTTTCTGCTTCAGCTGACGGTCACTCATTCATAAGAAAAGCAGCCTAACATGTCCTTACTCCAACTTTCAACCGTCAACTCTACAAGTGTTCACCAACAAATGTCACCCAAAAATCATATAGATTTTAAAATCTCTGAAAACTGCTAAATGTTTTCAAAGTGGGTATATACTGAGCTTTTCATATTGATGTTTTTGAGCACATTTAGTAGCTCAAAAGGCTTTTGCTCAGCAAGTTAGTGAAAAGTTGACCTAAATTGGAATACAATTTTTGGGTGAAGCTCCTGTTAACACATTAAAACATTACTTGGTTAATAACAAAATTTACAGCTTTTTGAAATTCTTGTCCCCATGTCTCTACTGAAATGAACCTGCACCAAATGCAAGTAAAATGCCCATGATGCCTCACTATCTTAGTGCTTAATATCATAAACGCTACTACTTTTAGCTAGAATACATACATATACAAGCTGATGTCCGGACAACTTGTCAAAAATTTGGAGTAATATTACATTCAATGTTAATCATAAGTCTTAAACGGGACATTTCTAGGGTACATCTAAAGCTCGTAATTGAGACAAAGGTTGGTACATTAACAATCAGTCATGTGTATGACAGTGACTACACTGTGTATATGCAAAGATCAAGCATGCTGTCCCCAAATACCTCACACCTACCATCACAATGCATTAAAAGCAGTCGGGTTGCATTCTGAACAGAGTTAAATTTTCAGGTGAAGTTCTTGTTAATAACATAACAGGATCTTCCATAAATTCTTGACATTTCCCTACTGAAATCACCAATTCCTAACACGGGTGCAATGTCCAAGTAAAAACGCCCATGTGTTACTATTTTGCTGCTTAATATCCAACTCAACTATCTGAAATATCATCACAGACCTTCCTCTAAAACAACATATGGGGCCTGATCAAAAATCTCATTAACATGTTACATTTCCACGTCCGTCACAAGCTTTTTACACGACATTTTCAGGGAACATCTGAAGTTCGTAATCAGAACAAAGAATGATACAGTAACAGCCTGTTTATGCATATACTCAGACACTGACATTAGTTACACTGTGTATATGCAAACATTAAAGTGGCTGTTAAACCAAATACCTCACTTCTACTATGACAGTGCATCAAAATTTCAAGTAGTTTAGTGTTGTCGAGGGAGTAAAATAAAATAAATAAATAAAAAGGGACAAAGAAAACACCACAAACAAAAAGAGGAATCGGTGCAATAAACTTTCATATCTGTCAAATGGAGTAAACCATCAGTTCACAGGTTACAGCTGGTGGCTCAGACGTCCAAAATTGCTTTCAATCAAGCTACTTCCAAAAAAAACCTGCACTGGAATGTACAAGAAAAGTGAGCTAACCTCTAAAAGCTCAACTAGAATCTTAAAATTAATAGTGCCAAAAAGGGGTTCTTTAGAGTGCCAAAGAACAACTACTGTTTGGTTCCTGAAGCTCCTTTCAATGGACCCCTTTAAAGAACCATTGAAATGAAAGGCTGTACTGGGGACCAAAGTGGTTCTTGATCTGTTTTTCCTCTATCTGCATCAGTCCATCGCAATAACGGGGTTAACCCTTAAACAGCCAACATAAAATTGTTCCAGCCAACATCAGAATGTTTAACCTTTCAGAATCTGTGTTTGCCTCAAATGTTTTATATCTGTTAAACCCCAGTCCAAAGAAGCCTTTCTGGCACATTTACAGTGTAATGTATTCATATTTTGTGCTTTAAAAAAACAAACAAACAAAACAAAAAAAAAACACTTCACAAAACATCACTGCTGAGCAGGTCCTGAATTCAAAGGCATCATGGCACAAGGGGGTCGTTTTTCCCCCTACACACTAAACGGCCCCAGCGCAAACCTAACTATTCTTACTGCAGTACTAATGCATCAAGGAACTCAAGAGTATGAACACATGGCAACCCCAGTAAACACTTTATTACAACACAGAGTCTATTTAATAAATCAAGGCATAGACACTTACAAACATTATGAAGAAGGTAAAGGGGGAAGGGATGAAACCAAAAGTTCCCTATAAAAACATGTTTAGCTGACAAATTACACGTTATAGCAGTCAGTTTTTGTATTCTGGTTGAGGATAGAGCAGGCAGGCTATTCTCTTCCGCTGAAAAGCTGAACATACTTTTTTTTTTCAAATTACACAAGTATCTCATCAAATAAAATGCAAAAAATAAAAAAGCTGTTGGGAATTAAGAGTGTGTATATGCATTTGCTTTCTTTTTACAGATCTGTCCTGGAGCACCGCGAAGCACAGGCCAAGTCTTGTCCTCCTGGTGATGGAGGGATGAAGGGTGCTGATGGACGAGTGCAAGGTGCTTGCGATGCTCCTCCTTCTCCTCCTCTTCGGTTTAGCTGAAAGGTGTCAAAACGGAGGGGGCAGTTTGGTTTGGGGGTCAAACCCAGAAACACACAGATGTTGTTTTCCCACTTACATACACACAGTCCCACATACATAAGCATACGACCAAAGGCATATCAAAACTACATTTACAACTAAAAACAAGTTAAAGCTCAAATACAATTAATCTAAGATCAAACAAGAATATTAAAGACACCACAACCCGCAATCACTACAAACAGGCCATTCTGAAGACAAGTACAGTCACAACTAAAGTGCAGACCTACACCATCTGCTGGTTGGTTCAAAACAGTATGAATTGCACAAGAAAAAAAATAAGTAAACATACACAGCTACTGTGCTTGAAAAGACCATAGTGGCAGAATATTTTGGGTTAGTCATATAAATAAAGATTTAAAATAACGACTACAAATCCCATGGCTTGAAGCCAGTGCCACTCAACAGTTGTGAAATATCTAATGTCAAGAGCCTGACAGACTTTATAGTTTATTATAAAAGTGTCCCCCCTTTTTTTAAATACATGGGGGAAACACTTTGAAACTGTATTTGTTTTTCACTGTTAACCAATCATTTAGATCATAGACATGGTGCTTAATAATTACAGATGGGGGTGACCCGGCACAATAGATTACAATTTATTATTAACCTAAGTTTTGAATGCAAACAGCAGGGGGCACTCTGACCACTTTTCAAAGTTTTCACATTTCCTGCAAGGCAGAGAATTTTAAATGCTTAACAAATTGTCACACAAAGCTAAATGAACTAGAACCAGCATTGCACACATCAACTAGATGACACTGTGGAAGGAAAACAGCATTAAAAGCATATTAAAGTCAGTAAGTAAATTTATGTGTTTAAAAGTTCCTCAATATTCCACAGACAGAACCATTACAATAATACAAATGCAATTATTGCTATATTTGGACGTGATTCTACATGTTCTAAAATCATATTAGCCCTTAGTCAGCAAAGTCACATGGAGTCAAATCAAATTGTAATATGAGAACACAAATTTCAGTAGTTTTGGTATTCATCAGTTTTCTCTGATTTGTCTGCACAATCAAAACTTCATCTGGTACGAGTGCATGAAAACTTGAGCATAATAATCGAACAACCTGAAAATAAAAAAAAAAAAAAAAAAAGGCCCAATTTGCAAACCAAAATATCATTTATAATATTAACAATAAAAAAAAGACCCAATAATACTAATTTATGCATATGGCAATGCAGTGGGTGCACTTATTTTACATTGGTATACACAGAGGCTACATCTACTCAACGTTCAATCTAAAGACATTAAACCAAGTATTTGTTTTGTAAATCTGACTTCGCCCAAAATAAAACAAATGCACAAACACTGATTCCACATCATAAGAATGTTTCATAAATCAGGTCCAGAGTAGTTCATGTGTCATTAAAGGTGGTCAAATCTGTGCCGTTTCATGCAACTTTGATAAATAAAGGCCAATGATCTTAAGGTGCTACTATTTTAGGACTTGACTAATAAGTAACAAAGCTTAAAGATGAAACAACCTTCCTGCCCACCTCTGCCCTTGAATACAGCGAGGGGTAAAACTGAGAATTAAGCACCTTAAAAGATAGTCAAAAAACCTACCCGACCAAACTTCATTGCAACAACTTGAAACTTCTCAATGTAGTTTTTTTGTAATACTGCCATTCCAAGATGTTTGCTAACAAGTTACCACCATATGAACCTTTCCATCTTTCCAGTGAGAGAAAGTGAAGTCTATGCCTTTTTATCAAGACCAACCTGCCTGCAATACCTGCCTCAACTACAGACGTTATGAGTAACTACTTTGAGTGTTTAAAAAGGTATAATCAATACATTTTACAGACAAACTACAAGTTGGCTAAAACCTACAAATTGAAGACGGAAAATGCTGAAGTTCACTATAAGATACTTTGTCCTAGGCGAAAGAATCTAAAAAAATGTTTGAAATGTCTTGATTATGCCCTTCACTGAATTAAATACTTCAGTCTTTATTCATCTTTCAATTCTTAAGTGTTTTACCCATACATTGTTAACGTGAAATCATGACATCTTTGAAATGTTTTAAGATGATGTGACAAAAAGTGAGAAGGCTAATGCTAGTGATCCATTTGACAGTAGAATAACAACATGAAAACCAGGGCTGAACAAATTACCTCCTCAGAACATCATTTTACAAGCAGCAATCTCGCCTTTATTCTGAGCAAAGATTTTCCCTTCAATAAGCGTCAGAGTGCAATTAGTTAAATAACAGTTTAATAGACTACAATAGACTTAAAAAAACAAAAAATCCAAATTTTGTGTACAAAAGTATGAAAACATTTAATCCAAAAAAATGGGTACTGTTAGATGTTCATACAACATGTAACTAAATTAATAATTTTAGATCAAGACACATTATCTTGTTAAAATTTAGTTGTTGGACAACTAAATGGGTTAATAATAAAAAACTGACTCTTTGCACAGTGTATACTTTTTTCCTGAAGTACTTTAATTAACCCAATATTTCCATTTACAGATGCTTCAGGAAAGGCAGAAACCTTTGCTTTGGTAAGCATTAAGGTTAATTTGTCCAACCCTGTAACATAATACTTAGAGAGAAAGAGGAAGGTAAATGATACTAGTGCAGCAAATGTAGTGTTAGTTCAGCTTCAGACAACAGAAACAAATGTCCTTGCTACAGTGTAAATGTGAAATTTATATTCAAATCTAGCTCCACAAAAACAAACAAAAAAAAAAAAAAAAGAAAGAAAAACAAACCTATGAGAATGAAGTAATGGGATTACTGCTAAACAGTAAGAAAGGGAAGGAAAAAAAAAAAAAAACTAGTTCAGATTACACAAAGAGGCAACTGGATTTAGATTTCATAATTGAAACTTCTTTAAGAACCAAGGCCAAGGTCTACACAAGAAAAACTAAATTTTTTTAATTTTGCAATCCTTATTGAAACCAGCTGGGTACAATTAAACTACTTTAATATTGTCCTCCAAATGCACTAGTTATTTTAAGTTACATTCAATTGTATAAATATTGTTAAAATATCATTAAATATTATATAAATACAGTACTGTGCGAAAGTTTTAGGCAACTAAGTAAATTTTTCAACAATTTACCTCAGCGGTGAGTTTATCGCAATATACAGTCATATTTATAATACAAATAAACAATAAAAAATAAGAATTTATTGGGTGCATATTGTTCCTTGATACCTTCACAGCTGCCACAGAGAGTTGTTAATATCAACTTACATAATGAGCACAATATACTGAAGCACTGATTGGTCAAACCAGGAGTTGCTTTTTAACTACATATAATACTGGGCTTCCTCGAGGAGAGGCTGGGAAATGGTTAAACACACACACATCCAGAAAATCACCATTTATATTTATATTCACTATCAATTAATATTCAATATTTGAAAACACAAATTTGTAAACACTTCTCAGCAAATAAACACAATACACAAATAGATTTTGAAAGTGTGTCTTGGGTGCCTAAGTCTTTCACACAGTACTGTATATAAAAGTAAAATTACGAGCACAATTTTAAAGCAATTCAACTGCAAGTCATAATTCAAGTGAGTTTACATTACAACAGTAAAAGATGCTGCAAAACAATGTATCCACTATGTTGACAGCACCGAAATTCACTAACTTAAGACCTAAACACATAATTCATCACATGATTTACAGTCAAATGGAAGGAGAAGATGCTAAACCTTTAATATGTAGCACACTAACGCATTCCAAAACTTCAAATTAACCTTCAGGATCACAGTTTGCATGTATATACCATCTATTAACAAGTGTTAATAGTAACAACTATTAATAAGTGAAATCACTACTTTGTAAGCACAACTGACAGCACTGAAACTCACTGACATTTGTTTAACATTTAAAAATACATACTTCATGACAGACATTAAATGTTCGGTGCATATTCAATTTTGCATCACCGTTACTGTCAAACATCCCCAACTCATACACTTGACTCCATTTACTTAAGAACTTTGGAATAAATAATATTTCATGCATGTTGAAATTTGTTATTTTATAAAACTTCCTGATATTTAAACTTGACCTGCCATCATAGATAGCATAGGCTCGATGGGAACATGTAATATCCCAAAATTTTCTTTCTGCACATGGCTAGAAAATATACAACTTCCAAAATTGACACTGTTGTAATGACAAATTTAATTACATGCTAAAATTGGTAAATTACTTCATTAACGATTCAACCTTCATATGCTAAAGGTATTCCAACTATCCTAATTTAGTCCATCATAAACACAACTTTGGCTAACCATGGGGCAGATTCATCAAACACTAGTGGCAGCGCTATGCATGGGAAAGAAACAAAGCACTGTCATCTAGCAACTTCTAGAATTTATAAGCACTTTCTAAAAGGATAATGCATGATGCAGCTTGTGGGCATGGAGATGTAAAACCTTTTAAAACACAGCTATGCACTGTGTATGCAACTTTGAGCATCAGGACACTGGATGGACTATCCATTAAGCTTATTTATTAAACAGGTAACGTTGGCAATTTAGTAATGAAAAAAATCAATAAAATTAACAACAAACAAATGATGGAAAATTAAGTGTAGCATTTACTCTTTCATGGAAACCACAGCCAAACCTAGGCATGCGGGTGCAGTCTATCAGAAAGAAACGGGTGGGAATGGGGGTGAGGCTCATGCTACGAACATCCCCACACTCAAATGATTTATTTTTGGAAGGGGGTTCGATTCTCTGCAGTGCCATCTTCCACACTCATACAAAATATGTAAAACGACTGAAGCTCTGCTCAAGCTGGATCAGATTTACATGAAAAACTGCTGTAATTGAGTGATCTTAATACAGTACAAATCTGCAATTTCTGGAGTTTTAACAGGTCTGCTAGGTTCTGAAGCAAAATACCTTCTATATATTGCTGAACTTTGCTCCCTCTGCAGCCTTGTTCAAATCAATTTCACAATGCAAGAACAAATCCAGATAATACAGTGCTCACCCCCCCCCCCCTTTCTATGACCTGAAGACAAGACCACAGAATGAATGGAGCATGACTACACTGAATTCCTTAATCCCCTAGTATAGGACTACTGAAATCCAAAATATTGTAGGAAATGGCAGAATTACAGGGAGAAGTAGTTACAATTTCCAAAGTCTCACAAGGTAATGCATTTTCTGTCTTGAAGGGCAGCTTTTTATATGATGAATGAACACACGAACTAGCCTAATCCTAGTCTAGATTAGCCTCAATGCATTATGATTCTCTGGAAGTGTGGCACCTTTGCATACTGCTGACGAAAACATCCACACAATGTTTCATGCCTGTCCATTTGGGGCAAATTACACAGCTCCTTTATCCCATCTAAAATAGTCAAACACATTACTGCTCCTCCTCTGGTAAATCTAATCCAGCTCAAGCAGGTCTTTATTCTCTCTAAAATATAAATGATTAAAAACTAACGTTCTCATAAGATTAAATGGTACTTCACATGCATGTGAAAACGGGAGTTCATCAGATGAATAATGAAAATAAATACTGTAAAAAAAAATGTATTTCTGCAGCAGCAGTGCATATGCTTAGTAAATCTGCCCCTCTAGCTAAAACTTAGCTTTTTTTTAAACATCTACTCCAGAAAAGGCCTCTCTCTCTCAATACACTGCAATTGGTACTGAGGCAATTTGTCATGGTTGGTATGCTAACAGTTACATCAAGCTAGATACAAGCAATACTTGACACAGGGGAGAAAACATTTAAGATACTCCATCTTTCAGCAATAATGGAATCAGATAATTTTATGTTAAATACAGAAGAGAGCATCAGCAGCAAAATATTCAACCACACTTTTCTCTGAATCTCACTCTCAATGTATATTAAAGCATTCTAAAGAGGACTACAGCAGGCAAAAAATGAAAAAAGAAAAAAATGCAAGTAACCTGAAGTTTACACACAAATGTTTTCATCCCATATAGCAATTCCACACTATTCACAGTTGAACATGAGAATTATGAGAACGTTTTAGTGCCTGGAAATACAATGTGCATTTATTAATTATTTTTAACATTATTGCCCCACTTTTTCTTTCACACCAATATTCATAAAACCATAAAGTTCTAGGTGTCTGGTTATATCAATATTTAGGATGCAAGTTGCTCAAATTAATTTGAGTCAATTCTATTTTATTCTATTAGATACTTGTGAAGTTAATAATGCAAATGGGGTGGAATTGCCATACTATCACTTTGAAACTTATTCAAAAAACTGAAATATACTACAAAAATTTGGCGATTTCTCTCATTTCTCAATTCTCTTTTGAAAAATGGACCTGATAAAATATAAAGAAAGCTGACTCAAGATTTATGGCCAGGAATGCTCTCCTTTTTATGAACTATTTCTCAAATTTCTCAACATTTGAAAAATCCCAATGAGATTTTAACTAGTGCAGTGCATCATCAGCCCCACAAAAAAACAATCACAAAAACACATCTTCTAAATGCATATTATGAAATACTTAAATTTGTCAGTTGTACAGAATGGCTGGGAATAAATACATGAAGGCCCAAAGCAGTTAAAAAAAATATCTAGTTTATACACAAGTGGCTGATCTGTTTAGAAAAATTTGGGGAAAAAAAAGTTTCAAAAAATGGAAGAAGACCCAAGCAGCAGAATTTCAAATGTGCCAGAAAAATAAACCATTCAAACATCAACTCATAACCATAATGCTAATCTAGTAATTACACTCACATACAGAATATCACAACAGAAATGGCATCAATAGCACAAAGAGCTAACGTTATGTACCGAGGAGGACTTGACTAATACAAACTTCAGTAGTGGTGCAATGAGGCATGCAAAAATTCTATACGTGAACGTTTCTATAATTTACTATCAACTAAATAACTAACAAATTCAGTTTACACATTAAATTTCAAAGTTTCTAAGACTTCTCATGCCTCTTTGAGACTATAATGCTATTCTGAGGCACTTCTTGCCTCCTTTTTAACAGCAATATAAATGCTAAATTTGTCTTGATGGGCAAGAAGTCCAGCAAGTAATTTGGAAAAAACTAATTCCAAAAACAAATTTGAAAGAATAGTGACTTTTTACAGCCACAGAAATTTGGTTAGAAAACACTGGAACTGCACAAAAACACTGTCAGCACATCTTAATTCATTATTTAGGCCTTACATTAACACTCAAGTCAATTTTTTTTTAAAAATAGTATAAACTAACCAGTGACACCTTTTTTCCAATGTTCAGAATGATGTCCAATCTAAAAGACATAATTAATGCCATTTTCATGACATCAAATTTTTTAATTTTCAAAAGCATTTTAGGTCCCAGAATCCAAAAAACATTGCACCATATTCTCTGTAACACAACAGATTTGCTTGAACAAATCTAACACTTACTGAAAATGGGACTCAAACACAACAAATCAAATATTTGAATTAATTGGTTTCAACTCAGGGAGCTATGGTGTTCAGTTTGGAATGACAAGGAAGTAGAGAAATTTGATAGCAAATCAACATAAAACATTACTTAAAAAAATAAAAAATAAAAAAATAAAAAAAGGGGGAAGGAATCAGTATGTGTATGTTTGTATAGTATCAGAAGAGTCTTACCTTTACATACATACATATCTGGTATTTTCCTGGGAATTCTTGGTGCCCTGGCTCTATTTGAGATCTCAACTTCTTTTGGTTCAATAGAAAAGAGAAATACAAATGACAAGACAGACAAAACATACACACCTTTCCTCTCCTTTTAACGGTGGCGGTATTCCCTCTCTCTGTCGCGGTCTCTCTCGCGATCACGGTCTCTCTCACGGTGGCGGTCACGCTCACGGCTGCGCTCGCGGTAATAGTCCTCGTGCCGATCACGGCTGCGAGACTTGTGACGGCGGCTTTTCTCACGAGAACGGCTGTGGTCTCTCTCCCGGGAACGCTCTCGTCTGCTAAGAAAAAAACAATAAAAATGGAGTTCTCTATTTATTTCTTTTACACACAACACAAAGAACGGCAGTTTATATCAAACTCCCGCTGTATTAGTGTAATGTGACAAACATTAAATTTGCATGATACTTTTTTTTTTTTTTTTTTTTTAAATGACGCCCCAGCTGCCCTCCATCTTTATATTGTGTAAACATTTCATGAGGAACGGACCAGAAAAAAAATATGCTTTGTTAAGTACACCCCCCCCCCCCCCAATTCTCCTATAAAGGCACACTGGGAATGCCTTTCAAATAAGACACTGTAAATTAGAAGCAAGAAGTAATTTTTGCAAAAGTGCCAGCTCAATATTTGACTTCATGGTAGTTTAACCTGAATGAATTAATAAATCTCAAACAGGTACCCAATCAGAAATCTCTTAATTCTTTGAGCAAGACACCAAAATTTAAGTGAACACCAAAAATATTTATGTATGTGTGTGTTTGTATGTGTATTTTTATGTTTTAAGTACTTTTTTTTAAATATAGAGCATCAATTTAAAATATGAAATCTCACAACACACTTCAGTAATAATCCATTGGTACCAAATGACTCTCTGAACAAAAAATTGACAAACAATAAAAGGTTACTTCACAGATTACAACAAATTTAAATACTATTTTAGCAGATAATATGCCGTGATTTACCTGGAAGCAGAGCCGTAGGATTTGGACTCAATGCCATGCAGGCAGTCTTGCAGGGAGCTGATGAGAACTTTGCAGCGGTCATCAGCTGACACTTTCGACTGCTTGATTAATGAAATGGCAGTCACCAGAGTTTCAATAGCACTGCCGTAATCCGCTGCAACACACAAATTAAGAAATTAACCACAGAGAATAGTGAAAAGGTTTAAACACACACCAGGGTATCTGCATGTATCAACACATTTAAATTATAGCTGTGCATTTGTAGAGCTACTTTTTTAAAACCGTTTTGAGCCACTTGTTACACCATTAAAGCAAAAGTTAAAATTAGATGGGTCTTGATGGGGGAGAAATCCATCAAGTTTTACTACATTTCTCTTCTCATTTTAGGGGAAATTGGCATTTTTCCAACTATCTGTAAATCCCTGACTTCATTTAGCCAGCAGGTAGCTATAATATTCCTTTATACTAGTTGTAGCTCTTTCATCAGTACGTCTGTCTTTCAGAAAATGTAATACATCGGACAGCATCTTGGAGCTAAATCCCAAACAAGAGGTTCCTTTGTGGATCGTCAGAAAAGATTCCACAACACAAGCTGATATGTAGAGACGCTTGAGACTGCAGAAAATACCCTGAACAAATTCCTAAAAGAAATTAGTAATTTTAAGCCCTCTCATTTAAGGCCTTAATTGCTCAAAAATGATTTCATGCTTTTTCCATTCTCTCCAATGAACTGCAGACATCCTGTAGATTACATGGGAGATAAGCATACAAGTACCTGCACTGGCATCTGAAACAGCCCTTGATATAGCACTGCTGGAAATTGCTCTGTTCCGGTTCATTATCTCCTCAAACTCTGCCTCACTCAGTGGGGCCCGAGCTGCATCCATATCCCTGTATAGGAAGTAAACGCCATTAAATTATAATAAACACAAAATCAAAAAACTGCTCTACAATCTAAATACAGAGCCCTCAGTGTGTATGACAGAGTCTCTCTTTTATGTACTTTAACAGTGAAGCAATGTTTGAAGGGTCATGCCAGGACACTTAAAACTGGCATTTCGTCTATTCTGGATCTTCAGTGCTGCTATACAAAGGCGAAGTTCAGCTCCAGAAGTCAACTGTCTTACCTGTGCTCTGTCTTAACATTGCACATTGCTGAATGACTGGGAAATACCCATCAATTACACATTATTTATAATGAGAAACGCGTGTTCAAAACAGGAACTTTATGTGCACTGGACAGAAAAAAAAAAAAGAATAAACAGAAGAATCAGAACTGAGCTGAGGCAGGCTGTCAGTTAACTGAGGTAATGCTGCTTTAGCTCATTTGAGAACAACATTAAATTTTTAAAAAGACAAAGGAAAACTTCAGACAACAAATATGACTTGGCTGATGGACTCCATTTTAAGTCATAGGGAATACTGGGGAAAAAAAATCAAATTAAGAATCATTCACCGAAAAGTATTTTAGAGAAGCAGAAGTGTCTTTTCTATGAAACAGCTCTTAATTTTTTAGCACCATCATTTGTAAGAATGCAGGGAAAATACAATACTAACTAGTCACTAACCTGGATAATTGGGTAATTCTTATTGACTGAGAGGAGAAAGATTTCTTTACCTGCCGGGGCCGTAATCTCCTCTGTCATATGGAGGCGGGCGTCCGTACGGGTCATTTGGAGGCGGGCCTCTGCTGTCTGATGAGGGCATGTTATTGTTCCCCGGTGGAGGGAAGAAGGCAGGGTTGACATGGGGGGCTGGGGGTGGGCCACCAGGAGGAGGGCCGCGCATATGAGGGGGAGGGGCCAATGCCAGAGGTGGACCAATAGGACCAGGTGGGCGGGGAGGGAATGGGCCAGGAGGGGGTGGGCCTTGTTGTGGTGGGGGTGGACCTGGAGGAGGACCATAGCCTGGTGGAGGTGGGCCAGGGGGCATGGGACCCATTGGGGGTTGACCAAACTGACCAGAGAACATGACAGGCGGAGGAGGGCGGTCGCCTCTGTTGGGAGGGCCGGAGAGGGGCGGGGGAAGACCTTGACCAGGGGGTGGGGGACCAGGGGGGCATGGCAGACCTGGCGGTCCAGGTGGTGGTCGAGGGGGGCCTTGCATACCTCCTGAGTAACAAAAAACATTAATAAAGACCATTACATATTAGACCATTACTGAAGAACTAGATAAAAAGCCAATTTCATCTATATGCATCCAATTAATATAGAGTTGTGACAATAGAAAAAACTAGCAGGTTTTATGACAGCAAGTGTAGCACACAATAATTGATAAACATCCCACATAAAAAAAATGAAAATACTAATAAATCTGTGAGTGTTCGTATAGTTAAGATACAAAAATTGTACAGCTTAATTAATGTCCTTTTATTCATACAAACATTTACACTAAGGATCTTTAGACTTAAAAATACTTCACAGCCACACATGTTGAGAACAATTCACTGAAAGGTTTTTAGGGAAGCAGATGTTTTTTCTATGGTATAGCTTTTAAAAACTATTATTGCCACTTATTTTTACAAATGCAGGCAAAATATAATGTTAACCTAGATCACATTTAAACAAGAATGAAAACAAAAGAATTGAAACTTTTGAATTGGGACATTAAAAAAGTATTTTTTGATACACCATGTAACACTAATACAAATGTACCTTGGGCTCCCATCATTGTGTCTGTTTATAAACCAAGAATCCAACCTAACACAATCCCTAAATCCATCACATATAGGTGAATAAAGTCACTTATTACCTGGAAAGTTTGGCAGGGGTGCTCCAGGTCCAACAGGTCCAGGTAACCGGTCCCCGCCAGGGCCCGCAGGACCTGGAAAACGCCCTCGACCCCTGCCCAGGGGGAAGCCACCACGGGGCCCCACACCTGGAGGCCCGGCCTTACCCTCTCCCGACATCTGCCCTGACTGAGTACCTGCAGGAGGGAAGAAGGGAGGAGAAAAAGTTACTTATCAACTGTAGAGGGATGCTTCTGACATCAGACATGTCTCGGCTAATTGGCTATATTTCGGGTAAGGTGGGAACTAGGGATTTAATTTTAGAGTAAGAAAGGGCTCTGGGGTTTTTAGCCAAGTAAGTGCTTTAAGAATGATCGACTGCTTTGTCGAAACTCCTCACTCTTTCGTGACTGCAGCTCAAACTGGCTGAGTGACTGTTTGTTGCAGGGAGTTACAATTGGGTTCTGTCCATGCAGCTCTCGCTTAGATAGCAGGTCCAGCAGCTTCCTGGAGGAGGCATCCGAACCCACACAGACCAGCGCAAACCTGCAAAACAATGCAACACGCACTAAGAAAAACAGCCTTAACTATCATCGTAGCTTTTTCTGCAAACACATTCAACAACACTAATTAAAAAAGGAAAAGTCCTGTCCAAATAGTTATTCTATTTCTGAATTTGTAGAAATTGTACAATGCATCATACAAAAATAAATACATGAAATGAAATTAAATTTCATAATTGTTTTTCTACCAAATTACCTGTCCTTTGTGTGTGTTTTGTCTTTGGCTGTTTGGCTGAATGTTTACGTTACTCATCCGTGTAGGAGAGCAGGTTCAGCCCAGAGGTTTGCACAGAGAAGCAGGCCTGTAATGATTTGTGTCAGGAATGTAATTGGGTCTCTCTGGCGCTGCGTGTATTAGGTAATAAGATCCGTTCGGTCATCGCTGCTCTGATGATGTGTTCATCACGGAAGCTCATATCATGATTATAAAAACACGACTAAACATGCAGCCGTAGCCCAAAGTGAGAATTACTAAAAAGGAATGTCTATTCTACAACTGCACAGGCTTAAGATCCAAGTTATCTAACTAACTACGAAATCTTTTTTAGAGCATTAGGGTCACTTACGGAGCAGGTTCACCTACCCTTTAGACTGGCCGTTAGCCCTGTTCTCAAAAAACTTGATCTCCAGCACATCATTAATGCCTATGGAGCGAATGGCCTCTGTTAGATCTTCATCTGTGGTCCACTGGAAAGGGGAGGAAAAAAACAATGTTTTGCTTCTGTAGTTTAATTTAAAGTGTGCCATAAAGTTCACATAATCTACACAGACAAGTGGACAGCCTGGTATACATCATAGGAAATGTAGGGGCGATGTTGGCTCTATTTTAGAGTGTTTTTTTTTTTTAAACAATATAAGCCATATCAAGCCCTACAACAAGCAAATCTGATTCTGCTTGTTTGATTGGTTGATGTCAAACACTGATCTTTTGTCCTTCTGCTTTGTAGTTGGAATGAAAACTTATAACCACACTGGCCCTTTGCAGATAAGACTGGACAGCCAAGCGCTATATTTATCATATGCCCCGCACTGTCATTGTAACAGACTGTAGCACACTACACAGTGCAGGGGGCCATATGGCATGTATTGTTTCGTTTAAAATGTGTTCTTTGATGCTCTACCTACAGTATAACATCACGTTTTTAAATGAAGCTCATGTTTTATGATTCACAAGGCCACTGCAGCACTAAACTGAACATACATTTCAAAATGACAAGATACAAACCCAGGTGAGGTTGCCGATGTAAAGTGCGATCCTTTTGCCTGTGTAAGTGTAGACAACATTTGATGGAGGCCCTTTGCTTCCCTCAGAGCCCCCTGGGGCTGGGAGGTTGTCCAGATAATCTCTGTCCTCAGGAGCATCTCCGTTATTGGCAGATGGCGAGATGACATCATCATACAGGTCTATCTGTTCATGCACAGGGTAATCTGCTTCCTATCAAACAAGACAAATATTATAAACATGTAAACATAATTATAAATTATGAATGCTCCTTCACGTCAGCTCATTTTACTAACAGTCTTTTAGTCTTATCATTGCTCAGTAAGGGGGTTGATGTTGCAAAATTATTAACATTAAACGCTGAAACTTCAATACAAAAACTATTTTTCTGAGAAAAATGAACAAAATGCATCAGCATAACAGCAGAGCTACATTTAATAAAATTATTTGTTATACCATAGATAACCTGGGTTTTAACCTAAAAAGTCCAGGTTATCTGGCAGCCTTAAAATTTTGATTTTATTAACAAAACAGGACAAGACAGACTTATGTTAACTTACTTTCAGGGCTTGACTTCAAAGCAATTTTAGATCTTACTCAAGTTAGAACTTTTCTGCAGTAGCTGTGCAAAGATCCTCAAGATTTGCAAAAAAATTAAAGAACAGTAATTGTAATTTTATGTATATCTGGAAAAAAACAATCATACTACACAGAAAATTCAGTTTTAGGCCCTTAAGGAAATTAAATTTATATTAAATGCACAAATGCATGAGAGACTTTTGTTGTTCCACAAGTTTGCAGAATAGGTTTGAACTCTAGGCCAATACTGCCAGCAGACCCTGCGTTTACCTATGAATGCACAACCACCCAGATGCGCATTAAATATACACTGAGTGCTCAAATACATGAGCTTCTGCAAATTATTCTGCAAAAGATGCATGTAGACATATTTGCACCAAAACACAGAAAAGGGATTTACTGGTCAGCACAGCTCCAAAATCTGAAATACTATATTTCTATTTTTACATTAAACTCAACAGCATTACTAAATAGCTTGCTAAGATCCCGGCTCACTGTGCGCAGTACACCATTAAACCACGTGCAGCGCAGCTCTAAGCCAGTCCGTGTGACTTGTTCTAGCATGAGTCTAGTAAGTGTGTCAACATGCCTGTCTGACGCTCACTGTTGCCTTTTCTTATTATTATTACTACAACCAACACAACTCAGAAAAGAAGACACGTATGACACCCACACATGACCACAGAAGCACAAGTACATTTTTCTGTCTTTACTCTGAGTCAGTGCAGGCTGAAACGGCGCCCTCTGCCCCGGGGGCAAACTGCATCTGCAAACACAGAGCCCTGCAGCAGGAGGGCAAGTCTGAATCCACAGCATGTATGTGGTGCAATGAGCTGTTTAAAAGCACAACGACTCCTTCCTCCGTTTTCTCAATGCATTATATATGTAACTTCCAAGTGGTTTAAATTTGATCAGACTTTGAAAAGCAACGCTCCACAGATCGATCTGAACTCAGAGTTACACGGAGGGCTTCTGCGCCCTAAATCACGCCCATCGATACTGGGAAAGATCGGAAAAGTCATTCTCCAAAACACCAGCCCTTTCCCTCAACAAGCTCAGATAAATGATCAGCCGTGCGCAGACAATGTTCCTCTGAAATAACCCGAGTCACGCAGACGCTGTCGGTGAAGAGTGTGTGTGGGGTGTGAAGGCGTCTGGTAGATGAGGATTTGAGAGAAGCGCTTTATGCATCTGCAGCTTGGCGCTGAACTGATCAGAAAACAAAACCAAACGTTTTCGTCGTGTACGTTATGAAATCTTCAGTTTTTTTTTTCAGCAAAGGCCTTGGAAAACGCACGAGTTCAAGCTGTGAAATTACGACTCAGATACAGCCACTGAAATAGAGAGAGACCACACACGGCTCATCGGGCCTCACGACACGGCACGACCTGCCACTTTATGTAGTTAAACACGAGCTGGAGTTTGGTTCTCTTCTCTTAATCGGATCAAAACACACTTTATACACACACACACACACACACACACACACACACACACACACACACACACAGAGACAGACACACACAGACGCACACACACACACCCTGCAGCACAAACAATGGGGCGCGCGCGCACGCGCACGCCTCCTCCATCACGCATTAACGACAAATTATATCAAAACTCACTACACCCGCACAAAACCACTGCCAACGAGCAGCCATCCGCAGAGCCGGGCTGCCCGACTGATTATCTACCGCTTACAGGTTAAAACAGTCGCCGTGTTGTTTCCCTGTGCGCGAGCAGCTGCTGTTAGCTTTAGCCGTTAGCCACAAAAACACAGCGGCTTCTCTGCGGCGAGCGGCCCGTCAAACTCGGAATAACGGAGCCGAAGTCTGCCCGCCGCCCCAGGCCGTGTGAGAGCGCGGCGATGGAGAGAGAGCTGTGCGAGAGTTCTGCCGTTTACCTGGTTAAACTCTTCCTCCACATCCGCGTAAATATCGATGTGATCCACACCGTCCGCCATTTCGCTCCAACAGCAGCACGAGAGCGGCGCGCGGGCACGCGCTTCAAAATAAGAGCGCGAGTGAACGACGCCGTCCTCGTGAGCGCGGCGGGTTAATTGGGCCGCCGTGCGGACGAGGCGCGCTGTAGTGCGTGACTTGCCGAGTTGTGCAGTGCTCTGCGGCGCAGCCTTGTGCTCATCGGCCCGCGGGAATTCATGACTTTGTGTCCTTTTTGTGCTTTTGTCCGTCAGAGTTTTCTCGCTACAACACCCGGCATGACGCCAACACGCAGTGCAGCCACCGAGAACCCCCACCAGCCACGACCACCGATGAGGCTAACGCGTGTTCAGCTTCCTAACAGTAACTTCAGCACGTTTATATTCGGCTTCCTTCTCTGAAGGCCAACTAGCAGAAAAGGACAACCCGTTCACCCTAAAGTGTCCAGCCAGGCCAGCTGTTTTCCATACGTTCGTTAAGGCTTCAGGGTACATCATAAGGGGGGCAAGGGGGGCAAGGGGGGCAAGGGGGCAGGGTAAAAAAGGAAAATCTCACACTAGACATCACTTTGAAACACCACTAGTAGAGGATTAGGCATATTTACGACAGATGTGGTGAGGGTTACATAGTTTTTTATTTACTCTAAACAAATAAAGGACACGTTAATGCCCGTGTCTGATATGGCATATGTCTTTTGGTCAGTGTGTTCTCTGACCTTGTCTGAGCACAAATGTTTAAATCAAACCATATGTCTAAAAAAATGAGTTTTTATGACTTACTCCAGATGGCCAGACGTGTGTGGACACTCCTGATTACTGAGCTCAGGTGTTTGTCACATCCATTGCTACTGGGTGTACAAAATAATCAAGCACATAGCCTTGCAGTCTGCATAATCAAACACTGACGCTGGAATAGGTGATACTGAAGACCTCGGTTACTTTAAAGGTGGCACTGTTGGAGGATTTCAAGCCCCCATGAGCAAGCCAGAGGCGACGATGGCGAGGAGAAACTCCCTAGGAGCAGGAGGAAGAAACCTTGAGAGGAACCAAGACTCAGAAGGGGAACCCATGGTCCACACCGAAGAGCAAACGTTGATAGTATTATAGTACCAAGTGGGAAAAACAGGTGGGCACTGGTTAATTTGACAGGTTTATGATTAGCAGCAGCAGCATCTGATGGTGAGGATTGCACAGTGTTGTACAGCAAGAAGCTCAGTGGTGGTCAAGCCGGTCCAGAAGGCTGGTGAGCAGTGGCACCCGATCAAGGCAGAAGAGGCAGCAGCATCAGACGCACAGGATGGGCAGCTGATCAACTCAGCAAAGAAAGAAAAAAACACACACAGTCAGTTCTGTAAAGAGTGGCTGACCACAGATTACAGTATAACAGAGCAGCAGAGACTCCGGCAGGTCTAGATCTGACCAGGAAGACTAATCACCAAGGCTTGACTATACAAGTGAGTTTTTAGTCTAGACCTTAAGACTGAGGCTGAGTCTGAGTCCCGAACATTAACAGGAAGATTATTCCAGAGCTGGGGGGCTTTGTATGAGAAAGCTCTCCACCCTGATGTAACTTTATTGATTCTAGGTACCAGTAGTGAGCAGCACCTTGTGATCTAAGTAGGTGTGATGGTTCATAGTGGGAGAGAAGTTCACTCAGGTACTGAGGAGCGAGTCCATTTAGAGCTTTATAGGTCAATAAAATAATTTTATAATCAATGCGAAATTTAACTGGTAGCCAGTGCAGGGCTGATAAAACTGGGCTGATATGGTCAAATCTTCTGGTTCTTGTGAGAGTCTGGCTGTAGTGTTCTGGACTAGCTGAAGCTTGTTGAGGCTTTTGCTGGAACATCCAAACAGCAGGGCATTACAGTGCCAACATTAAAGTGTGGGTGAAGAGAGATAATGGTCTGGGGCTGCTTGGGCTCAGCCCCTTAGTTCCAGTGAATGGTAACGTTAATGCTAAAGCACAGACAGATGTTTTAGAATGTTATATGCTTCTAATTTTTTTGGTAACACTTTGGGGAAGGCCCTTTCTTTTTCCAGCATGGCTTTGCCCCATGCACAAAGTGAGCTCCATAAAGACATGGTTTGACAAGTTTGGTGTAGAAGAACTCCAGTGGCTTGCACAGAGCCCTGACCTTAACCCCCCTGAACACCTTTGGATTGGATTGAACTGGAACGTCAGTTGTGAGCCAAGCCTTCCCGTCTAACATCAGTGCCTGACCTCACAAATGCTCTTTTGACTGAATGAGCACAAATTCCCACAGACACACTCCAAAATGTTGCAGAAATCCTTTCCAAAAAGAGTGGAGGCTGTTGTAGCTGCAAAGAGGGTGCAACCCCATATTAAGGCCCTTGGTTTAGGAATGGGATGTCCACCAAGCTCATATGGGTGTGATGTATACATGACCACACACTTCTGTCCATAGTAGGTCATGTTACACTGGGTCTTTTGGTCCTATAACACCGATAATTTACAAAGCAATGCAAAATGTAAGTTTGACTGTTAGTAAGGGGGTGAAAATGACACGCATGTAATGAATATTATTAGACGCTTGGCGTAACTATAGAAAGCCTAATTGCTTTAGAGCAAGTTAAGCTAGGGAGTGAATTCCTGAGGCCTCATTTATAAAAGGTTTATATAGACAACTTTGATCTAAAAACGATATTATATGAAAATTCACATTTCAGTAATGATTACAAAATGTTAGATCGATTTGAAAATATGTGTAGAACAATTCCAAGTTTCAACCTGACGTAGAAAAAATTCATAGCATGAGTGCCAGGGATTACAGAGTGTGATTTGTAAACATTATATTTTTGTAAATCATTTGAAGGACAATGCTGAGAATTGTTGAGAAGAGATAAATTACCTTTAATGTACCTTTTTAAATGAGGCGTTTTGGTTATTTTATTTAATTTAAATAATGACGAGGCTTTTATTTTGAAGGCCGGCGTTTGGGCTCTTGCGGCAGGTTGGCTGTGGTAAAGACATGATGAAGTGAACCCTTCTCTGTGCTTCATGGCCGTTTCATACTTTCGCACTGCTCAGTTAACAGCTGCAGACGTGTTTTCGTAAACTAATCCGAACTTAATATATTTTCTGTATATACTATGTTTAAGAGGATGGCTGAGTTTGGTCCAGATTCAGGAGGACGTGTGAAGGTAAAGCAGCATTACCTGATCGTGCTATTAGCTAGCTTAGCGTTAGCTGTCTGCAGTTAGCAGACTTGTTTTACTGTTTATACTTACACACTATTAATCCTGCGAGAATTGGTAAATAATTTTTAAAATACTTTATCGACCAAACGGTGTAAATGAACGGCGCTGCAGCTGCAGGTTGGACGGTTGTGCTGTTATCTCTGTAGCTGTAGGATATCATCAGTGCTCGGAGTGTCTGTAAACATTCAGTCAGGAGGACAGATAACGCACAACAACAAGCTTGTAATCTACAACGCTTAAAGAGTAAAGCTGCTTAATTTTTTTCCCATTCATCTGCAGGGAGTGACGATCGTGAAGCCCATTGTGTTTGGAAACATTGCCCGGTATTTTGGTAAGAAGAGAGAAGAGGATGGTCATACTCACCAGTGGACGGTCTATGTGAAACCTTATAGGAATGAGGTACCTACTGTAATACAGTAGATCTGTATGGATGTGGAAATAGGTGTAGGTGTTTTTATATGTGTATGGATGTGGATATAGGTGTAGGTGTCACCAAAATTTTGGTGGCCAAGAATGACTCTGTTACAAGTATACAAATACTGAGCCAAACAAGATTGCATATAAAAAAATAAAAAAAATCTCAATTTAATTTCTTTACAGTGACACGATGCCTTTATCACTACGCTCTGAACTATAAAGATGCTTTCACTGTCTTTCAGTATGAATGGCATTTAGCATTAGATATGCTCTGATATGGGAATTGTGGGCTGTCAATATCCAATATTTTCTATCTCTCACTGTTGATCTGGTGTTGTTTATAAGTTGTAGTCTCTGAGATGAAATCTTACTAGAATCACAGAGCAGTATAACATTTATTTCTGTAGGGTTACAAATGCAGTTCAATGAATAAAATACAGGTATGTAGTGCAGTCACCTGGCATCGCCCAAACTTCTGGCACACCAAAAATACGAATATGTCATCAGGTTTCGGTGTAATATGTCAAATCTAAGTATCTGTCCTTTGGTGTTCTGTTTTTATGTAATCATCTGCTGATACCAGTCTGACTCCAGTATCGCTGTGCTTCCCTGATCCCGGATTTGTGTAGCATTAAGAAAAGATCTGAACTGAATGTCTTTATGAACTCACTTTGAACTCTAAATGTAATTACAGTAATTCTAGTGTACTTGAGCTAAACATGAATACGAAGTTGTAAAGATCTCATTACAGACGCATTGGTAATAAGCTGTACAGTAGGACATGCAGAAAATACAGGATATTAAAATGTGATTTAATTAGCTTTTCTGTAAATTTAGGGTCTCCTAGATTAAGTTCCTCATACTTTTGTCCATGAGCTCTTGGGCCAAATTACATTTTCATTAAAGAAATATTTACTTGGCTTTTTTTTTTTTAAGAAGCGTCACAGTTCGGAAATATGTACGGTCGTATGCAGAAGTGTGAACAACCGTGTTTTGTTGATTTTATAGCTGAGGATGTGCTAACACATTCTTTATACACAATGAAATTAAATGTGGCATTCCTCTGCAGATTTCTGGGCATAATTTCTGTTTGTTGAGTTTAACACATTGGAAATAAACAAAACTTTCTGCAAAAATGTGCCAGAATTTCTTTACAAACCACAGAAATCATGCATAAAAATGTGTGGAAGTTTGTTCTCTGTAGAGGACATGTTAATATTTTCACTTACAAAATCAACATAACATGCAATTTGACCAAGCGCGCCCAAACTTTTGCATGTGACTGTTAATGTGTATAAAAAAAATTACTGATCAACAGAAGTATTTATTTATTTGTTTGTTTGTTTATTTATTTATTATTAATGCATTTTGACGTGTTAAAAGAAGTAATGTATTAACTACATTTCATCCAAAATATGCTTCATAAAATGCATGAACTCCTTGCATTTAGCCACAGCTGTATATATTAAAATGCATTATGGCTAATAAAATAGTTGCTATCACTTATGCTAAAAATGTGAACATCCTTAAACTCACTGCCAGAGCCTGAACGTGCAGAAATACCCACATATAAAGATCATTATGATATAATATTTAATGCAATCTTAAAACTAAGAAATTAACTGTATTTGTTGTTGTGGCTGCCATAAGAGGGAGTATTGAAACTTTGTGATTTGTTATTATGTGAGGTACATGTATTATTCATGCATGACTTGAAAACAAAGTGAATTAGAGTTCATTGTATTAGTTACTAAATCAGTCCAGAAAGAAATGCAAACCAAAACCTGTTTGGATTCATTCTCAGGACATGTCTGCTTATGTCAAGAAGATCCAGTTCAAACTTCACGAGAGTTATGGAAATCCATTAAGAGGTATGATGATTATGTAGCTGTGCTCTAGATTTAGTCTTAAGTTTTATGTTTCTAATTTTCATGATTTTAAATGTCAGCCTGGGCTGGATGAATATCTACAGCATATTTGCCGTATCTCTTAGCTTCATTAATTAATTTATTTTTGGTATTTCACATTTTATGCACACATTGAAAGTTCCTCATGTGGGCAGTTTGGGTATCATTGGGTAAATTAGGGTTGTTTTTTTTTTTTTGTTTTGTTTTTTTGGTGAACCTTCCCTTCAAGTCCTGGCTCTATTTCTGTAGTACAGTCAGTAATATTGAGCTGACTGATCCGTGATCTGACCTGTTTCAGTGGTCACCAAACCGCCGTATGAGATAACCGAGACTGGCTGGGGAGAGTTTGAGATCATTATAAAAATCTTCTTTATTGACCCAAATGAGAGGCCGGTGAGTGGCAGATCTTTCCTTTTTATACTACTCAAATAAATGTTCAACATTATGTGAGTATTTGAAGAAGACGGAGGAAGACTGGTCAGAGTTTTGAGTGTTTTCTCTCCCAGGTCACCCTGTATCACTTGCTGAAGCTGTTCCAGTCAGACTCTAGTGCCATGCCCAAGAAGACAGTTGTCTCTGAGTTTTATGATGAGATGGTAACAGTAACTTTACACACTGACTAATACTGTCTCTACCGTCTCTCACTACTGCTCAAATGTTTGAAATATTCCATAAAATAAAACCAAAGACGTTCTAATAAAATTAATATCCAGAATGAAGTTTTAATAAAATGTATATGCAGAATGAATATCTGATCACATTAATGCAATATCAATATCAATAATTAAATCATAGTTAGCAAGTACAAGACAATGAATGATGTAAAAATAAATTAGCCAGGAATGAAAGCATGATAAAATTACAATAAATGATTATACACCGATCAGGCGTAGCATTATGACCTCCTTTAGGACAAGAGCTCCAGCAGCACTGCTGTGTCTTATCCACTCAGACCAGCACAACACACACTAACATACAACCACCATGTCAGTGTTACTGCAGGGGTGAGGATGAGCCGCCACCCAAATAGTCCCTGCTCTCTGAGGGTCCATGGGGTCCTGGCCACTGAAGAACAGGGTACTAGAGTATCAGAGAAACAGATGGACTACAGTCTGTAACTGTAGAACTACAAAGTGCAGCTATACAGTAAGTGGAGCTGATAAAATGGACAATGAGCATAGAAACAAGGAGGTGGTCATAATGTTGTGCCTGATTGGTGTATATGCTTGAAATATAACTAGTGGGTTATTTATCATTTAATAAATTAGTTTTGTTCCTGAAGTTGAGTTGGAATATTTCATGAAACATGTCAAATATGTAATTCTATATTGTTGCACAAGTAATTGTATAGAAAACAAGTTACATGATAAGTGATTCCAAACTTTTGAGTAGTAGTGCATGTCGGTCATTTTCACTTTGTTGTGTTATGATCAGAAAGCTAGATTTAAAGACCCTTTTTTTGTGCTGCTATAGATTTTCCAGGATCCCACAGCAATGATGCAGCAGCTCCTGAACACCACCAGGCAACTCACACTGGGGGCCTACAAACACGAGACGGAGTGTGAGTGAAGTGCATACCACCCATTCTATTTTCCTTGATATGAGCCCGAACTTGACAGTTTGAAGCTAGTGTGTGATGGCATGGACATGCAGTTAGCACCATGCTGATTGGCAGGGTTTCATTTCCATTGCGTTTTAGCTACAAACTTCAGACATCAAACTTGATCTTGGTTGATTGCCTCTATTCTGGGGAGATGAGGGGAATATGCTTATTTCACTGAACTATCACTTTAATACAGAGTCCTAGACTGATTAATGCTGAAAAATCCCACCGTGAGCATTTCAGCAGCATGCTGGCTATGTGATCTTGAGAAATGTGTGTTTGTGTGTGTTCAGTTGCGGAGCTAGAGGTGCGGACGCGAGAGAAGCTGGAAGCAGCGAAGAAGAAAACAAGCATGGAGATTACGGAGCTGAAGGAGAAGCTAAAAGCGTCCAGAGAAAACATCAACTTCTTGAAAGAAGAGATACGCAAATTAGAGGAGGAAGACCAGATTAAGGAACACTGAGGATACACAAACGCACAGTGTGGCAGAAGTGGAGGACGTTTGTCCTGGATGGAGTGAACTCATGTTTTCCATTCAGTTCAAGTATATAATTGTTTTTTTTTTTTGTTTGTTTTTTTTTTCTTTTCTTTTAAATAACTGTTTCTACAGTGGACACTTTTTGTATCAAAAAAGAAAGCGTCTTTGTCTTCTCAGTTGCATCATCCCAACTTCACTTTGTACTGTGGTGCGTGTTAGAGATGTATATGAGAATCACAGCATTCTGTGTAAAGGGGCTTTCCATGGTTTTTCAAAAATATATTTTGAGCTGCCTTATTCAGTGGTTGAGACATAAACATGTGCAGACGTGGTTTATTGTGAAATAGTGTAAAGAAACTTACTGACCCAGATTTCTTTACAGTGGTGGTGGTGGTGAGTCTACAGTACAATGTACTGTCCAAAACAAACAGGGAAGTATGGTTTTTATATGTAACGTTGATGATAAAATAGTAAATCTGAAGTAATACTAATTGCTTTGGGCACTTTTTATTTTACCATAAAATGTCCTGCATGTATCTCTCCACCATGAATGTATTTTAAAAATATCTTTTGAGCCAAAATGTTCAAATCTAAAGAATAGGAGTGCATTCATAAATACTTGATAGAAATAAATAAATAAGTAAATAGCTTTCTGTGAGAGAGTTTTTAGCAACATGAAGCTTTTCAGGTGTCTGGTTCTTTTCACCACCACCACCAGTGTGAACAATTCTGGCTCAGTAGGTTTCTCTGGAGCAAAGCATTTCATATCAGACCGCTCTGAATGACTTTAGACACTTGGCCGCTTAATTAAACTGAAATTTGCAATTGTAATTCTCCTTTAAGGGAATTCCCCAGAATTTCCTTTTTGCGATAATCTCTATCTGTTGCACATGTAACATGTGGTTTATTACCACAGACAATAATTTCAGCAGGTTTCCCTGAAGAGAAACCCCACTGACTCAACATACTCTTATGATAGAAGCCAATAGGCCGTGGCTGAACTATTCATATGAATATGAAGTACATAACTGTATATCTCGAAACTCCAGCCCATTTGCTAGTGATGTGTTCAATAGGTTGCTCTACTACACCTTTGCAATTTAGCTTGGCAAATACGCAAATTTAACTACCACTGGGACTATTGATTACATTGCAAAGTCAGAGTAATCAGACTGGTGTGAAAAGACAGAAACAAACGTTTGGTTTTGAACGTACTGGCAAGCTTTTTTTTTCTAGCTCTAGTTCCTAGCTGGGTAAAAAATAAATGGGTGTTTTTAACTATTTTGGTGATATTTTAGCTTCTTGTTGAATAGAAAGCTGTTTTAACAATAATAAAGTGTTTTTATACAGTTTTTTTTTCCTGTTTTTCACAACAGCTGACTCATTTGCATATTATGTACAAATTCGGCCAGAGCTGAATCATGCTAAGCAGTGCTTTTTGAATAAGACAGCCAATCAGAACTGAGCTCATTTACATATTTTAGTCTTAAAGGCACAGTAATAATAAAAAAAAAACATCTGTTTAATTGTAAGTAATAAAATAGAGGCTGGATAATAGTTATTACAAAAGAATATTGCCTTTTAGCACATAAAACCACAAAAATATTAGCAAAAAATGTATGTATGTATGTAAGCCATGGGCCCTTTAATATGTAAACATTGTATGAGTTTCAGAAATGTGCCTGTCTCACAAAGCAAGTTTAGCCGTGATAAGCTTCCTGACCAAGTTTAGCTTCATAAAACCTAACAAATGGAAGTTTTATGGAGACAGTTAACAGCTTCCTCTTTTAATCCAGATTTAGATGTTCAAGATTAATTCTCATGCATGTGAAAGCATGACGTTTATGACCAAAAGCCAATCTTTTGAAACATGAGTCAAACAGCTTTGTTTTCCAGTGAAAAATGTAAATATCTAGAAAGAAAAGCCTTTATAACAGCAAAAAACAGCACTGTTAGTGTTTGCGATCATTACTGCTTTACACCAACCAGCCACGTCATTAGGTACACCTTATACACTCCTAGTATCATGTATCTTATCATATAGGAGCTCTTTGTAGTTCTACATCATGTGTTTCTGTGCATATTTTCTTAGCCTACTCTCACCCTATTCTTCAATGGTCAGGACCACCACAGGGCAGGTGTTATTTGGATGGTGGGTCATTCTAAACTGTAGTGACACTAATGTGGTGGTGGTGTGTTAGTGTGTGTTGTGCTGGTATGAGTGGATCAGAGTTTTGGGGTCCTGGTCATTGAGGAAAAGGGTGAAAGGGGGCTAACAGTCTACAGTCTGAAATTATAAAACTACAAAGTGCCCCTACATGGTAAGTAGAGCCAATAACAGGTATAAAGAGTGTGGCTAAAAAAAGGCACTACTTAATGACGTGGCTGGTCTTTGTATATTCTATGTAGTTTGGTTTGCTTCCTCTGCTAAAAAGTGATATTATTCATTTGAATGATGTCACATGCCTCGTGAAAAAAAAGAAAAGTGGCACGGTCTGGCTCTGTTAGTCGCTGATTAGTCAGAAGCTTGCCACAATTGGTCCAATAGCTGTTTGTGACAGACAAACCCATTTCCAAAAATAAAGTGATGCTGTGCAAAATGTCAATGAAAACAAAATGCTATGATGTGCAAATCATTTAAACCCTATATTTATTTGACAATTGTACAGAGACAACATATCAAATTGAGAAGTGTTATTGCTTTGTGAAAAATATATGCCCATTTTCAATTTGATGTCAGCAACACATTCCAAAAAAGTTGGGATGGGGCAAGAAAAAGGCTGGTAAAGTTGTGTAATCCTAAAAAAAAAACAGCTGAGGGTTAATTGGCAACAGGTCAGTAATACCAGTGGGTATAAAAAGATCATCCCAGAGAGGCTGAGTCTTTCAGAAGTAAAAATGAAGAGGGGAACAACTGCACAATCAAATGGTGCAACAATTCAAGAATAAGGTTTTCAACATGAAATAGCAAAGAACTTGAAGATCATCATCTACAATAAATAATATCCTTAAAAGATTCAGAGAATCTGGAGAAATCTCTGTATGCAAGAGACAAGGCTGAAAACCAGTATTGGCCGGCCAAGATCTTTGGTCCCTCGGGTGGCACTGCAATAAAAACAGACCTGATTTTGCAGTGGAAATCACTTTGTGGGCTCAGCAGCACTTCTGACAATCACCATCTATGAAAACAGTTCATCACTGCATCCTTAAATGCAAATTAAAACTCTAATATGCAAAGAAGTCGCATATAAAGACCCAGAAATGCCACCACCTTCTCTTGGCCTGAGCTTATTTAAAATGGACTGAGGGGAAGTGGAAGAGTATCCTGTGGTCTGACAAATCATCACTTAAAATTCTTGGAGCTCATGGACACTGCTCCCCTGGGATAAAGACCATCTAGCTTGTTATCAGCGCACAGTTCAAAAGCCAGTATCTGTGATGGTGTAGGGATGCGTTACTGCACATGGCATGGGTGACTGGCACATCTGTGAAGGTGCCATTCGTGCTGAATGATATATACAGATTTTGGTGCAGCATATGTTGCCATTCAGACAATGTCTTTTTCAGGGAAGGCCTTGCTTATTTCAGCAAGACAAAGTAAAACCACATTCTGCATGTTTTATAACAGCATGGCTCTTTATTAAAAGAGTAAGAGGGCTAAAGTGGCCTGCCTGCAGTCCAGACCTGTCACCAACTGAAAACATATGACATGAAACGAGAAATACGACAAAGGAGACCCTGAACTGTTGAGCAGCTGAAATACTGCATCAAACAAGAACGGGAAAACATTCCATTTTCAAAACTACAGCAGTGGGTTGCCAAACGCTTACAGTGTTGTTAAAAGAAGAGGTGACGCAGCCCAGTGGTGAACATGATCCTATCCCAACTTTTTTGGAATGTGTTGCTGCCGTCAAATTCAAAATATATATATACTTTTCAGAAAACACTAAAATTTCTCAGTTTTAGCACTTGATATGTTGCGTTTGTACTATTTTCAAATAAAGATAGGGTTTCAATTTTTAAATCTGCACATCATAGCATTTTGTTTTCATTTGCATTTTGCACAGCAACCCAAATTTTTTTGGAAATGGGTTGTAAGTTGACGTGGTGATGTATCTCAGTAATACGTGATCCAGTCTAAGAAATAATCTTACAGTCAGCTGGCCAAGCCATGAATCCTGCTTTGTGAGACAAGACCCAGCACTTTTACATACAGTATATCCACCTATTCAGCCTACAGCCGTTTAGCCACCCCATTCAAAAAGTCACAGTACAGGCCAATCAGAGCAGGCCAATCAGAATCAGAGGTCATTCATGTATTAGTCTTAAAGGCACAGTACCAAATTGTCATTAATAGTAATAATGTAATGTAAAGTATGAATTATGACTGTTTTTGATACATAAAGTAGCACCTTCAGGTATAACATGGGCCCTTTATCTGTGTTTGCCAAAGTTACTGAAACTGTCTGATATTACGTCAGTGTTTTATGTACATACTTGTGTCACCACAAGAGGCTGATATGGAGTAACAAATGAAGGTCAGCTAGTGACAAACCTCATTGATTTTTATGGGGATTTCATATCCCTCTATGAAATAAACCACATGGAAATTCATATTACAGCTTTTAACTTAAAACAAACCAGAGGTTTAGTGTAAGACATTTTTTAGGAAGGTCTAAAGTTTATAGTCCCTTCTGAAGATCTTTGTAGTATTATTTTCAGTCTGTTTATTTTTTCTCAATAAAACATATTTCATACATCTACAATTTATCCAACCTGAGATTACACCAAGGTGCTGGTGATATTTTAAAAAATACATTATGAATAGAGCACAGCTTTATTATCTGTACCTTAATAACCAGTACAATATAATACAATATAAACACTTTAAATGTCTTTAAAAAGTCATAAATAACAAAATTACTGATTTATCACAAACGTTAATATGTTATCTAGTAAAAATCACGTTATATGATCATCAATGGAGAAGTTTTGATTGGAAATGTCCAACTTTTTTTTTTAAACCTAAGAACAACTTCATGCTTCATTTGCTCCACAGTGAGGCCCCATTCGCTTTATTTATTTTTGTAAACCACCCGTTTTCCGTCAAGCCCCGCCCTTCTTGCGTGCTGCTTGTGAGTAAGAACTATTAGCCAATCTCAGCGTGGAAGGGGCGGAGCCTTGTCCAATACGGGCGTGAAAGAAATACGATTCAGTGAACGAGTGTAACTTCACTATAATACATTTGTTCGCTTTTTAAACCACAAAATCCAGCGATAAAGAAGCAGACATCTGGCATATCAGTTTTTAGGAAGGTTTATTTTCTCTTCACACGTGTTGATGTGGTTTCAGGATGGCTAAGTGGAAAAGTTTTGCTGCTGCTTGCTGGGCTGCGAGTGTGCGGACGGGATTTTTAACCCTCAGCTCCTGTTGATTTATCTCCATTATAACTTCGTGTTTTCGGACTTAACCGCCCCGCCACATCTCTGCTATGGAGCAAAGTGTGCGGTAAGTATGCAGAAATCCTGAACACTGTAACAATAAGCCACGTTTCGTGGTCGTTTGCTCGGAAATTAGCACGGTAGCTAACCCTGGCTAAAGCTGTATTATATAAGAGAAGCCATCTGTGCAAAAGTCTCCAGCCTTTATGCGCTTATAGTGAAGGGAAAACAGTGGAGTTAAGATATTAATCATTAAAATGATGTTAACGTGGATAAAACCGGCAACATGGGCGGAATGAGCAGGGTAGGGTTTTTGCAGTTAGTGGACACTGATGTGTTTTTTTTTTGGATGGGGGAGTGTGCGTGCGCGTGCGCGTGTGTGGAGGGGGGGGTGAAAACTTTTTCTCGTTAAGCTACAAACGCTGATTTCATCACCTTAAGGAGCGTGAATAGAGAAACCATTAAAAAAAACTTTGGGTCTTAGTTTTGCACTAGTGTTTTTCATATGTGTCACTTATTTGGCCATTTTTGGAAAAGTAGCACTTCTCTATAAAGTGAGCCTTTATTTATAATCATGACTAATAAACCTTTAGTGAATGACCTCTTCAATAAAGCTGGCCACATTATCAGAATCGCCTGCCCTGTGCTTCCACTCCCCAACCACTTTATTACAAACGCCTACCTTTCATTTCCACTCAGTGGCCACTTTATTAGAAACACCTACCTTGCACTTCCACTCAGTGGCCACTTCATTAGAAACACCTACCTTGTATGCCGTCTGCCTTCATTATGAGCTTCTGAGCTCCACTTATCTTTCAGGTCCACTATGTAGGTGTACAGTTACAGAGTATAACTCGTGTGTTGTTGCACAATTTATTAGCCCGCTCTACGGCTTTCATCATTGGTCAGTTTCTGACCACAGGGCTGCTGTCGACCAGGTATTATTTGGGGAGCGGGTCATTCTCAGTACAGCAGTGACACTGACATGATGATGAGTCGGACACAGTCACTGCTAGGACCACTACTCAGCGAAAATCCTCACAAACTGACCACTCATGTGCATCAACAGATACTTTGTTTATATCTTGACCATTCAAAATGAAAAAAGAAAGAACATTCAAGGGGCATTAAAGGGCAGCGTGTCCTCAAACCTTTGTTGGGTCACGAAGGTGCAGCCATATAACAATATTATGCTGTCAGAAATCCCTGATATCAGTGTGTAAACCGTTCTGTGTGTGTTTATACTGGTCGAGGCATTGCCGTTTTCCGTTTGCTCAGTGAGTCAGATCTCTTTGTGGTCCTTGTTGGTCGTTAACAGCATTTAGCGTCAATTCTGACGCAACTGTAGCGTTCTCATTAATGCCCAACAGCCCCAAACACTGCTGTAATAGCATTGGAGTGTAACAGTTCACAGAAATCATAAATCAGTTCGATACGTCATGTGGTGTACTGATTCAATGTGTTTGAATATGAATGAGTGCCTAAAATTCTGCCTTGTGTTAATGCAGAAAAAGGTTTGTAGTAACGGTAAAAAATGTTAAGCTTTCTGTAGCGCTGTTACCACGTCACCACATCAATCTGCCGTATTTACTTATGTATGTAAGGCTGGCCTTTTCTGTGTGAAAGGCTGAAATCCTCATGCAGCTCGCTCGATTACTCCTCTGATTAGCCATTGTTTTTCTGGGATTGCTCTTCAAGGGTTATTTAGAAAAGAAAATGGTTCCACATAGAACCATGAACATTCAAAGAAACTTGTGCGTGATTAAAGAGCTCTTTGCGTTGCAAGCTTGTTACAATAGAAGAACCCTTTTTGGTGCTTTATAGAACTCTTTTCAAAAAAGGTTCTATATAGGTTCTACAGTCTGTAGAAGCTTTCGTCATGCAAAGAATTGTTTAATCTTGCAAAATCTTGAATTGTTTAGTCATGTTCGCGGTTCTATATAGAACCGTTTTCTTTGCTAAATAACCCTTGAAGAACCGTCTTTTTTTAAGGGTGTGTGGGTTTTTCCGCCTGACTGTTGGGGGCCGTTACCGTCGTACTTACCTCTGCGTAAAAATCAAGGGGCCTCAAGAGAAGAGACAATGCGTAACCCAGCTAAGTAGATCATCTGAACATCAGGCGAGAGAAGAACAAACACTGACACAAGCAGCCTTTTAAATCGCTGTTAATGTCACCTGGCTAGTTCGTACATCTGGTTACCTTTGACATATGTTTGTTGTCCTGGCTTTAAAAAACTGATAAAATGGAAAATCTCCTCGTTTGAAACTGGCGATCTTGTATGAAGTCAAGCCAAACCTAATCTACTGTCTATTGACTATCCAGTTGTTTGATAGGTTTAAGTGATGTCATTGGCTCAGACAGGTTGAGAGAGTTTGTTGCCAAGTGAGTTGCCAGATACTTCACATTATGCAACTCCAGTGCAACTCAGTTTCATGTAGGTTTCAAGCAACTAAAGCCGAATGGAAGTTTCACTGTGTAAAGCGTAGTGAATTTGGGGAAATTTGTATAGTTGTCTTGTTCTGTCCAACATTGAGGTGATCATTTAAATGCGATTATTTTAGATGAAATAAGCTCCAGGTCTTTTTTTCACCAAGGAGACCAGCAGGTCCATTTTTCAGACCTCAGATGCTCAGTACAGTGTTCCAGATTGACAGTTCAGAAGCTCTGCATTATTAGGTTAAAGTTTCATATGAAAAACTGCAGTCAGGTCCGTAGGTATTTGGACAGTGACACAGTTTTGTAATGATGCCTCTGTACACCACCACAGTGGATTTGAAATAAAGCGTTAAAGATGATGACTGAAGAGCTCTTGTAGTATTTCTATAGATCTTTTTTATGAGGAAATACTATGATAAAAGTACAATATTATGGACTTTACATTTGCGAAGATGAGTTTAGATCTAGGCTGGTTTCTTAAGATGTGCCCTGTGTGATGTGAGAAACCACAACCAGATTAAAAAGGTGATGTGGAGTGAGGGGAAAAAATTAGAAGCATCATCTCAGTTTAACAGCCACGGCATCAGGCAGGTGAACTGATTTCACCTAGCTCCGCTGGCCGGGAGAGAACATGGTAGCCCTGAGTTAATTTGCCAACTGCAAGAAACTTGCATTCGACAGATTTGAACAAATTATGGTTTGATACTCATGTTCCTTGAATTGAGATGGTGTTTATTCTCGAATGATATGATATATGATATGATATGACATGACATGCTGTACTGTTATGTTGTTATGAGTTTCGACTGTAAAAACACTGTTAAGAGTGGCAGTGATGGAACAGAAGAAATAACCTCATACATGCAGCGCCAGAGAGACGCAATGTCATATTCCAGCCCAAACTATTAGAAGCCTTCTGAGTGTTTCGCTGTGCTGGGAGTGAACCCTGCTCGCCCATGTGGGGCTAAGCACCTTGGCCCTTAGGCCAGATGGATAGTCAGAAAAACCTGTACCTGAACAACAAGCCTGTAAAATCACATCAGACGTCAGGATTATTCGTCCAACCAGTTTCATGTGTGTGAGGCAGAAATGGCCATCAGAACAAACATATTACTAGACAAAGTATCTGTTTTTGTGTTTATATAAAAAAATAAAAAGATGTATTTGCTTTTGAGGCCTGCATACAAAGAGCTTTTGAAGTAATGCTGTTTTTCGTGATGTATTTCATTTCATTTCTTTAAATTTGGAATGGTGCTTTTGTAGTTTTGTGTTGTGATCTTTGAGCATTAAAGGGGTTTGCAAGATTTCTGTTTACACATCAAAATGAAAACATCTGTACTCACAAACATCTTGTTCTTAGTCAGAGGCGCACTATTGTAATGATGTTTATGGCTTCTCATATGGTCATTCTCAGATCTGTCATCTTTTTTCGAATATCACATTTTTTGCCATTTACATAAACATGACAACATCTAGCTACATTGTGCACGAGCTACAACAGCATGACTGTAATCTGAGAGCGCGACTGCTAGATTGACCAGCCTGCAGTCCACTGCAAAACGTGTCTTATTAAGATCAAAGTGTTGGAACATGTGCAGATGTCAAATGTGCGTGTAATCGCACAAAAATAGTTCATAAGATGAAGCACAGAGTATCGTGTTTTGTAAAATTTTTAATTTAATACAGATCCAACTGAATGAATGAATGTATGAATGAATGAATGAATTAATGGCTCTCTGTATTTATTAGCATTTCACATATTGTTCTAACATTTTTGGAATTGGGGTTTATTTATTAACTGATAGCTTTGTGGCTAGGCTAGCAATCAGGACTAGTTGACACCAGAGACCCTCCCCCAGGGGGACGACAGCAGGTCTTTGTCTAAAAAGCATAATGGGGTGCGAGCGGGCGACCAGATATTCAACTGAGTGATTGGGAGTAAATGAGGGAAATGCCATAGTAACCGCAACATGCTGCTGTTGTTTGGATGTAGATTGTTGCATCTTCAACCTTTCTTCTACCACATGTCAATTTCTTAGCAGGCGTCTAATATGAACACAAACAAAAAGGATTTTTGAGACGAGCAGATGATGTTGTGACTGGGCTCGTGTGTGGTATTGTGCCAGTGCTGTGCAAAACTCATTTTCTCGCATTGCTAAACAGAGCTGGTATGACCGAGTGAAGGTTCAGTGCTGTGGGAAAGTATGTGATACTTGGCTGTTTTTTGATGTTTTTATTCTTTTAAAGAGTACAGTAGCTGACAGTGGGATGTTTCTCAGACGTTTCCATTGTTTGATCAGATTTACTTTGTTTTGGACCAGAGAAATGAGCTGAAGCGGGACAGAGCAGCTCACATTTTAATGAGCTAACAAACATTTGAACCGTGATCTTTTAGCTGCTAATTTCATTTTATTTTACAGTGGCCATATGACGAAAAGGTTCATGATGCACAGCATCTAGTAGTAGACAGTCAATCAGAACATCTCGAACAGCAGCCCAAAATGCTATTAAACTTGGCGTACTTGAACGACTGCAGTTTGTAACGATCAGTATTTCAGTGTTTTATAATGTCACTGATAAATAATGATTGTCAGAACTTTTTGGATTACTTGTTTACTCAAGTTTTTCTACCTCAGTAACTGCTGTGTTTATGTCTGTCATCTGACTGCGTGACTCACAGATCACAGCATGTTAAATATCTCTGCACCTTGTTCCACTACCTCATGTCCAGAATGTGTGGTGTCTCGGTGCTGCGCTGTCCTGTCTGTTACTGTGTCTAATGTCTGTTTAATTTATCCTATTTATTGTTTCTAGCTTAATTTTTTTTTTGCACACAATGTCTGCACGTTCACACTCTGTACTCTTTGTTCCTTGTTGCACCGTGATGTTCCTGGAGGAACGTAATTTCACTCCACTGTGCTGTGTACATAGATGGAATGACAATAAGATTAAGATTAAGTGACCCTTATTAGTCCCACAACAGGGAAATTTCACCTCTGCATTTAACCCATCCGTGAAGTGAAACGCCACATACACTCTAGTGAGCACACACACTAGGGGGCAGTGAGCACACTTGCCCAGATCGGTGGGCAGCCCAATCTGCAGTGCTCGGGGAGCAGTTGGGGGTTAGGTGTCTTGCTCAAGACACCTCAGTCATGTGCTGTCGGCTCTGGGGATCGAACCGACGACCTCACGAGGCTGTTCCCTAACCTCCAGTCCATGACTGCCCCAAAAAACGTGAAGTCCGGAAAAGCCTCTTTTTCAGAACTTTTGCTATGACCAACCTGTTTTGCTGTTGCTGAACAGAACTGCCCAGTACTTGGAAGAGCTTTTCTGACATCAAGCTCTGATATGACTGACTTACAGCTTAGTAGGGCTGCGTTCACACTGCCAGGTTGAAGTGAGATAAATCTGTTTTTTGCCTCAGGTCTGATGTTTTCAGGGCTGTGTGGACACGCAAATCTGATCTTTTCATATCCAACCTCAGCCACTTTTATATGTTGTCCTAGATCGGATACGTGTAATACGGCAATACGACCTTAATGTGACGCTCAGATCAGGATTCATGTGTTTTTTTTCCGCTGCACGTGCACCATCATTCAGCATTGCCATGGCAGCAGCGCCCAACAGAAGTTAAAGCCTCAAAATGGTGGAAAAGCAACACGTCTTACCATTTTTGCATTCATCTCGCTCTAAGAATGGGCAGCTGAGAGCTGTTCAGAGGTAATTATCTTCACAACGAAGCTCGTTCTGCTTGTTAGTTTGTGCTGATGATGCATGTGATACGTTCACGTGACGTTGCTGAGTAGGATGTGCTCATGCTGGTCGTTCCAGGACACTGGTTCTTCTGCATTAATGACAAATTTGAGTTACAAACGAGTGTGAACCATCCTGTGAGAGAGATCAGACTGGAGCAAAAAATCGGATTTGAGCAATGAGGCTTGTAATGTGAATGTAGCTTAGGTCTGATTTGACTGGCCAAGTCAGTTTTTATGCTTTTCTCTAATCTAAAAAAACAGCAGAGGATTGCTGCCTCCCCATTTGTTAAAGATTTGTTGACATCACATGAATTCCCAGAAGTTGTATGATGAGTTTTTGTAATGCATGCTGGGTGTTAAAGTGAGATGCTGTAGTAAAAATATGGAAATTATCCAAAACTGTAAATTTTGTGACACCGTTGAGGCTGAGGGATATAATGCTGTGCTGCAGAACATTGCATAACTCACTGTATTAAGCAGGGGTGGGAAAAGTCCTGAAAATCCACACTTCACTAAAAGTACTGTTACTGAATTTACCCAGGCACAAATAAAAATATTAATAAAGTAAATAACTAAAGTAAAAACAAATAAGTCAGTCTTGAAAAAGATGGTTCAAGGATTCTACATAGGAACCCATGAAAGGGTTCTTCAGACTGATGGAGAACGTGCTGTAGATGGTTCTGTATAGATATTTTGTTTCCAAAATGGTTCTATATAGCACCAAAAGGGTTCTTTTATTGTTACAATGTCAAGCTTGTAACAATAGAAGAACCCTTGTAACAGCCAATGACCATAGATAGCACCCTTTGGGAGATATATAGTCTGTATAGAGTCATATAGCACAGTCATGCACATTTTCTGTCAATCTGAAGAACGCTTTCATGATGCAAAGAACTCTTTAATTATGCAAAGGGTTCTTTGACTGTTCATGGCTCCATTCCAGTGTAGTTTATTGGAAAATAATCGAGTTGCTTTTTTTCTTTTTTGTATATCCTCATTCACTGAGTTGATTTGGTGATATCATAGTAAATAATCTGTACAAACAAAACTAAAGCCAAACGTGATATTAGAGGGAAAGAGGCTTTGAGAGCTGAGACTGTTCACAGTGTGGTTTGCTAGTGCACATTTACACAAATGTCCATGAACTGTGTAAGGAACAAGGTTTGCATTACATTAAATGCATGTTATGGTTAGATGATTATGTAGAGCTTCCGTGAAGTGAAACACCACATACACACTAGTGAGCACACACACTAGGGGCAGTGAGCACACTTGCCCAGAGCGGTGGGCAGCCCTATGCACGGTGCCCGGGGAGCAGTTGGGAGTTAGGTGTCTTGCTCAAGGACACCTCAGTCATGGACTGTCAGCCCTGGGGATCGAACCGGCAACCTTCCAGTCAAAGGGCCTAACCTCCAGCCCATGACTGCCCATGTGTTCTACAGCTGATAACTTGTTTTTTCAGAACTCAGTATTTTAAATTTGAACTTTCTTCTGATCAGTTTATGAACTGATACACTCATAATTTATTGTCACTCTGTAACATTATTAAATACGAAAGTAATGACCTAAAGAAAGTAATGACATTTAATTTAAAAATGAGTTAAAATAAAAGTACTATGATTCTACTCCAAAGAACAGTTACAGGGAAAAATGTACTCAAGTACAGTAATGAGAGTAAATGAAATCTGTTAATATATAACACATTAAACTTTAGTTTTAGGCTTGAGGGCCTCTTTGTTGGGTTATATGAGTACACTGATATGTCAAAGACAAAAAACAAACAATTTGGAACTATGACTGAGCTCTTACTGTTGGGGATGCTCACAGTGCACAGTAAATACCTTCGTGATTCATTTGAGGCTCACTTGCACATTGCAGCTTTTTCTTTTATATCGCACATTGCAGCTTTCTTTTATATCAATATGGTAACAACTAATATCACAGTAACATTTAACAAACGAGAGTATTGTCCAGCTTACTCCCCACTTCTTCACTCCTTTTAGATTGTAAATAAAACTCCAGAGCGCTTATTTAACCTTAGTGCTGCAGACGTTCTTTAAGAAAAGGCATAAATCTTGAATATTGCTAAACTGGATGAAGCAGAGCACAAACATAAACACTAAGGCGCCTTCTTCAGGGTGCCATTGTGTTTTATGTTTGTTTTGCATTGTTATATCATTACAGCCCACTCTGATTTATGTTCAAAACGTCTGAGGCAGATTAGCTCAGCTTCACTCTGAACACACAGAGGTTTCATTTTCTTTATTGCCTCTTTGAAGGAACAGTTGAATTTAGAAAACATTCCCCCAGTTTTCCCAGTGTAGCCCAAATGTAGTCATATTTGGTGTCTGAAGTTTATTTCCTTCATTTTATATGGGAGCTACAAGCCTAATGTCGCCAACAAGTAATCATAGTGTCATGGGTTAATTGTGAGACATGCTTTTTTGCTCCGTTAGCCATGAACGTAGATCTCACAGGTTTTCATACTTCCGAGGAAGGTTGTTTCACATTGTCGTTACAGATAGCTGATACTAAACTCTGCTACAGTACTGTGCAAAAGTCAGGGACCACTTTTAATTTAGTTCATTTCTAGTCAAAAAGTCGTTCATTCTTCAGGAGATATTTTTCTGAGGAGATTAATGTAAGGTAATCCGATCACATACAGAAGGTGAGGGTGAGAGCGAAAGGAAAAAAGCAGGAGTTTCCAAAGCTGATGATCAAAAATGATTACAAGATCTAGAGAGCATGGGAGCCATGCAGGTCATTTTAGGTCTCCAAGTTGAATTAGAGCCTCAAACTCCACTACAGACACTGATCAATTTTAGTTTTTTTGTAAGGGGACTTTCAAAGATTTTTCTATAGCTCTGAGTAATGCAATGATTGACAGTTCAAAGGCTGAGGTTCAGAGTGGTTTGTTGTGAAATGGTTCAATGTAGAGAAACGTATTGACTAAGATTTCTTTACAGTGGATTAGTGGTTAAGGTTCCATAACAGTGATTAACAGGAACCAATATCTACACAATATCTACAACACGAATATAGCTTTCTCCACTGTTGTCGCTGTTGTGCAAAAACATTGCATCTCCGTTTTGCTCCTTTTATTGTTTGACTTTTTTTGGTCAATTAAAGTCTTTTTTGGTCACCCTCTATATTAAATAAACATTTCATGGTGAACAGGCCAAGAAGAAATTGTCCAAAATCCCAAAAACAGATGGAAAAAATTTTGGTTACATTAACGTCCATTATTACTTAATTGGTTTTGTTCTGACACCCACAACAAACCGTGAACCTACACAAGTTTTTATATGTAATGTTGATGATGGTAAAATGACAGCACCCTGCCTGCACTTCCCAGTCATGACTGGGTTTTAAAAAATATTAGTCTGAAACTTTTTCAAAGCGGTTATAAAACAGCGTCTCAGACCTCAGGCAGCGTTTTCATTAATAGTTTAATGCATTAAACTCTTGAGAGGTCTGGTTTCTGTCACCACCACTGTGAACAATTCTATTTATTATTTTTTTTTTATTTTCATTTTTACCCAATTTTCTCCCCAATTTAGTTGTTTCCCAGTTCCACCTGGTACGATACTACCAGTGCTAGGAGGGTGAAGGCAGCACAGGCCTCCTCCGAAACCTGTGAAACCAGCCACCACTTCTTTTCAAACTGCCGCTCATGTAACGTCACGGGACAGCCAAACGCGCTCGGAGGAAAGCGCCAACCGCCAGATCTGTTACATCAGCTAACAGACGCCTGCACTGACTAGTATCGCGTTGAGTGATTGGAGGAAGAAGGGGGCCCATTCTACCCACCCAGAGAGAGCGAGGCCAATTGTGCTGTCTTGGACTCCCGGCTATGGGCGACTGCAGCATCACTAGAGATCGAACTTGTGATCTCCTGATGACCGGGCCAAGTGAACAATTCTAATTGGGTGCATATCTCCAGAACAGAGCATTTCATATCAAACCATTCTTAATATCTTAACCATTTAATTAATCACAGTGACTTAACATTGAACTGAACATTAAACTATAATGTTGCCGTTTTCCCTGAGTGGCAATGACTTTACTGCTTAGCAGTCATCTTGCAGCCTGACATTGCTGTACTTTTGTTTATTTTTATAGATAGTGGTATGTCTAATGACAGATAGCTAATTAGCAGGCTATTCTTCTATTAATTGTTAGCCTTGTGCCTCCAGTGTGAAACTAAAGAAGCTTTACACGCCGAACATGTCTTGTCTGATTGACTATGTAGGTAAGAGAGGGGGAACTGGGGGAATTTGATTGAGAAAAGCAACTGTGGGAATTTGATTGATTGAAAAAAATCAAGTGAATGCATGTTTTGATAAAATGATAAAAGCATGAATTCATTTATATGGGAAAGAGCTAACTGTTTTAGCTGTTTCATACCTTAGCTATAGACCCTCTTTGAGTTTCTCACAGCGAACAGTAATATGCAGAGAGCGAGCAGTGTGTGAGTGTGTGTGTGTGGGTGTGTGGGTGGTTGAGAGAGTGCATGTGATAGTGTTTTACGTGGGAGTGTGTACGGGTCACTCTCTCCGAGTGTATTCTTTAGTGGAGGCGGTTTTCTAAGCTGAACTCTTCTGCATTCCTCTGCTGTACAGTCTCTTACACAGTGTTTATAGGACTGAAATGTTCAGGGCCTCTCATTTAATACAGCAGGAAGAACATAACAGTGCCTGCAGATCAATTGCTAGTGAAGTCCTTAAAGCAACAGTTGAGTGAAAAATCTGTCATATGAAAAATCTGATTTACCCAGTGTAGCTTTAGGGGATAGCATAATATGAATTTTTGCTTTGCAGGTTATAATGTTGAATCTTTGAGCATTAGTCGATACCAACCTAAAAGGCTGTTCTTAGTAGTAGTAGCCTGAGCCTCAAAATGAGAGATTTTTAATCGATTCACTTCACTTATGATGGTCATCTAAAAGCAGAGAAGGCCTTATCATTTCTGTATTCTAAGCTTGTATTTAAACTCTGTAAATATTACAGTACAACTGTTTCATTATGAAGTTCTGAATAGAAACAACAGGGTTAAATTTCTGAAACATTGAGCAGAACATTGTCCAATCAGGAATTGTTTTTCTCTGTGCTGTCTAGGTAGATATAGCTAAGCCAGCTACTTCTTAGGACTTCAGGAGCTGAAGAGAAGGCCTAAAGCACTGAGTTAGCCATCAACATGATTACAAAGTGACAAAATCAAACATGTTTTCCATGATTCAGTTTGCCAGTTTACACTGGATTTACACTGGATTTACACTGGATTTTTAAAACTAAATAAATATCTTTATAGTCTATGCAGAAGGCTCCATATGACATGGTGTTTCAACGCAGCAATGACCAAAGCAAGTGGAAATAGTTTATCAAATATTATTTATTACATATTGTTTAAAGTGAAAGGTTATTTATAAATACTAACACAGTCTGAATAATGTTAGGCTATACGGTATGTCATCTGATCTCATTTCAGAGTCAGTAAATTTTGATTGGTTCTGACTGACAAGTTTATTTTACCATTGGTCAGTGTGACACTGCACTTTGAATTGGTACCAAAATGCTAATTCTGGTCTCGGCAGTCCTATTTGTTAGTTACAATAAAATTAAGATTTTGCATAAATGGAGCACATTTTATTATTATTTATGTTGGCTAAAAATTATAATCTTTGAATTTTATTGAATATCAGTTGAAGTTTTATATAATTGAATATTCATTTATTATAACCAAATTTAAGCGGATCCACTGTAACATTTAAAATGTGGATCAATTCCGCATCCCAAAGTTGGTTTAAATTAAAAATTCAGACCTATTTATTCAAATCACTGTTGTCTCAGCAATGATGAGCAAGTAACACATATATGCTCAAACCTAAATGAAGAGTAGACACGTCACAAGCTGTTGCAAATTAAGCTAAAGCATGAGTGGGAAGACAGAGCAGAAACAGGAGGTTAACATCACTGCCAGATAACTCCCGTTGGTGAAACATCTCATATGAATACAGAAAGGTTTCACCTCCTGCCCACCTAGAGGGAGAATCTCCGCTGTTAGCGGCAGACCAGCTCAGCGCTTCAGAACAGCGTAATTTACAATTACAACACTGGAAGTGTGCGAACACCACAGCGAACCAGCTTCAGCCATGTTGGACACTAGAAGATGTGGTTACTGTAGTTTGGTGGGTAATACCACTGCCCCCCTCCATATAGACTGGGGTTTAATTCACTACCTGGGCAAGGGCACCATGCAATACCAATAATCCTTGGATAAGAGCGTCTGTCAGATATGTAGGAAAATGAGCAGGGGGCCATCATGTCATATCATTTTTATGCTTGAGATATCTATCTAAACCTCCTAACATATGTCTTTCTGCATGGTATATCCTGGGGGCTAATTGCACCAGCTGTATGTAAGTTCAAACCTAAGCTAGTAGTAACCTGAATATTTCCCAAGTGTTTACTATGTACAGGTTTACAGATCACTGAATAAATACCAGAGTGCACCACACAAACTAGATTTAACAATGGGCTGAGTTGTTAAATATTTACACCCCTGAGCAAGAAACATGTAGACAGCACTAAGAAGACAAAAACATGACCTGATTAAAAAAGACTATTCGCTGATGTTACATTTCTGAGAAACGTTAAACAAATGTGCTGAGGTTTTACTTTCAGCCCCAAACTTAATGCGAACATCCATAACATTAGTTCACTAGTTGATACCATATCTACAGCTCCAGTTTAGTGAGACCATAGCTAACATCTACAGCTCCAGTTTAGTGAGACCATATCTAACATCTACAGCTCCAGTTTAGTGAGACTATAGCTAACATCTACAGCTCCAGTTTAGTGAGACCATATCTAACATCTACAGCTCCAGTTTAGTGAGACTATAGCCAACATCTACAGCTCCAGTTTAGTGAGAACATAGCTAACATCTACAGCTCCAGTTTAGTGAGAACATAGCTAACATCTACAGCTCCAGTTTGGTGAGAGCATATCTAACGTCTACAGCTCCAGTTTAGTGAGACCATAGCTAACATCTACAGCTCCAGTTTAGTGAGACCATAGCTAACGTCCACTGCTCCAGTTTAGTGAGACCATAGCTAACGTCCACTGCTCCCATTTATAACCATCATTGAGCTTCATTTTCAGATTCTCTGCCAGCTGCTTAGAAGAGCCCACAGGTTTTTTTAAGAACATTTGAAGAAAATTTGAAGAGTCAGAGAATTTATTACACTCTGGAATTGTCATCAGCTGACCATTCCTAATCTTGACCTGCCTAACCAGCCCTAACTAAGGTCTAATCTTTTTAGGTTAACTCCTGACAATGGGGTGTCTTTAAATTTGGCACATAGTTTGTCACAATTACCATTTTTTGTGCTTCTATATTATTAGTTAATTACAAAGCAACTGTGTATTAACATTTGCTGATTTTTTTTTTTTTTAAATAAACAAAGCCATTTGGCCAGAGGTGCTCAAACTTTTACATACAACTATATGACCCATCTCTTGCGATGAACTGTCCGGGGTGTTTCCTGCTTTCCGCCCAATGAACAGGCTCCAGTAACCCCCATGACCCAGAAGGATAAGCAATGTGTGTGTCTGTGTGTGTGACCCATCTGTGGTTCCAGGTCACCAGATCACATTCATAGTCCTCGGACTAAAACGTTGATTGCATACCCTCAGATTTGTGATATTGTTTTGTGTCATCTGGAAGTCTGTTTTAATTTGCATGTAACTACAGTAAAATGTGTTGTTACCTGGTAATTAACGGCATGAGACGTTTTTTTTTCACTTTCTCGTATATTTTGTGCTCAGACATGGCACAAAAAGTTTTGCTTTGTTTTTAGATATAATGCATAGTAAAAAAAAAACATAATCAAAACAAACCAAACCAAAACTGTACCAAACTTGTAAACTTGTTCCAACATCTGTACACTCACAAGTAAGCATGTCCCTGAGAGTCGCTAGCTGCTGCGTTGCATGGTGGTGTTGGCTTCTTAGATTAGCTTAGTTTATAGAGACCTCAGTAAAAATACATTTCTACGTTTCTCAGCCTTTTTGTTAATTTTGCAATTTTAATCATCCTTACATAATTTGTTTTCCGAGAGACCAAATTTTTGGATAGTACAGTTCAAATCATCCCTTTAAATCAGTCATTTCAGACTGACTGATGAGGCTGTGGTGTGACCTCAAGTACAAGATAAAACCCAATCTTGACGGAATATTTCTCAGAGCTGTCTCCTGATGGAGATTATTTCTAATTTGCTCCGCGATGTGACTTATTTCTTCTGATAAATGAATGAATGCAGAAGAAGGACGAAGGGTCCTCTGTGATCCTGACCCAGAAACCTGAATGCCGCACAAGCACTGATTGTTCACATTAAGCTGTTTAAGGAGAAGAACCGTGAACCATGTTTTATGTTGACTAACTACAGATGTAGGACTTGATTCCACACTGTAAGGACAGTGAATTATACTATCAGTACCTGCAGAGCCTGCCAAGAAAACATGGCCAGCTTTTAATTAAGATTAAAAAAAATCTTTTTTTTCACTGCTGATATACTTTTTCATTGGTGTCGGGAGAAGTTGGGTGTAATATATTTATATAGTTTCTTTGTCAATATTTAATGCTGGCTAACTGTGCTAACTGAAAATAGCTAATACCAGCCCACTTTTTCCTGAAAACAGCTAGCTCTAGAACGCTTCTAACTGGAAAAGGCTCTTCTAACTGAGAACAGCTAACACTTTCCAATTTCCAAAAATAGCTAACGCTTGCTAACTGAAAACAGATAAGGCTAGCTAATATGTGAAATTGGCTAACTCTGAAGTGTCTCGCTGCTCTTTTTAGATTTGTCTCTCCCTGTCTAGAGAGTAAAACAACACACACTAGTGCACTGAAACAGAAACTGCTAATGCTGGATTGGGAAACAGAACAGCATCATTGGTATCTTATCCACTCTTATCTCCAAAAATGGTTGATTTTGATTATTTTTGTTAATGATAACATGACTTTCCATGCAGTGTCTTTTGAAGGCTTGAGGCTGAAAGTTTTGCATTGCCTATAAAACAGCCGCCAGGTTAGCCAACTTTTAGTTGCCTTAACTGGTATTCAAAAAGATTTGATTATCAGTAGAACCAGGGTAGGAATGTGTTATCATCAGTAGAACCAGGGTAGGAGTGTGTTATTGTCAGTAGAACCAGAGTAAGTGTGTTATTGTCAGTAGAACCAGAGTAAGAGTGTGTTATTGTCAGTAGAACCAGAGTAAGAGTGTGTTATTGTCAGTAGAACCAGAGTAGGAATGTGTTATCGTCAGTAGAACCAGGGTAGGAGTGTGTTATTGTCAGTAGAACCAGAGTAAGTGTGTTATTGTCAGTAGAACCAGAGTAAGAGTGTGTTATTGTCAGTAGAACCAGAGTAAGAGTGTGTTATTGTCAGTAGAACCAGAGTAAGAGTGTGTTATTGTCAGTAGAACCAGAGTAAGAGTGTGTTATTGTCAGTAGAACCAGAGTAAGAGTGTGTTATCGCCGGTTAACGCCGCTCACTGAGAATAGATAACGGCGGTTAACGCCGCTCACTGAGAATAGATAACGGCGGTTAACGCCGCTCACTGAGAATAGATAACGCCGGTTAACGCCGCTCACTGCGAATAGATAACGCCGGTTAACGCCGCTCACTGCGAATAGATAACGCCGGTTAACGCCGCTCACTGAGAATAGATAACGCCGGTTAACGCCGCTCACTGAGAATAGATAACGCCGGTTAACGCCGCTCACTGAGAATAGATAACGCCGGTTAACGCCGCTCACTGAGAATAGATAACGCCGGTTAACGCCGCTCACTGCGAATAGATAACGCCGGTTAACGCCGCTCACTGAGAATAGATAACGCCGGTTAACGCCGCTCACTGAGAATAGATAACGCCGGTTAACGCCGCTCACTGAGAATAGATAACGCCGGTTAACGCCGCTCACTGAGAATAGATAACGCCGGTTAACGCCGCTCACTGAGAATAGATAACGCCGGTTAACGCCGCTCACTGAGAATAGATAACGCCGGTTAACGCCGCTCACTGAGAATAGATAACGCCGGTTAACGCCGCTCACTGAGAATAGATAACGCCGGTTAACGCCGCTCACTGAGAATAGATAACGCCGGTTAACGCCGCTCACTGAGAATAGATAACGCCGGTTAACGCCGCTCACTGAGAATAGATAACGCCGGTTAACGCCGCTCACTGAGAATAGATAACGCCGGTTAACGCCGCTCACTGAGAATAGATAACGCCGGTTAACGCCGCTCACTGAGAATAGATAACGGCAGTAATTGAAAGTAGCCAGTGCTTGATGGCTCTAACTGCAAAAAAAGCTGATGGTACTGATACAGTTGTTATGAAAAAAAAAATGTTATCACAAATTCTTCGACTGGCCACTCAGGAACACGGCTGAGCTTCTTTCTTTTCTTCTCATCTTCGCCCCGATGTTTTTCGGCGCTGCTCAGTTATCCCTCTGATGATTCAAGTCGATGTAAATCTCTATTTTAATTAGTGGGTGTGACCTTTCTGTCCTCAGTTGAACTTGTTAACTGCGTGTTCGTATGAGACATGCAGTCTGTAGGATCCCCAGCAGGAATGGAAGGTTTAAAGCAAGTCTTTAGCTCGGTGTGATTTCTGTAAACCAAAACCCCAACAGACCCAAATGTATATGGTATTTACAGCATCAGAGTTCATGTCAGAATCTTGCATTCTTACACTTAAATGGTCTGCAGGGAGATGCTGCTTTGCGTCATGACCACAATGTTCTCACTAGATAGACACTAAAGCAAGACCACCCACCTTTTTATTTATTTAATTTCCAGTCAAAATGGTGATTACAAGTTCAGTGCATGTTGCAAATACAGTTTCTTAATTTTCTTTCTGGTGGGAAAAAGCAGAAAACATATCTGCTTCCGTTGCTTTCAGGAGGCTTGCTTTCAGTTTTTCAAAGAAATCTGCAGGGACATTTCTCTACACCTCCAAAGTTCAGTCTTAGAAGTTGGTTGTATTTTGTGATTCTTACAATCCAAGCAATCCCAAACAGATTCAGTGATGTTGAGGTCTGGACGCTGGGGTGGTCATCCAATGTTCTGAGACCACCAGCAGCTGCTTTGTGTGATTTGTTAATGTTTTGTCCTCTATTTCCTTTTCACATTAACAGCTTCTTCATAGCTACACATCCTTTCAGACTCATAGTGTTGAGTTGTTATCTCACAGTGGAAAGATGGACAGGAACACCTGTGGATGTCTTTCAGATCTGAAGAAAGAATGGAGCTTGATTTTCTCCTCTCTCTCAAAGATGAAAGCTTTAAGTGCTGTTTATCTGACGGTGACATTTTTATTGGTCTACTAGATCTTTCAGGTGGTGGTTAGGTTGTTATTGTTATTTAGTCCCTCGTTGGTCAGTAATGATCAGAATGGCATTATGAAATATGATTGGCCCTATGAAGTTAATTTTAATTGTTTCTGACTTGTAGATCATTGATAAAAGTGGAGAAATTATGTGGAAAGTGCAGGTTCTTTACTTTCAATCCTTACCATGTTTGTGTTTAAGTTATTGTTGTGTGTACATCCTTTACATTTTTTGCAACTTTTTGAAGTGCTTTATTTTTCTTTTTGCTTCTATCGCTTTCTCCTCTTCTTTTTTTCTTCTTCTTATTCTATTATAATAAGTGCAGACCTGAACCTGTTGATATGAAATGCAAATTGAATGTATATGGGCTCCATTATGTAACTATGTAATTAGTGATTGTGCATTGCAAAGCCAGACTATTGTTGTGTGATTTATATTATTCTTCTTCCTCTTTACTTTTTATTCTTTATTCTGGAGCCTGTTAGCTTGTCTCGCAGTTTTCGAGATATGGACACAGTTCTAATTCCGGAATGTTCAGTCTGCATGGGAATGGTGTGCTTCTATACAGCTTTTGGATGCAACAAACGGTTTTCTCATCCCTTGTTTCTCTCATAGACTCCCATTCATTTTGCACCTATGTCTATATATAAGAGAAGGTCCTTAAGTTCTAATTCACAGCCATACTGACCCACACACCTCTTTGTTGGTTTATCATCCCTCGTTCCTCCCATAGAGTTCCATTCATTTTTAACAACAACTAGCAACCACTTGGCAACGCCCTAACTACCAGCCTTTCCAGCTTCAGAATGTTTGGTCTAAATGGGAAAGCTGTGCTTGTATACAGCTTTTTGATCTGACACAGGGTTTTCATACAATTCTGAAGTTTTTTCCCCTTGGAAATGATTAGGGAGAAAAATTTAATGACCGTTTGCTTTACTTCTGATCGATCACATACTCTGTCTTAGGGCAGGCATGAGTTCAGTGTTGCTCTTGTCGTTTTTTTCATCCCTTGTTTCTCCCATAGAGTCACATTTCATTTTTGCCCTCACATAAACACTATTATTTCTTCACCCATAAGCCATGAAACAGCCTGTAATCACTCAGGGCAAGTCCTTAAGTTTTAATCCTCAGCACTACTGACCTGTACTCCTCTGTATGTCATTTTTTTCCGTCCCTCATTCCTCACATAGACACATTAATTTTTGCTCACACACATGCCCTATTATTTCTTTGCCCAAAGGCCACCAGTCTCCTTGTACTCAATCAGGGCAGGTCCCAAATCTCTAATCCACAGCCACAGTGACACATACTCTGTGTCATATGTGTCATTTTTCCATCCTTCATTCCTCTTAGACTCCCATTCATTTTCAACACTTAGCAACCACTTGGCATCCCCCTAACGGCTGCTTAATAAACACCCCATACACCATGGTAACCGTCTAGCAGCAGCTTAGGAACCTCCTGGCATACCATAGCAACCACCTAGAAACACCTGATCAACCATGTCGGATAACACCTAGCAGCACTTTAGCAACTTTCTGTGATACCATAGCAACTACCATACAACACCTTAGCAACACCTAGGACACCATAGCAACCACCTAGAGACACATTAGCAACCAACTGGGAGACCATATCAACCACCTAGCAACACCTTAGCAGCCACCCAGGATATCATAGCAACCGCCTGGGATACCATAGCAATCACCTAGCAACACCTGATCAGCTACCTGGGATAACATAACAACCACCTAGAGACACCTTAGCAAACAACTGGGAGACCATATTAACCACCTAGCAATACCTTAGCAACCAACTAGGATATTATAGCAGCCATGTAGCAACCGCCTGAGATACCATAGCAACTGCCTAGCTACACCATAGAAACCACCGGGGATACCATAGCAATTGCCATGCAGCATGTTGGCAACCTTCTGGGATACCATAACAACCCTCTAGCAGCATTCTAGCACGACCTTTGATACTCACTGGCGTTATGGCTTTAATTTAAGTTGTTTGTATTTGCATGTTCAGTGTGTGGCCTGAGGAGCTCCCTATAATTCTACTAATAGATGCGAGATGAACACAAGCAATGCAGTTGTTAGTGGTGGCAGGAAATAAAGCCTAATAAACATGGACTAAAATGCACTTAAATGAGTGTGTGTGTCTGTGTGTGTGTGTGTGTGTGCTTAAAAGTGCAAAAAAAATATGGGACACTTTTTTGCCCTGCATTTCTTCAACGAGCCCCTTTTGAAGACCCCTGCTGTAAAGGGTGGTGGGTACTTAGAGCTGTGCAGATGAGAGTTTAGGAGAAACTGAGGCAGGGTCAGTGGGACTTTTCCCAGCACACAGCAGTGTGTCTGTGTGTTAGCTCATGCTAATCCCATACTCATGACTTACTCTCATATCTCTCTCTCTCTCTCTCTCTCTCTCTCTCTCTCTCTCTCTCTCTCTCTCTCTTCCTTACACTCTCTCTCTGCTTCCTTGCCTCTCTTCCCCTTTTCTCCCCTCTGTTTCTCCCTCTCTCCAACTCACAATTTCTCCTCTCACTTGCTCTCATTTACTCTTACTCTCTCTGTCCCCCACTGAGCTCCAACATGCAAATCCAGTGAGTCAGAGATGTGAGAGAGAGAGAGAGAGAGAGAGATGAGATGTTGAGTTTACGTTCATACACACCCTCTGCCCTATGGAATGTAAACGTTTTGCGGGGGAGAGACTTGCTTCCCTTAGTCATCACAACCAGTTACAACACACACCACACATGTGTTGAGTCTGTGTGTGTGTGTTAGTGAGAATGTGGCTCTCCTCAACTGCAACTCGGCTTAAGAATAGTTATAGTGTTTAATGGAACACACATGGGTACATGTATGTAGTTAATGTGTGTACAGTTAACAGTTAAAAAGTGAGCTGATTTGAACGGAGTTGAATTAAACTGAGCTGAGAAGAGTGGAGCCGAGTTGTTACCAGAACTCAGTTGAGAGTAGATGTGGAGAGCTGAGGTAAGTGAAATTGAACTGGGCTAAACAGTAGAAATGAGCTCAGTAAGGCTGAGTTGTCTTTAGTTGAACAGAATTGAGATAAATAGGGCTGGTAGACCACCAAAACTGTCAGATAAACAGTACTTCAGTCTTTTGTCTATGATGTTTCTGTCCATTCTTTTGCTCCAAGAAGACAATTCAACCCTCTAAAATGATGTGTTGCTCAAGAAGTCATTAATGAGAAAAGGGAATAGACGCAAGATTTATGTCTATACTCAATGTGCTTTTAGTCTACCTCTTTCCTTCCATCCATCCATCCATCATCAACCTACCTACCATCCATCCTAATGACGGTTCTGACTGGAAATGAAATAAATGGTCTCTGACTTTTTCACAGTACTGTAGAGCAGAGCTGAGTTGAGTTGAGTTGAATGGAACTGAGGGAAATATGGTTGAATTATTAAGTTGAGTTGAGATAAACAGTTAAGGAGAGATGAATTGATCAGAATTGAGTTGAAATGGAGGTCAGTAAAGTTGAGTAAAATTTAGTTGGGAGCAAAGTTGCACGAAGTAAATTCTAGTCAATTCTAGAGCTTTGAAGAGTTGAGTTGAACTGTGTTAAGTGCCATTATGAGTCCAGATGTGCTGTGTTGTGTTATGGTTTGAGCCGAGCAGAGTTGAATTGACTTGTGAGCCGAGTTGTGAGTTTAGAGTTGAATTGTTAATGGCATTGCTGAGGTGATTTAGAGCTGGATCACAGGGAAAATTCCACTCTTTAAAATAATAAAAAAAAAAATTCTGCATAATTAAATCATTGCGATGTCAACAAAGTCACTCAGAGTGGCTTGATGTGACATCGTTCAGTGTAGAGTAACTTTCTAAGTTAGAATTACTCTGGTGGTGAGAAGAACCAGGAGTCATTCACAACACAAATACTGCCTTTTCTTGCTATTCATATGTATATGTTTTAGGCCAAAATTGTAACCCAGATCTACAGTAAACCAATATCTCTGGCATCAGGCAGCATATTCATAACCATTGTATGTATTCTCTTTCAGGGATGTAGTTTTTAGAAACATTAAACTCTTGCTCAGACGTCTGGTTCCTATCACCACCACTCTAAACAGTTTTGATTATAGTAATGTTTCATGTTAAACCACTCTGAAAAACCTTTGTTTACATCTTCATCGTTTAATTAAAATAAAAAAATCAGTGTAAGTTTCCTTTAGGTAGAGATGAGTAGAGTCTAGATAAATATACGAGGAAAGCAGAGATCCACATTGTCACAGTTTTGTGATATTTTGTGATGGTGACAGTGTCATGATGGATTATCGCACCCCTCATCAATAATTGTAGACAGATAGAAACTTTGAGTTACAACAGTAACAACAGTAACGGTAAGAACAGTGAGAACTGTATAAATCAGAGTTCACTGACCTTTCAGTTTAGATAAGGTGTGGTGTGGTGCTGAGTCACGCTATGTGGTTTAAGCAGCGTTTTGGAGACGAGTCATGTCCTCTCTGCTTATATGGGTTGATGATGATTGTCCCAACATGTCGAGGGAGTCTCACACACAGCAGCTCTCTACTCTATTCTGCATTAAAGTGATAGTTTAGCAAAAATCCAGTTTTTCCCCTTATCCCTAATGTTACTTTTTTCTTGATACTGGATATCGGACAGTACCGATGCCAACTATGTTGCCAAAAAACTTAGCTGTAAGAAACAAATTAGATGCAGAATCGGCAGCGAACAAAGGTGACAAGACACAGCGTAAACTGGCATCTTATTCTAACTCTCTGTTCCACATTAAATGCTGCTGCAGAGGCGAAATCTGCCACAAATCACTCCAAAAACTTGAGGAAGCTCATTATAAACAGTGCTTATATGCTTTACAGACTTCTCCGGATAAGACAGACACAGAAGTTTGATGTTTCCTCTGGCCAAATGCTGCTGCTGTCCAAAGACGTATGTGAAGAATACTTAGATAGCATAATTAGAAGTTAACAGGGGAAAAGTCTCTTTGAATAGGTGAAACGTAATAGTATCTCATGATAATTTACCAAGTAGTAATAAGTAAATCAGTATTTTAATGGGGGGGGGTAGTATTGTAGCCTTCTATTGATGCGCATATATTTTCAGTTCTTGAAAGCGAGTAAACCACCCCGAGATAAATCATACAGTAGCCATGGTAATCATAATTATTAACATCTTATGAAATTGTTGTTTTTTTAGCTTTAAAAAGGCCTGCACTCGATATTGAGATCATTTGACTGGTCTGGCAAAATGCTCGCTAGTTATTGACCTTCCAATGATATAGAATTCATTCAGAATGGATAAATGGTTAAAATCAGTCTTTTGAAAGATCTCAAGGCCAGTCCATCTATAAGTGAAGCAGCCAACATGTCTCGGGCCGAGAAACCGAGAAATCTAAATCTGTACACTAAAATGAAGAAAATACAGCTGTACTTAGCACTGAGCTTCACTGAAAACGAGCAACTGCTACTCGGTTGTTTGCTCAGAGGTCTCGTCAAATGAGGCTTTGAAGCCAAACAATTTACGCTGCCACTTGAAGACTAAACATAGCAAGTATTCATCTAAACCTTTCCAATTGAGCCAGAACTCTGTTTGCAACTTTCCACTCTGCAAGTTGAGTTCTAGCACCTGGTTTCTGCCCAACAAGATCAGCTGTCTCATTAGGTGAGTCAGAAAAAACAACTACATTGGTTAAATCTTCTTGTGGGCGCAGAAACTTTTGTGGTTGTGTGGGCCGGGAATTGCAAAATTTTGGGAACCCCTTTACTTATTTTTAACCTGAGCTGTTTGTAATGGATGCACTTCACTTGAGAGAAACATTTAAGGGTAATGTGTGAAATCATACTGTTAACGGCAGTACTATAAGCAGTTGTAGCGTCACTTCTAAAACTAAGTAAGCAAGCTTGAGACACTAAATATATCTTGGCTGATCGATTTTTGGTGAACTGTATATTTTTTGCTTTCTTGCTGTCCAGTCGCTTTAAGTATGAATAAATATTACAATAAGTTTTGATATTTATGTACTAGAGTAGCTGCACCCATTACTATAGTGTGCACAGTGTGTTTCCTGCTAAGCAATGGGTTGTAAAACTAGAGCAGCTATCACCCAGCCACTGAATTATTCATTCTCAGGCCTCAGGAGGGAGATAATGTGGGTTTGATTGTATGTTATTTCTGTAACTTCACCTATTACTGCATTTACAGAGTCATGCAGTTGTCAACTCATTCATACAGGGGATTTCAGGGAAGAAACAGTGATCTCTACAGTGAAACAGGCCACATCAAACTACTCAGAATGACATTGAATTATATAGAAATGTTGAAAAATGTACAAATCTGCAGTTTTTGTTGTTTTACTTGGGGAGTGGGGCAGTTTTTAGGGGCAGTTTATGCCCTCGGTGACTGAAAATTAGACACATTTTATATGCAAATCAAGGCACAATGCAAAATCTAAAAAATAACATTAGACCCGACCCACAACATATTAAATCATTAATTTCCCTATCTGTTTAAAAATCTAGTTCAGTCTAATGTGAAACTGTAGAAAACAACTTAGTATTGCAATACCTACATTTGGAGAGGTTATTCATTCACCCTATTAGGAAAGTAATGAGACCTAATGACAAATTACTTCAGATTATTTCTTTTCAATGTGTTTGAAAAGTAATCAAGGATTTCAGGGATAAACATGATAGACTAGTTACCGGTTCAGCTGTTTTAGCATTGCTGGAAAGCTTAGTTAATGCCATAGCCTACACTGCAAGCTACTGTAGCATGGCTAAAGTTACTCTGAGATTTACCCACCACATTTTGCTCCCTGTACTGCCATATATACTGATATTATAGCAGAAATATAGATGCCTCAAGCTACATCAAAAAAGTCAAGCTACTTGATGACTGTGACAGAGTGACATGTGAGATTAGCCTGCTGGCAACACTAAATCAGCTGTCACTGCTGAAAGTTTAAAAACTGCTTTCCACAGAATTTTTCCACTTGTTTCAATGAGCTTCAAAGTTTCAAAGTGAATGCTTGTATTAATACTGGCAACAGCTGTGTGTTCTTAGGGTTAAAGGTGAGGAAATAAATGTACAAAATGAATTCATAATGTGACATACAGCTTTATTATATGCATTAGCTTTAGTAATAATTCAGGCCTCTACTGTTTATCTATTATCCAACAGTCAGTCAATCAATCAATCAATCAATCAATCAATAAATCAGCTCCACATGGAACTTATTACTATCTGTTCTGTTCACTTCACATTTAGAAGCATGTGTATGGTCATATATTTGTGTGGAATGTTTATTCTTTATTCTCTTTCTTTTTTTAGCCTTCTGTTGCCTAGACAGCCCGAGTCTTTATTTTGACGAGCAACGTTCAGGATTCTTATGAAGCAGCGCATCCTTGAGTGTGGTCTGTTAAACACTTACACTGCCATTGCTATTTTTTGTCTTCTGTTTTTTTTTCCTTGCGATCTTGTTGCCAAGACAGCAGCAGTGTTTTATTAAATGTTAGAAATGGACACAAAGCGACAAATGTTTTCTCCAGGATTCGTAGACTGGAATTTCAGAGATTCAGTTAGACGCTTGTGGAACATCAGAACACCATGGAAATCTGTTTTACACTGTGTAATTTTAAAGTGCAACAGAAGTGTGGCGCTATTGCTGCAAAAACACAGCCCAGTGTTGCTTATGTTTGTTAACCCCTTAAAATGCAGGCTTATCTTTGTTATTAATTTTAAGGACTGTAAATCAGACAGTCTATGAATTATTCAGTGTCTACCATCAATGACTCAGCAACTACTCTGAATTATTTAGTAATTACTCTGATTTACACAGTAACTACTATGAAGTATTCACTATGAATTATTTATTAACATATATCATTGCATAGCCATGCACATGTACTTCATTTGCCAAAAATTCTAAAATTCTTATATTCCAAGGATTTTTACAAAATAAAAATTAGCTAAAAAGGAATCGACTGCTACATGCTTTCTTTATTTTTCTCTCTCTATAGGTGTCCCATTCAGTATTAATTATTTATTAACTAATGTGAAGTATTCACTATCCACTATGAATTATTCAGTAACTAATGTGAAGTATTCACTATCCACTATGAATTATTCAGTAACTAATGTGAAGTATTCACTTTCCACTATGAATTATTCAGTAACTAATGTGAAGTATTCACTTTCCACTATGAATTATTCAGTAACTAATGTGAAGTATTCACTATCCACTATGAATTATACAGTAACTAATGTGAAGTATTCACTATTCACTATGAATTATTCAGTAACTAATGTGAAGTATTCACTATCCACTATGAATTATTCAGTAACTAATGTGAAGTATTCACTATCCACTATGAATTATACAGTAACTAATGTGAATTATTCACTATTCACTATGAATTATTCAATAACACCTGTGAAGTATTCACTATCCACTATGAATTATTCAGTAACTAATGTGAAGTATTCACTATCCACTATGAATTATTCAGTAACTAATGTGAAGTATTCACTATTCACTATGAATTCAGTAACTAATGTGAAGTATTCACTTTCCACTACGAATTATTCAGTAACTAATGTGAAGTATTCACTATCCACTATGAATTATTCAGTAACTAATGTGAAGTATTCACTATCCACTATGAATTATTCAGTAACTAATGTGAATTATTCACTATCCACTATGAATTATTCAGTAACTAATGTGAAGTATTCACTATTCACTATGAATTATTCAGTAACACCTGTGAAGTATTCACTATCCACTATGAATTATTCAGTAACTAATGTGAATTATTCACTATTCACTATGAATTATTCAATAACACCTGTGAATTATTCACTATCCACTATGAATTATTCAGTAACTAATGTGAAGTATTCACTATCCACTATGAATTATTCAGTAACTAATGTGAAGTATTCACTATCCACTATGAATTATTCAGTAACTAATGTGAAGTATTCACTATCCACTATGAATTATTCAGTAACTAATGTGAAGTATTCACTATCCACTATGAATTATTCAGTAACTAATGTGAAGTATTCACTATCCACTATGAATTATTCAGTAACACCTGTGAAGTATTCACTATCCACTATGAATTATTCAGTAACTAATGTGAAGTATTCACTATCCACTATGAATTATTCAGTAACTAATGTGAAGTATTCACTTTCCACTATGAATTATTCAGTAACTAATGTGAAGTATTCACTATTCACTATGAATTATTCAGTAACTAATGTGAAGTATTCACTATCCACTATGAATTATTCAGTAACTAATGTGAAGTATTCACTATCCACTATGAATTATTCAGTAACTAATGTGAAGTATTCACTATTCACTATGAATTATTCAGTAACACCTGTGAAGTATTCACTATCCACTATGAATTATTCAGTAACTAATGTGAAGTATTCACTATCCACTATGAATTATTCAGTAACTAATGTGAAGTATTCACTATTCACTATGAATTATTCAGTAACTAATGTGAAGTATTCACTATTCACTATGAATTATTCAGTAACACCTGTGAAGTATTCACTATCCACTATGAATTATTCAGTAACTAATGTGAATTATTCACTATTCACTATGAATTATTCAATAACACCTGTGAATTATTCACTATCCACTATGAATTATTCAGTAACTAATGTGAAGTATTCACTATCCACTATGAATTATTCAGTAACTAATGTGAAGTATTCACTTTCCACTATGAATTATTCAGTAACTAATGTGAAGTATTCACTATCCACTATGAATTATTCAGTAACTAATGTGAAGTATTCACTATTCACTATGAATTCAGTAACTATTGTGAAGTATTCAGTATCCTCTGAATTATCTATTAAGTACTAAGAAGTATTCAGCATCCACTATGACTTATTTATTAACTGATATGAAGTGTTCAGAATTCACTTTGAATTATTTATTAACTACTTTGAAGTATTCATTATCCACTATGGGTATTTCAGTAAGTACTATGAATTATTCTGCAATTACTTTTAGGTCTTGTAGAAGTAGAAGAACATTTAAGCGACAAGTTTAAGTGATGAAATGAAAGTATCATTAATAAAGATATTTTCAGTGTCTAACTACTGTTTCTTTCTACAGTTTACAGGCCACTCTTCTGTCTCTGTGAAACATACACACTGCGGGTGAGATGGTGAGGTGTGACAGTGGTGTGTGTTGGCGAGCGGATCAGGATTGTTGATGGCTGAATTTAGGCAAGCGCTCTCACTCCCTCTGCTGACCAGCAGGAGAATTACTCTGAACATTTAGTTTATATTCTAAATACATTTACTGGTCAGTTTAATCATTAGAAAAATGTAAATGTATGCATTTCATAAAATAATCAATGCTTGACCCTTTAAATAATGCAAACACTTTGTTTAAACCAGTGTCATTGCCTTAATATATGCAGAAACATGCACATACACTTAATTTTACTAAATTTCTTATATTCCAAGGATTTTTACAAAATGAATATGAACTAAAAAGGAATCGATTCCTAAATGTGTTTTTTCTCTTTCTCTCTGTATAGGAGTCCTGTGGTATACTGAAGGATCATGGGTAGCTGTTGTAGCTGTCCACAGAAAGACAACATCCCTGATAATCACCACAGCAAATTCAAGGTGTGTCCACTCATATTACGTTACACTTCACTGATCCATTTGTTTTCATTTGCCAGAGCCAGTGGTTATGGAAAACGTTACTATGAACCATGACTAAGGGCACATTCGTCTGCTGGTACGAGTGCCTGTTTAACTTTTTTGTCGAACTATTTCAACATCTCCAGCCAACATGGCTAAAATAGCTTTTTGGTTATAGTTTTTTGTAATTTTCACCTGTCCATCAACATCATTCTGTGTCTGTAATCACTCTGTAAATGCTAGCTTGCGTTATTGTAGCCTAATAGCTGTGAAGCAATTCCACAAAAAACTGTATATCCTTTATTCAGGTTGGACTCCCATATTTGTTGTGTGTTTGGTGTTCTCCAAAAATTTTGGACACATCCTTGAATTTCAGGCTTTGCAACTGTGACAAAGATTAAGCTGAATTAACAAGGTTAACAATGGTCCATAAGTCAATAGCATAGTTTGTTTTAACCTGAGTTTGCATATTTCTGTTTCTTGTGAAAAGGGCCTATTGGTCATTTTGCTTCTTTCCTTAAGGACACAAGCACGATTTTCCAGTTAGATCTGTAATTTGAACCCCCAGCCTGCTAGTTACTGGTTTGACTCTCTTACCTCTAGGCTACAGGCTAGAAAGTTGCACCACCATATATTTACATATGCATTTGCGGCATTTGGCAGACACTCTTATCCAGAGCGACTTACAACTTCAGCATTTTTACACAGGTAGGCTATGGTGGTGTTAGGAGTCTTGCCCAAGGAGCCTTATTGGTATAGTGTAGGGTACTTGACCACCCATATTTAATGGGTGAAGATCTGATGGTGTGTGTCTGTAGGTTATTAATGTGGATGATGATGGAAATGAGCTGGGTTCGGGTGTGATGGAGCTGACAGGGGCGGAGCTTATCCTGCACACGCGGAAACGGGATGCGGTAAAGTGGCCATACCTCTGCCTTCGTCGCTACGGTTACGACTCCAACCTCTTCTCCTTCGAGAGCGGCCGGCGCTGCCAGACCGGACAGGGTGAGTGACGAGGGAAATCACTCATGTTCCTCGCTTTTTCTCCCATATTCACACCTGCCTATATCTTGTACTGTCTTTTTAAATGTAAAGTGATAGATTGGCAAAAAAAGAAATGCTCTTTGTAGAGTGCTAATTAGTGGGCTATAGGCTTCCTTTTCATGTTAATATTTTCTGGCATTGTATGATCTTCTGTTATCTTTAAAAATGTAAAAAAGCATGGTGCAAATCACATCAGACTTCACGTTAGTCCTTGTTCTAGATAACAGTGTGCCAAACAACACAAGTAGGTATTAAAGGTGGTTTGGGGTTTCTATGGTTAATCGAACTATTGTTAACAATATGGGTCGAATGCATTATGACACTTTCAATCTTCAGTTAGGCTGCAATGTATGTTCTTTACTAAATTTGTCTTATTTGAACTTGAACACAAAGAGGTGCAGTGTTGATTATTGAGCTCTCAGTGCAACAATAATTTGATCAAAATCCAAGAAGACGCAGCCAAGATGGAGTATTTACAAAGAAATATGACATTTAGCGTTGCCGATACTGTGATGCTGTTCTGAAATATAAATCCTCCATGAGTCATAAGTGTCCCATCTAAAAAGCCAGCACTCAACCTTATTTCCAGGGACTGACACACAAAGTGGGCTTTTCCAGGTTGCAGTTTTACCAGCAAGCTGATTGGCTATTTTTATTGATTGGCTGTTTTTATTGAAGAGTGGGACATTCCTTTTCTGTAAGCAGACACCAGGTTGAACATTACAAGCTTTCTCATTTAATTTTTAGCCAGTTCTCCTCCTCCTTTGTAATGCCTCTGGCTATATGGAGGCATGTTTGGAGAGAGATTTAAGGCACAGCCAGCTTCACTCAGTTCTGTAGGTCTCATAGCTGACTGCTGGACTGAGTTGTGCACAGACAGCTACTCAGTTCTCAGTTAGAATGTTTGGGGGGGTGGGGGTGGGGGGGGGGGGCATTTTGTATTTTCTATTGAATGTTATCGTCCTTGCATGTTTAGTACTGGTCAGCTTTAGCCATAATTGTTTAAGAAACTCTTTAAATTTTGTAACCCTATTTTGAAGCAACTGTGTGATGATTTAGACATGCAGGTAGCACCATACTGATTGTTGGGGTAGAGGAACTACCTTAGCCTTGTAGCTTGGGTGCTAAAGGTAAAGAAGCAAACTTCAGACACCAAACAGGTCTATTCTAATCGGGGGAAATGGATGGGAAACAAGGGAAAGTAAAGGTTGTCATGCAGCTGTCTGCATATAGATTTTGGCATTACTCTGTCCTTCAACTTTTTCTGCTCATTTTCTTTGTGATCACTTATGGTGGATGAACAACAGCAGCAGATCTCTGAAAAGATTCTTTCAATTAAGATTCAAAAAAGATTCGTACAATTAAAACTGAATTGAGTTGTCGGTGACATGAACATATTTTCTCCTGCCAAACTCAGTTTGTGTGTGTGTTTCTGTAGGTATATTTGCTTTTAAGTGTGCTCGTGCAGAAGAAATCTTCAACATGCTGCAGGACATCATGCACAACAACAGCATCAGCGTGGTGGAGGAACCTGTACTGGAGCCAGAATTACCTATAATCCCCTACAGTCCCACCAGTGAGCCCATGCACACAGTCAATCTCTTAATCTGTTACCTCAGTGAACAGAAATGTCAGTGTGGTAAAAAACATAATTTTTGCATGTCATTAGGGTGATGATCACGAATGATAATTGTTTTTATAATTAGAAACGCAATTTGAAAAAAGTGTGATTTTCAAATTGTAAGGGCTGCCATTTTAATTATATCATACATTGTTCAGTGTTGACTTAAGTTTTAGGTGGGACAATTTAACCAAATAACTAGCAGTCTACTGGTGTATTCAAGCCTTAAGCCTGAAAATTTGGATGTGCTGGTCTTATTGAGCATATAGCTTAGTGTATAGAAAATAGTTCTTTTTAAATGTCAATTGCAGAAAAATTATCATAAAAGTTCAGCCCTATTACTCATACATATAAATTAGTTGTAGTTTTTATTGGCACTATGTGGACATTTTTACAGTGTGGGCTTGCTAAAAAAGTCTTACACTGGGCTGTAACGGGGCAGCACAGCAATTCAGGATCCTGATTGTTTTAAAAAATTGTTTGCATGTGTTTTCCTGATTGGTCTCTGTTGTTCTCAGCTCCTGGTTACTCGGTGCCATCCATAGCCAATGGGATGAACCGTTTCCCCTCCATTAGTGATGCCTCCTCGCGACCCTGTAGCAGGTTACCATCTGTGGAGTCCACACATCCACTGCTAATGAATGATGAAATGGTACGAACACACAAGTAAACATTTTGAAACACACACTTATGTACAACCAGCAGTATGTTATAATGCAGTGATAGGGACAAATTACAGTCAGAGGGAGGTCTCAGAACAAACAGTACTGTGTTTAGGACCAGTCACAGTCAGGGGGAGGTCTCAGAACAAACGGTACTGTGTTAAGGACCAGTCACAGTCAGAGGGAGGTCTCAGAACAAACGGTACTGTGTTTAGGACCAGTCACAGTCAGGGGGAGGTCTCCGAACAAACAGTACTGTGTTTAGGACCAGTCACAGTCAGGGGGAGGTCTCAGAACAAACAGTACTGTGTTAAGGACCAGTCACAGTCAGGGGGAGGTCTCAGAACAAACAGTACTGTGTTAAGGACCAGTCACAGTCAGGGGGAGGTCTCAGAACAAACGGTACTGTGTTTAGGACCAGTCACAGTCAGGGGGAGGTCTCCGAACAAACAGTACTGTGTTAAGGACCAGTCACAGTCAGGGGGAGGTCTCAGAACAAACAGTACTGTGTTAAGGACCAGTCACAGTCAGGGGGAGGTCTCCGAACAAACAGTACTGTGTTAAGGACCAGTCACAGTCAGGGGGAGGTCTCCGAACAAACAGTACTGTGTTTAGGACCAGTCACAGTTGGGGGGGGGGGTCTCCGAACAAACAGTACTGTGTTTAGGACCAGTCACAGTCAGGGGGAGGTCTCCGAACAAACAGTACTGTGTTAAGGACCAGTCACAGTCAGGGGGAGGTCTCCGAACAAACAGTACTGTGTTAAGGACCAGTCACAGTCAGGGGGAGGTCTCCGAACAAACAGTACTGTGTTAAGGACCAGTCACAGTCAGGGGGAGGTCTCCGAACAAACAGTACTGTGTTAAGGACCAGTCACAGTCAGGGGGAGGTCTCAGAACAAACAGTACTGTGTTTAGGACCAGTCACAGTTGGGGGGGGGGGGTCTCCGAACAAACAGTACTGTGTTTAGGACCAGTCACAGGCAGGGGGAGGTCTCAGAACAAACAGTACTGTGTTTAGGACCAGTCACAGTCAGGGGGAGGTCTCAGAACAAACAATGTTGCATTTAGTACTAGTCAATGAACAAATGACATGGAGATTAGGACCAGAACAAATGATGTGGTGGTCAAGACCAATCACATTCAGGGGGAGGTCTCAGGTGAAACAGCATGGTGATTAGGATCAGTCATCAATCATTTGGCCAAAAGGATGTCATTTTGCTTTGAAACATCTTTATTGTTCCAAGTATATTGCCCACTATGTATACCTGGCACATGAACATTATATACCATGTTTTTTTCCATTACACAACTTGTTATGACAAAATAATGTTGTATATCACTCTAAGGCAGAGGTGTCAGGCTATATTCCTTCTGGGTCACAGCTCTGCAGAGATTAGCATTTTCCCTCTTCTAATACTCCAAGTTCAACTCAAAGGCTCTACTAATTAGCTGTTTACTCAGGTGTGTTTAATGAGGTAGAATGCTAATCTCTGTAGAGCTGTGGCCTAAAGGAACCCTGGTTAATTCCCCTGATCTAAGATAATGTGTAATGTTTTGATATCAGGTACACACATATGTCAACACACCTGGCTTGCAGGAGGAACGTCGTGGCTGCAGCAGTGGACATGCCCCTTTGGATTTCCGGCCATCCAATCCAGAAAGCCTATGCTCCATTTCCCCCAGTGAGACAGAAGCAGTGCGGCTGGTAATGGAACTGGAGAGTGTGAAGTTTGTTTTGGGTCCGACTCCAGTGCAGAGGCAGATGATCCTGAAAGAGAAACAGTGTGAGCGAGAACTTTCAGAAGAACGTAATGCCCTGTCTCCAACCGGCAAAGAATCCGTCAAATTTGTAAATGGCTGCACAAATCCAACTATTGACCCTGACACGGGTTACGATAGCGATGAACGTAAAGAAGCATCTCATGAACAGCAGAATGATTTAACTTTTAGGCGTCCTCGGCCTTTGAACCCTGTTAATCTGATTAGCCCTGCTCCTGATTCCCACAATGCAATTGGGCAACGTCGGACTGCGCTTCTAAACTACGAAAACCTTCCAGCACTTCCGCCTGTTTGGGAACTTCGCAAACCCTCCAGTGAAGGAGATCAGGGGGCAGAGCTTAAAAGCCCCACCCTAAATGGTTTTGACCCTGCTGACCCCCAGCACAACTACGTAAACACGGAAAACGTCACGGTACCATTTAGCGCAAACAAACCCCGAGAAATGAATATTTTCAGTTTTGACTTGCGGAGGGCGCCGGCGGGTGAAGCTTGTCGCCAGCTAAACTACATCGAGGTGGAGATGGAGAAAGGCTCAGACTCCAGCGGCCCCCAAACCCCCAAAACACCCACGACCCCTCTTCCCCAAACCCCCACCCACCGGACAGAGCTTTACGCCATTATAGACATCGAGAGGACAGCTGCCATGTCCAGCCTGCAGAAAGCGCAGCCACGGGACGACGGAACTGCCAGAAAAACGAGACACAACAGCACTGACTTGCCCATGTGATCTAAACAAACGCACTCAAACACTGTCACTGCCATCCTGAATCACACACCAACGCATGTAAATGCATTTGGAATGTAACCACTCCTGCCCCCAGAAGCATATTTGGGGCCTTTGCTAGCCATGCTAACATTAAATATTTTAAATACAAATAAGAACATTTTAGATAGTTTTCAAAAACTTAATGACACACCAGTACTTGTATATGCATTTGGAATTAACCCTGCAAGCAAATACTACCTGCTAGATGTTTCGGACTCTTAGCCTAAAATGGTAAGCTAATCTAAAATGCTTTTAACACAGTTCCAGTTGTTTTGTTTGTCAGTTTTCAGCTACTTTCATCAATCACACCAAGATATAGTAAACAACCCCCTACATCCATACAAGCATACACTGCCTGCTAAGGTTTGAGAGCGACTTGCTAGCTTTTCAATGCTTTTAAGCTAAGCTAGCATAAAATTTTTAAATACAGGTGATCATGTTTCTTTGTCAGTTTTCCAGGCAGTACTAGATCCCACACCAATACATACATTTGGAATTTATACACACTGTAGTGGCATACGCTGCCTGCTAAAAGATGGAGGACTAAGTCAAGCTGTTTTTAATACATCTAAACATGTTTTCTTAGGCAGCTTTTCGTAATAGTCACTCACCGGTAACCGTATATGCAGTTAGAGTTATGGTCACAACCTAGGGCTGAGAGCTGATCCCCCAAAAAATAGATTCCTTGATTCCAGGCATTTGGGAATCTAGAGTCTCCTAAAGTATTCTGACTCAATTCCATGCAGTGAAGTTTGAGTTTGCCTCACGTTGAGTCTCAGATTTTCTGCTGTAACTGAAGTGTAAAATAAGGTAAAGTATGAAGTTTGTAAAGAAAATTGGCTCACAGTTAAACATCACCAGTATATATACCCAACTGAAGGAGTTTTCCAAGGAGTTTTCCAAGGAGAACCAGGTACACCTTAGCCTGAGTAAGCTAGCGATACCTTTCTGAAAGTCCGTGCTAAAATATAATGCATGTTGCTTGTATAGTAATATTTGGAATTGACAATGTTTGGAACTAACTCCATAGATTCCCATCACTTTCCTGGAATCAAACAGTCCTACACCAACCCTCTACATTCCTACCAGCGCACAAGCCTGCACAAGTGTTTTGGAGACGTAGCCTAGCTTTTTAAAATGCTAAGTTAACATAACATGTTTTAATACAACCTTAATATGTTTTACTTGTCTTACTTGTTTTAAAAATGTCACTAGACACACATGGATACTTGTAAATGCATTTAAAATGATAGTCTCCACTCCTGTGTATACACTGTCTGCTAAGAGAATATAGACTAAGCTGGCTAAGTTAGCACACGTCGATTTGTCAGTTTTCAATAATATAATGAATGTCATTTGTGTATACAGTCATAATTATAGTCACCACACTCTGCCCCCACAATCATCTACTGCCAGTGAAACATTTGGGGGGACACTTAGCCTAGCTTTTTAAAATGCTAAGCTACCATAAAATGTTTTAATCCAAATTAGTTTCTTCAAATGTTTTCAATCATATAATTACACGCCAGTAGCTAGATACACGTCTGGAGTTACATCACTACCCCTGCCCCCTTGATGCGTTCACTGCCTGATGAAAGATTCAGGGCTAAAAAAGTTTTTTTTTAATGCAAATTACCTTGTTTTCTTTGGTAGTTTTGAATAATGTAGACACGCATTAAGAACTGTGTATGCAGTTATAGTTCTAGCCACCAACCCTCTCCATCTGTGAACACACTGCCTGCTTGAAACGTTTGTTACACCTAGGCTAGCTTTTCAAAATGCCTAGCTAAATAGTTTTTCAGAGGAAATGAGCGCCATTTATTACCGTGTTCCTTTATATCTTTACTCAAGTACGTGAGTTCATTTGTTTTGTCATAATCACAAAGATTTATGTGTTGATAGTATTTTAATCCAAGTATGCAGGTAGTTAATATTGAATGCTTTTAAACATGGCAAACCAACAAAGAATCATGATCATTTGTATTCAGATAATTTGTGGAGTTAGATGTCTCTAGACTTATGAAGTCTGAATGTTACTATTAGAGCTAGGCCTTCAGTTTGGGCCAAAAATGTCAACGCTCAGTCAAAAATGAGGGGAAAAACACATCGACAATAGTTTTCATGATCAAACACAGACATTTGAAGCTTGTAACTAACATATAAATTTTTTTTTTTTTCCTCGGAGCAGGCCAACAAAAGAGCACTTCCATAGATCTGCTGCTGTTTTCTCTTTGTAACCACTGACTGAAATCAGTTCTAATAAGAAAGGCCGTCCACGTTACGGCCAAGGCAGTTAATACCAGTCCTACAAGACCAGGCTCCAATGGGGAGAGAACAGCCCGTTTCAAAACATTTTGAAGTCACTGATAAAATGTGTTCACCGCTTTTGTGAATCTCCTCAACGAGAGGGGCTCTTGCGGCTTAAACAACAAGCTTATTGGCTCATTTTATTGAAAGGCAGGGCTCTCCTAACAAACCGACGCTGTGTTTAGGGGTACTAGCCTTCCCCATTCACATTTAAAACATTGATCTGTCTCCTCCTTGATACCATTTGCTGTAGAGTGTCTGTCAGGCTGCCACATTGGTTCTAACCTTCAGTGACAGTTTCCAGTTTGTTCTTACAAAATTGTCCCACTCATTGGAAGTCAAAATCTTCACTTCAGCTTCTGAAGGTCTAGCCAGTGGCAGAGCTTGTTTGGCTCCATCTGAGATACCACAGAGAAAAAAAATCCTGATTGCCTTAAGATTTTAACCCTGTTGTTTCCAACAAAAACCTAATTAAGATTATTCTAAACATACAGCAAAGCCCAATGATTAGATAAAATAAATTGAACAAGAAATTATAGACACACACTTTGTCACAGAAATCATTAGGCCTTCTCTAAAAGCCCAGAAGCCACTAAGGGTTTCAAGCTGGTGTATGTAGTAGAGCCCCGGAGAGTTAGTTTTTCCTGGATATTATAGTTTACTAATGCAGCGTAGATTAAAGATGATCTCACAAGTTCTTTAATGTCCGACTGAAGAGAGTGAGCAGCATATTATTTTGGCGGCCGTTGCTTCATCTTTCAGTCCTGTGTTCACTCCTCTTTATTTTAGATGAGCACCTGTAGTGAAGCAAATCAAAGGAATACTCCAGTGTTTTCATCCTTATCTTCTGTACAGTCATGTGCAACGCAATTTTGAACCTTAATTTTCAAATGACATGATTTTATTTTCTAAATTAATATAAGTTGAACCTTCTCTACAGAGAACAATATCTTCTCTCTGTAGAGAACAATATTGTATGGTTCTCTATAACCTCTGTATCTGTTCTCTGTATTCTCTACAGAGAACAACGATTCTAAACAGAATCATTTCCTTTACTAAAGAACCCTTGAAGAAGTTTCACCATGTAAAGCCAGCCTTAGGATGAAACAGACTTACCAAAGCTGTTGTTTCGCTCTGCCTATGTGAACCAAACACACTGACTGAGCCATCAGTGTATTTAGGGCTTTATTTTGTTTAGATTTTTTTTTTTATACACACACTTTTTACACAGTTACTGATGCTTCATCAGGCACTGAAAGGGCTGAAGGAATTAACCTGAACAGGTACTGACCAAATAACACTACACTGTAAAAAGATTTATTATATTAACTGCTAACTTATTAATAGAAGTTCACTAAAATCACAATTTTAAGGCAGCCAGGTTTCTGCCAGGTGCATTTTGAGTTAACCTTTTTTGTTTGTTTGTTTGTTTTTTACAGTGTACAAATTCTGCAAGGCTTTGTTCAGTGAGTGAGAGATTATTACCAGCATTAAACATTTACGGATCTGTGGAATGAGATTGTTTATCACTTGCTTTACACTTCTGGAGTCAGTTGTGTGCCAGAAGATTTTGACAAACCACAAAATAAAGCCTACAAACCAAATATAAAGCATGAAAAGCTACAATTTATGTAAAAGTCGGGATGCTGTGCACAATGTAAATAAAAATAGAATGCAATGATATGCAAATGATATACACCATATTTTAAAGGAAAATACTACAAAGACAATATATCTGAGAATGAAACTGAGAAATTGTTATTGTTTTTAGAGAAATGTATGCCATTTTGAATTTTATGCTAACAACAAATTCCAAAAAAGTTGAGTCGGGGGCATGTTTACCACTGTTTCATCACTTCTTCTTTTAACAACACTAAGTTTGGAGACTGAGGGGGCAAATTGCTGTATTTTTGTAAGCGCAGTGTTTTCCCATTCTTGTTTGATATAGGATTTCAGCTGCTCAACGGTTCAGGGTCTCTCTTGTCTTACCTTTCATTTCATAATGTGCCAAATGTTATCAGTGGTGACAGGTCTGGACTGCAGGCAGGCCAGTTTATTACAACCATGCTGTTGTAATACATGCAGAATGTGGTTTTACATTGTCTTGCTGAAATAATCAAAATGTTGAAAAAGACGTCTGAATGGCAAAATATGTTGCTAAAACATGTATATATCATTCAGCATTAATGGTGCCTTCAAATATGTGCATGTCACCCATGCCATGTGGAGTACTGCACCCCTACACCATCATGAATACTGGCTATTTAACTGTGCGCTGTTAACAAGCGGAGTGGTCTTTAGCCCGGAAGACACAGTGTCGATGAGATCCAAAAAGAATTTCAAATGTTGATTCGTTGACACTTTTCCACTTCCCCTCAGTCTATTTTAAATGAGCTCAGGCCCAGAGAAGCATTTCTGGATCTTGTTTATGTGGTTCCTTCTTTGCATTTTAGTGTTTTAACTTGGATTTGTGGATGCTGTGATGAGTTTTCATAGAAGTGTTTGTCAGAACTTTGTCATCTTTTAATGATATTATGTACCAATGATGATATAAACCAAAAAATCTTTATTATTCTACATTGAAAAACATTGTTGAATATTCTTTTATACTCATACAGGTCATGTTACTTTTTTTAAACCATTACACAAATTTACCAGCTTTTTCTTGCCCCTGTCCCAACTTTTTTGGAACATGTTGTTCGCATCAAATTCAAAATGGGCATACATTTTTCGAAGAAACAATACACTTTCTCAGTTTCAACATTTGATATGATGTCGTTTTACTACTTTCAATGAAATATAGGATTTAAATGATTTGCATGTGTTTGCATTTTTTTTATTTACATTTTGCACAACGTTTTTCTGAATGAGGTTGGATACGGTTGTTCAAAGGTTTGGGATAACTTGTCTTCATAGCTGCCGTTATTTTTATTCAGTAATATCTAATATAGTGTTGATTTGAAATACTATAAACTAGACACCAGAAGGTATTTTGAGATGTTTTATTCAGAATTTATAGTTTTTTGTGAACTGCAAGGAGTTATTAAAATAATAAATAATAAACTGCCTTTTTATTTATAGTTGTTTGGTAAGTTATGAGATGATTTTTATTACTCTCAGAACTTCATTCTTGATGTTTTACCAATTTTAGAATCTTCTGCAGCTCTGTTGATGTTTCTGGACACATCTTTTATCATTTTGATTTATAGCTGTCTATTAATCAGAATTGTGGCAGTGGTGTTGGAGGTTGCCCGGTCGAAATTCTGGGTGATTTATATATTGATGGATAATATTTTCACAGAATATTTTTGTGAGATAATAAGTTATCATATCCTAATAAGCCAACATGTCCTAATGTAAGTTTAAAGGTGCACTATGTACATTTTTTTTGTTTTGTTTCTTTGAATACTCTTTCAATGTGCTCACTATCATCAGGTTTATCACTTATGAGGGTTCAAAGCGCAATCTCATTGCATGCAATTACATATTAGCACCAGAAAGGTCTCCAAATCCCCAAATCTTACACACTATAGCTTTACGCCACATTTTATGTATGTTTGTGTAATTTAGGTAGTAAAAAAAAATATATAATCGACAAAAAGATGTGATGAATCTGATAAACAGTAAAACCAAATTAAAATTCACTTTGCTGGACAAATACACAATTTGGGTGTTGAGATCAACTTGTATGATGGATTTTTAAAATTTATTTTGTCAAAAAAATTCATGGGACCCAATGACCCCTTCCAATTTAAACCTTCTTACTAACTGTTTCAAATCTGTGAAGTTTTACAGTGCTAGCAACATATAAGAATCATTTTATATGTGTATTTTCAGCAAATTTTTATATCACAGAAATTGATTCTAAACTTTTGAACAGAAGCATGTTTTTCATTCTTATACGTAATATTTGGCCTATAGGTTTCATTATTTTGTTCCAAACTTTTGGCACTGATAAAAACTCACTTTGCTCAATACGGTATATTAATCACCTGCTACACTGCAGACACTTTAGTCCAGGGGTGCCCAGTCGTATCCACAATCCTCCAAACAAGCTAAGCACACCTTACTTCACTTGTTTGGTCAGTTCATCTGAGTCTTCAAACGTTTCCTCAGGTGATCTCCTTCTTTGTTGGAGTGAAAACCTGCAGCCACACTGGCCCTCTGCAAATAACAGCCTTGCTTTAGCCAAAACTACTAGTGCCTCTGATATGGCGACTGATGTTCACCAGTAGAGGGCGTGGTTGAGCTTTGTTAACAGTATGTCTGTGCAGTTCCAATCAGTTGGGAGTTTTTCTTTTTCATACTGTTGCTATTTTTTTCTTCTCATTTATTTCTTTTGGAAATAAATAATAATTTATAGGCATCAACGTCACTCTTAGTGTTCAGATCAAAATGTTTAAAGACATTCATATTCAGTCCAAAACTGGCTGGTAAACTGCATGCTGTACACTCTAGCGATTAACTACACAATCAAAAATGAGTGATTCTGTTTTGCACATTTGTTAATAACATAATACAAAAATACAGAAGTATTAAATAAAGTATATTAAATTAGCCAATAATGTCACATGAATTTGAAGAGAAATTTCACCATTTTTTTCAATTTCTGCCTCATTGAGTGGTTGAGATTTAAACAAAGTCAGAGTGGTTTGGTGTGATATGTTCACTAGTAGAGAGACTTACTGACTAAAGTAATGATAAAACTGAAAAAATAAGTTTTCTCTGGGGACTAATTTGTCTTAAATTGCGCTGCATGTACCCCTCCACCAAGAATGTGTTTTTGAATTATGTTTTAGGCCTAAATCCTCTCATCAAGCAAAGTATCTGTGACCATTTAATGTTTCATGAGCTTTTAGAGGTGGGCATCTAGTTTCTATCACCACAGCTGTGAACAATTCTGTAAGTTTCTCTAGAACCACACATTTCACATCAAACCACTCAATGACTTTGTGCACATCTTAACTAATTAATGGAAAAATGTTTTAAAATGGACTGTAACACATAATGCAGACACTTAGTCTATTAGTGTCCTTAGCTGTTCTCTGAATGCTGGTGGGATTTGTTTACTGTTTGATTGATTTCACTTATATTGTTATAAAGTGTATTGTATGCTTTAACTTGCATTATTTCCATGTTATTTTCTACCTGTGTGTGAGCGGTACAGTAGTTTAAGAGGGATGAAGAGAAAAATGGCTTTTCTTTTTCTTTTGCCAGGTACATAACTATAAATTGCAAAATCTTTAGATGTTTGGTAGAGAAATTAAATAGCTGACAAATGTTCCATGTTTGTCCTGTGATTTTTTTTTTTTTTTTTTTTTTTGTTTTTGTGTTTATCTCCTTAAAGAGCCCATATCCTATCTTTTTTGACTTTTATTTTCCCCCCTCTGATGTTCACTTACAATGCTTGCAGTCACCAAAAAGATGACCCTTGCCAACCTATCTTTATCCATAAGAGGCTGTTTTCTTAGCGTGCCTTTAAGACAGATATATGTAAATGAGGTCTGTTCTGATTGGCTGTCCTGTATTGAGCTTCATTCAAAAAGCAGTCCAAGCCAAAACACTATTTCAGCATGAATGGGCAGGGTTAAACTATGCTGTAGACTGTATATGAGTTATGAACATTTTTCATTTTGTGCCCTTACAAAAGCAGTGAATTCAAAAGGGGCAGTTTTTGCAGTTTGCGTTCCAGATGTGGACCGGGGAGTGAATGGTATGTTGTGAAAGTTCAACAGTGTTTACATACTATATCAGACTTTTATTTTGAATTTTTTTTAGAAAATGCCTCTTTTCCATCATATGGGCCCTTTCAATCAGGGCAGTGTTATCTTGGCGTGTTTGTGAGGCTACATTGCTGTACAAGTACACATGATTTAAATGGACGTTTTAATAAGTATGTTTGATATGTGCATGATTGTATGCATTGATGTAAGAGGCAGAATGTTTGTATTTTTAAGAGAATAAACATTGTGTATTTTTGTGATATGTACACTTTTACATCTTTTACCATCAGTGCCGACTCTATTTTTGTAGCGTGGCCGAAATATTAAAGATGAGAAACTCTATGCTGTGTGTTTGTGCTCATGGACCATGCATTTGTTTATATGTATATTTATATGTGTATATAAGCCTGAAGGGCCTAAATTCTTGTTTTTTTGACTGTACCTTTAAGACTGATAAGATGGGTGGATGATGATGGGTGGAGCTAAAGCACTGCAGCCTGAATAGGCAGATAAATGAAAATTGATCATGTGATGTTTCAACCATGATTACTTCAAAACAAGTGTTTATGCATTTTAGTACCCATATATGGACTGTATGAGCTTAGGAGTGAATGTGTTGACACTTCAACAGTGTTTATGTACTACATCCAACTCTTGTTTCAAAAAGGAAAAACAAATTTTCCCATGATACGGATATTTTAAAGACATTAAGGAGCTAAAACTCACAATTGGTGAAATGTAAATAAAAAACAAACAGCAATGATCTGCAAATCCCTTCTGAACTGTATTCGACATTTAATATTTCAACTAATGGTTATTGTTTTTTTTGTATATGCTTATTCTAATGTGATTCCTGCCACACATTCCAAAACAGTTGGGGCAAGAGCGCGTTCACCACTGTGTTGCATTATGTTTTAACAATGCTCTGTAATTGTTTGGGAGTTGAGAACGCTGATTGTTGTTGTGAAAGGGGAGTTTTTTTCAAATTGTGTTTGATGAAATTCTCAAGTGGTGCCCATGTAGTTATGTTCATTACATGCGCGTTATTTTTAATGCAGTGCCCTCTGAGGCATTGAAGGTCACAGGCACTTACTATTAGTTTTCGGCCTTGCACTTTACGCACAGAGATTCCTCTGGATCCTCTGAATCTTTTAATCATGTTATGGAGTGTAGATGGTAAAATCTCCAAATTCCTTTCAGTCATGAGAAACATATTTAAACTGTCGGCTTGCTTATGTAGTTTTTCACATAGTGATGACTAAAAGCTTCACCTGTTACCTTTTGACCTATTTACCTGTGGGGAAAATTTTGTTTTAGATTATCTGACTCTTACATTTGAACTTCCCAGTTTTGCACTGCACCTGTCCCAAAGCTTTTTCTGAATGGCTTGCAGGCATCAAATTTGGAATAAGCGTATATTTACAAACATCAATGTGGTTGATAGGGTCAAATATCAAACATCTCTTCTGTGTGCTATTTTCAATCAAATATCTGTAAATGACAAACAAATGAGCTCCACCTACCTTATAGGTCCACTATACGAACATAGTTACCGACTGTAGCCCATGAGTTGGTGCACTGTTCATGAGCCCACTTTACCCCTTTCATCACTGGTCCGTTTCTAACCAGATATAATTCAGGTAGATCATTTTCATCACAGCAGTAATACTGACCTTGTAGTTTAATATGTTTGTGTGGCATTGTGAGAATCAACTTTTCAGTTTCAAAATGTGCAGTGAATTTCTCTTGATCCGTTGTCCATTGGGACAGTGCTGGTACAGCAATTCCACTTTTCATTAGTTCCAGTGAACTCACCACCAGGGGGCAGTAGATTGGTGAAAACAACCAGAATTTTAAAATTATGTACATATTGATATTTGACGTCTGTTCAGAAGGACCACTCTCTACGAATTCTGTTGATGTATCATGTATTCATTAGAATATAAGGTCCAGGTTTGGTTCAACAAACTGAACTTTTGACACTGCACACGTCATTTTCATCTCTTACACTGACTCAACTGGCACATGTGGAGAATAGCCGCAGTGATGATGATGATGATGATGATGCTTTCTGACTATCTAACATTACCTCAGTCAACTCTGACTGATAATTCTAAGAACATGAATCAACACACCAGCATACCATTCCGGGGCACTTAGCGATGATGTAATAGTGTTTGGTGATTTTCTCCTCACTGGGAAGAGTAAAACAGTAAGCCACAAGGTCATGCTTTGCCATGAGTTTATCACAAGTAAGGGTGTCCGCTTGGCATCGTTCCTAAAACCCCCTTACCTTTGCTCAGCTTAGTTCTAGTTTAGAAAATAATCCGTCAGCCCCTCCGTTTAAACAAAACCTAATTCTTACTTTATCTTTCAGTACACTTGGTTTACACATGTATTTACATTCTTTTTTGAGATGTGACTGACCAGTTGCCCCCCCTCCCCCTCACTCCAGCATCTTAGATATAAAGGTACAGTTATAACCCAGAAGTTGTTAGGGGGATCTCTGGCAGTCGCAGAGCTCTAATCAGCAGCTTTGATGTTTTGATGTTAATAACACTTTTACTCACTGCTGCGTACTAAAGGTGTTATTATCAAACATCAAATAAACAGACATTACTCACTGCTGCCCTTTAATAGCCTTAACAAACCTCAAATATTTTAATGTTAACAACCTATCAGGAGGCGAAGAACAGAAAAGAAAAAGTGGAGAAAAAGCTTGAAGATAAAGGTATGTTTTCTCTTTATGTGGTGTTAATTATTTTTTTTGGCTTATAGTAACAGGAAGTAGTGGATCTGGGCTCCGTTTTATGATTGTTTAGACAGGCTTTCTGGTTTTAGCTTCACTAAACCTGACAAACACCGATACATTTCACGAAAGCAGGTTACCGGTTCAGATTTGATTAAACAGGGTTTGGATAGACTGATTAGTCCAGATTTAAACACTCAGACAATGATTAATCCAGGTTTGGATACTCAGGTTTACTCAATCCAGGTTTATATACTCAAGATGTAATTAATCCAGGTTTAGATACTCAGACAGTGATTAATCGAGGCTTAGATACTCAGGCAGTGTGAAACATAAGGAGTCTCTAGAAAAGTTAAAAAAAACATCATAATACTTAGAAATGCTTTACTTTCTACATATTTATCTGTGGAAATGCAATTCCAATGCCTTTGCCACCAGAGTTGGATCCAATCAAGATTAAAAGTTATCTAGGTAAGCAACAAATACTGCATGGTGAGACACAGCCCTTGATCCAGAATGCTGAGAAGGTGGTCTGTAATTTGAAACAATAGTACACTGACCTATAATAGAGAGAATGGTGTATATGTTTTTGCCACTCTGGGCCTGGAATGCCTGCTATAGTGCAATATAACTTTAGAGGAGCATGAAACCAGTCACAAGACCTGCGTAACACTTTATGGCCTCTTGTCACATACCAACAACTATAGCTTTTCCAAGCTATAAGAAGAAGGTAGCTCAGTATTCCCAGCATGGACATCATGGCAGAGGCTGCAAAGAGACCGAAGATGTTGTTGGAGGAAGAGCAAAGGAGTAGACTGGACTTGCTTTTAACTCACTAGCAAGAGCTAAAAGAGTAAAGGAGCTGAAAGTATGCAAGATATTCTCATAGCTACTAAGATATAAACAAAATATCCCTGCCAGTGTTATTTATGATAGATTGGGACGTAGGCCATGACCTTATCAGTGTCATCTGTGCCTCACCGTGTTTTGTAATTTTTCTGGATGCTATAAGTCTAACATCAGTCCCATTTCAGGCTTGCAAGCAAATTCTATCAGATAAATTCATCCCATGCCAAAAGGTTTGGTCAGCCTTTGTCAATCTTACACTAAGTAAGTCTTGATAGTCTGCAACTTTCTGTGATAAAATCCTGTGATATTAGTCTAACTTACAATTTGCCATAGATCTTTCTCTTCTGATTTAGTGTTTGGAGGTATTGTGCCGAATTCTGTCTTGCTGGCAGAATGTCAACAGGTTACACTTGTGAATGTAATCGGCAATGTCCGTATTCCTGCATGATAAGTGAGCACACGAAGGAAAGTTGGATTCTGTATCCTTCAGCTAGTCAACAAATGCATGTGTACATGAGGGGGGCTCATGGCATGATTTCTATTTATGACAATGGAAAAAAATACCAATTCTTGCATAATGCTGCTTTAAACTGTAACCTCAAACAAGTGTCCAATCATCAGCAATACGCAAGTAACCAGTTCTAAATTTAGACAGCTTGTGATAGTCATTGTTATTAGTTAGCATATGATTTTACGTCATACCTAGCAATATGAGGGGCCCCCAAAAGGGTGCAACCAGCCGTGCTCACCACTGCCCTCTAATGGAGCTATTTTATCTGCTTTGTGCATTCGTCTATTGATTATATGTTGTTGGCGTGGGGATGTGTGTGTGGGGTTGGCTGAAATCATTTCTTTTCAACACTGCCCCCAATCACCCCCCACTTAGATTACATAGATTACAGCCCTGTCTGAGACAGAAGTGAGATGAAAAGCGATAACTTTCCATGTCTGTGGTGGGCGTACTGCAGGGGTGTATATTAGGCTTGTTATCGCTGTAATTTTTGCTCTGTGTTTGTGTGGCTGCTTTGTTGATGTCTTGTTCATGTTGTAACTCACTGTGTTTGCTTTTCTCCTGGAAAGTTTCCTCTGTTCCTGATACATTTCCGTTCTTCACATTTGATGAAATTAGACAGATTTGGGTTGAGTCAAAAGTAGAGACAGAATATAAATATAGTATTTTACACTATGCATCTTCATTTCACCATGTAGCTTTCACGTAATGCTGTGGATTCATATTTTATCGACCATGAAAGTGATGCAAACAAAGTGCGACACACTTTGCTTGCGCTAATGTAAAAGATCTATCTTTGGTTTATAGCAGCAGGGTTCTAATCAAACAAGATGAAACAACTTTCCATTTTACTGACGTTAGAATTGAGTGTTTATTAAAAGCAGTTTTGTACGCAGTTTGACTGGCACAGTATAATTTTTTTCATCACAAACCCCCCTCACACATACACACAGATACTCATTTTGGTCTTAGGACCTCTGTGTCTGTCACCTGGCAACCGTCCTGTTGCTTGGATACAACATGCCTCTCCTTATTTCCACAGGATCAAATGGGTTGGAGTTGAAAGAACTGGTGTGTTTGAATGTAGGGTGATGCTATGCAAACCACAAACATCAAAACATTACACACTCCTCAAGATGCATTTGAAGAACAAATATGTTGGTTTACTCAATGTATCCACAACAGAGTAAAACTTCTGAGCATACAGTGCTCACTGAAGTTATCTACAGTTGCAAGGAAAAGTATGTGAACCATTTGGGATTACTTGGATTTCTGTATAAATTGGTCATTAAATGTGTTCTGATGTTCATTTAAGTCACAACAGTAGACAAACACAGTCTGCTTAAACTAATACCGCACAAAAATGATATGTTTTCATGTTTTTATTGAACACAACATGTGAACATTCACAGTGCAGGGTTGAAAAAGTGTGAGAACCTTTGGATTTAATAACTGGTTGACCCTCCAGAAGGCGTATTTTCTTCTGTTGAAGCCATTCTGTTGTTGATTTACTTCTATGTTTTGGATTGTTGCATCACCCTCTGTTGAGTTTCAGTTGGCAGACAGATGGTCTTAAGTTTTCCTGTAAAATGTCTTGATAAACTTGAGGATTTATTTTTCCATTGATGACAGCAATCTGTCTAGGCCCTGAGGCGGCAAAGCTGCCCCAAACCATGATGCCCCCTCCACCATATATCAAATCAAATCAAAACAAATTTATTTGTATAGCACTTTTTACAATGGATGTTGTCACAAAGCAGCTTCACAGAATTCCAGAAAAGATAAAGTTTTAACAGGAATGTAAAAAATGTAAAAAAAACCCTGGCAGGCAAGCCAGGGGCAACAGTGGTAAGGAAAAACTCCCTCAGAACTGAGGAAGAAACCTTGGGAGGAACCTGGCTCACCAGGGGGGACCCATCCTCCTCTGGTCAAACTACATACAAGTGATTATACTACTAATATTAATAGCAGTAGTATTGGTAGTAGGAATAACTATGAGAACATCAGGGTAGGGTGAGCAGCTAGTCCAAGGCAGGTGGTGGTAGCTGGGGCGTGGGCAGCTGGTCTGAAATGGGTAGCAGGAGGGCTCGACAGTCAGTCGTCCTTCAGTGTCCGGCCGGACATGTGGGCGATTGTATACTCGGAAAAAAAGCAGGAATGAGTTTTATTCTGTCTGTTTGTATGTAAAACGGGATGTAAACATTTACAGAGTGTGGCTACACACTTTACACAGTCCTCCATTTTCTTTAATCTGTATTTGTCATCAGGCTTGGCTGATATGTACAGTTGCATATCGTCTGCGTAACAATGAAAGTTAATACCATGGTTACTTATAACTGTGCCTAACGGTAACATGTATAGAGTAAATAATAAAGGTCCTAAAATAGAGCCCTGCAGAACTACAAATCTTACTTTTATTACTATATCACAGTTGAGATGAGATTTTGATGTTGGTGTGATGTGCCTTTTTTTCCTCCACACATAGTGTTGTGTGTGCCTTCCAAACAATGCAATTTTGGTTTCATCTGTCCACAGAATATTTTGCCAGTAGTGCTGTAGAACATCCAGGTGCTCTTTTGTAGATCAAGGCATTTAGAGTTACTTTTGTAACGCTTTCCAGCTTCCAAGTCAACAATTCTTGAACGTAGGTCTTCTGAGAGCTCTTCTGTGCGACATCGGGCAATGCTTCTTGAGAACAGCAAACTCAACACTGGTGTGTGTCTTTTATAGGGCAGGGCAGCTTTAACCAACACATCCAATCTCATCACATTGATTGGACTCCAGGTTGGCTGACTCCTGGCTCCAATTAGCTCTTGGAGAAGTCATTAGCCTAGGGGTTCACATACTTTTTCCAGCCTGCACTGTGAATGTTCACATGTTGTGTTCAATAAAAACATGAAAACATGTAATTTTTTGTGCAGTATTAGTTTAACCAGACTGTGTTTGTCTACTGTTGCGACTTAGATGAAGATCAGAAGACATTTAATGACCAATTTATGCTGAAATCAACTAATCCCAAAGGGTTCATATACTTTTTCTTGCAAATGTATATTCATCTGACTTTTTTTTTGTCAGCATTTTATCTATTTTTATTCTTAAACAAAGACATGTCATATATTGTGTGTGTTCCTCACACTTCATTAAACACCCATTTTTCTGAACTTCTTGCTTGCTTCTTTAGTTTTGCACTGGAGCTACGAGGCTAATATATCTAACAACTGAGTGATGAGTGATCACTTTAACTTTATATACCTTTTCTAAGCAGTGAAAACTATTGGCAGTGTTACAATTAAACAAACTATAACCCCAATTCCAAAAAAGTGTAAAATGTAAATAAATGTAAATAAAAACAGAAATCAATGATTTGCAACTCTTACAGGCCCATATTGATAATAGAGCATAGAACACATATCAGATGCTGAAAGTGAGACATTTTACCTTTTCATGAAAAACATGAACTCATCTAGAACAATTTCAGAAAAATGTTCCTCAATGTAAAATTGCGAAGACTTTGAATATCCCACCATCTACAATACATCATCATCAAAAGGTTCAGAGAATCTGGAGAAATCCCTGTACACAAGGGACAAGGCCAACAGTCAATATTGGCTTGTGATCTTCGGGCCTGGGGTAGCACTATTGTATTAAAAACATTCATGACTCTGTACTGGAAATCAGTGCATGGGCTCAGGAACACTTCCAGTAATCATTGTCTGTAAATATGTTTTTGTTTTTAATTCTTTTTGGAAACCTTGGACACCATATCCTGTGGATTCAAGAGGAGAGGGACCATCCAGCTTGTTATCAGTGCACAGGTCAAACGCCTGCATCTCTGATGGTATGGGACTGCATTAGTGTCTATGGAGTGGGCAGCTTACACATCTGGAAAGGCAGATAGGAAATATTTGGCACATCATGAAACAAAAAATCTGGTGAAGAAGATCCAGTGCTGTTGAGCAGCTAGAATCCTACATTAGACAAGAATGGGGCAACATTCCTCTCCAGCGATGGGTCTCCTCACTTCCCAGATGTTTAGTTAAAAGAAGAAGTGATGCTACCCAATGGTAGACATGGCCTTGTCCCAACTTTTTTGAGATGTGTTGCTGCTATCAAGTTCTAAATGAATTAATATTTTTTCATGAAAATGGTAAAATGTCTCACTTTAAATGTCTGTATTTTACTCTGGATAAAATATGGGTCTATGAGATTTGCAGATCACTGCATCCTGTTTTATTTACATTTTACACAGCGTCCCAACTTTTTTGGAATTTGGGTTGTATTTTGTGAATCTAAAACAAATCTCATTTAAAAATAGAGAAGTGTTTCTTTATTACCATTGATGGTGGCCACATTGATCTGATGTGCGAGAGTTGAGAATACAATATCAACTTTCTGAGTAGGAATGTCTACTTAAGGGATGTTTTATTTTTCCCAGTCTGGCAAATTTCCAAGTTATGAACTTCAGTCAAATGCTGCAATAAACCCTGCTAGTTAGCATTGTGCTAACTGAGCTGTCAAGTAATCTCAATTAGACTTGTTTATGTGCTTTCTGAAACTGTATGACTCAAGGTTATCTATACACATACACTTAAGTATGACAACTCAAGCTACTGACAGTTCATGATGTTAAAGACAGCTGCTGTGCTTAAGTGATGCAGAAAAATGTGAAAAAATTGATAAATATGTTTTTCTTTGGTCAGTGACGATTTTTTGATTACAACAATAAAGTTACATTTTTATTGTTGCTTAGCAACATTGATACATCCCACAAGGATACACATAGGTATGCAGTTAGCACCTTGCTAATTGGAGTATAACCTTCCATTAATTGTCAGGAATTGTCAATGTTACCTTTGAAGCTCCAGCACTAAAACTAAAGAAGCAACTTCAGACACAGTTCTCAGCTGATTGACTACATCTTGGTTAAGACGAAATATTGCTTTAATTTTTATGATGTGGTGCCTGTAAAAGAACTGGATTACTTTAATGATGTGCAGATTCAAAACACCATGTCCTTCAGATGTGTTTCACAGCATTACACCACCAAAGTTATTGTGTGTGTGTGTGTGTGTGTGTGTGTGTGTGTGTGTGTGGGTGAGAATAGAAACTTTGATAAGATCTCTCTTAGTGTGTGTAATGATAGTGTTAGTGCTGATGTAGTGGTCTGCTGGAGGTGACCTGAAAATGTGAAACATGAGGACAATCATCAAAGCAGTGCTTATTTACAGCTGGACCCCAGGTCCAAGAGCATGTGTGAGTGTGTGTGAGAGAGAGAGAGAGAGAGAGAGAGAGAGAGAGACTGGGTGCTGATTTTTTTTCATTTATAAACACATATGTAAAGAAAAGGTAAAAGATGTAAACAAGTAAAATGTCCTTCAGTGAATGTGCATGTTTCAGATTAATAAATGAAAATGTGATTAAAACATACAGCAAAGAAATGCAAAGAACATAAGAAAAAGAAAAGTAACTGTTTTTTCCCTTTATTTTCAATTACACTGTGATATTAAGTGATAAGGTCACTTTGATGGTAAAAAAACATGTTAAACAAAGAAGATTTAAAGTTACCTATTAAGTTAATTGATTGATGATTAAATATTACATATCCTTTTATTAGCTATTAAAACTAGTTTAAATTTTAAATCATTACGGTGACTGAAATGTCCAGTTGCCCTTAGCATGAATGATCCATCCATCCATCCATTTTCCAAGCCGCTTCTCCGTCAGGGTCGCGGGGGGGTGCTGGAGCCTATCCCAGCAGTCTTCGGGCGAAAGGCACGATACACCCTGGACAGGTCGCCAGTCCATCACAGGGCAGACACACAGACACAGACAGCCACTCACACCTAGGGGCAATTTAGCATGAGCATGAATGATATTTAACCAAATCTGTATATTTGCTAATTCCATGCCAAAAATGTAAAACATGTTAATTTTAGTCTTGTTACTCATTTAAGCCAGAAAGATCGCAAGAGACGTGCAATGAGGTATTGTGGGTTTAACATCTATGTTGGATGAAAAAAAATCATGTTCTAAAATGAAGTTGAAGAATTACAATAGTTAAGTGGTGTCCCAAATCATCTTTACATTTTTTGATTTTAAAAAGTCTGATATTTTTTACAAATGTTAGTGCACAATTTCTATTTATTTGTTTAAAATATAGAAAACATAGTTTAACATATTGAAATATATGAAAACATGCATAAAATCTAAAATGTGCCATTACTTTTGTTCATTTTATGTTTGTTTTTCCAATATGTTAAATTCAGTAACTTAAAAATAATTCTTTCTTAAAACATGCAGAAGTCTGTCCTCTGTAGAGGATGTGTTACCTTATTCTCAATTAGACATTCAACCGACCATGTCCACATTAACCAGGGAAGCCCAACATTTTGCATCAGTATATAGATAGTAGGATAGTAGTATAGTTTTGCCATACACTATTTACAGATATATAAAATAAAAGAAAAAAGACTTAATAAGAGTAATGTGTGGGTGGATGTATATGACTATATAAGCCTACAGATCAAAATGTCTTTAATGTTATTAAAAATGTGTTTGGAGAACAAAAGGAGCCACATTTGATGAAAATAAAAAACTGTTGCAAACTGTGACAGTGAAACTGAAGTGTTTAAAAACTCCAGTAGCACTGCTGTGTCTGATCCACTTATACCAGCACAACACATCAGTGTTACTGCAGTGCTGAGAATGATGCACCACCCAGATAATACCTGCTATGTGGTGGTCCTGACCATTCAAGAACAGGCTAAAAGAAAGAGCATGCAGTATGCAAAGAACCACAGGGACTATAGTCTGTAATTAAGCACTCTTAACAAAGATAGTTATTCAAGGGTTCTTTAGTAAAGAAAATAGTACTGTATAAAATCATGAACACTCAAAGAACCCTTTGCATGTTTAATGGGTTCTTTGCATCATAAAATGGTCCTTCAGATTGATGTAAAATGTTCTGCAGATGGTTCTATAGATAACTGTTTTGAAATGGGCTCTATATAACAACAAAATTAGTTCTTCTGTTGTTTTGGTGTTAAGCTTGTCATAATAGAAGAACTAGAACTTCAGCACATTCTCCATCAATTTAAAATACCCTTTCATGATTAAAAAAAATCTTTTAATCATGCAAAGGGTTCTTTGAGTGTTCATGGTTCCATACAGAACCATTTCTTTACCAAGGAACACTTGAAGAACCATCATTTTGTGTGAACTACAAAGTGCAAACTGAAAGGTAAGCTGTATGGAGCTGGTAAAATGGACAAAGAATGTAGGTGTGAGGAGTTAAGTGGCCGATCAGTGTATGTAGATGACCTTGTCCATCTGTGTATTCACACACTCCTGCAGTGCTGGTGTAGATCAGACTGAGACTGAGTGCATTAATCTCACACTCCAGCCTGCGAGCGTGTTAATGAGCCAATTAATGTTTTACACACGAGGCACAATCATTACAGGCATTTCATTTGAAAAATGAGAGAATAATTTCAGTAGTTACACACACACACACACACACACACACACACACGCACACACACACACGCACACACACACACACGCACACACACACACGCACACACACACACACACACACACACACACACACCACATAGTATGAAAGGTTGGTGTTCTCCTCTCATATAAACCCCAGCAGACTGAGATTTGGATTAGAGTACTGATTTGTCTGATACTCTTCATGAGCAGAAAACTGGGTGATGCATTTGCACAAGAGTTCTTAACTTAGAGGTCCTATATCACACAAAAATGAATTTGCAATTCCATCATTTTAATAAGTTTAGTGTAGTACAGAAACGCTGTACTTTGTGTACTTCTGGTGCCAGTCCCAAGCCCGGATAAATGGTGAGGGTTGCGTCAGGAAGGGCATCCGGTGTAAAACTTGTGCCAAAACTATCATGCGGATCACAGATATGATTGCCATACCGGATGGGTCAAGGCCTGGGTTAACAACGACCGCCTCCGGTGCTGTTGACCAGCAGGGTGCTGATGGAAATTGGACTACTGTAGGTCGAGGACCATCAAAAAGGAGAGGAGGAAGGCGGGTTAGAAGGCAGCGAGAAAGAAGGAAAGGCAGGAGTGTGGAGGTTAGAGTAGGGACTCTGAACATAGGGACAATGACTGGTAAAGGCAGAGAGCTTGCAGACATGATGGAGAGAAGGAAGGTAGATATTCTGTGTGTTCAGGAGACCAGATGGAAAGGAAGATTGGAGGTGGATTCAAACCTTTCTATCATGGTGTAGAGGGGAAGAGAAATGGAGTAGGGATAATCCTAAAGGAACAGCTTGGGAAAAGTGTTCTGGAAGTAAAGAGAGTGTCAGACAGGATCATGAGCCTGAAGTTGGAGGTTGAGGGTGTAATTTTGAATGTGGTCAGTTCATATGCACCAGAGGTTGGTTGTCAGTTAGAGGAGAAAGAGGAATTTTGGAGTAAGATGCATGAAGTGGTAGATGGTGTCCCTAGAGAGGAGAGATTGATGATTGGTGCAGAATTCAATGGACATGTTGATGAAGGGGACAGAGGGGCTGAAGAGGTGTGAAAGACAGAAATGCGGAAGGTCAGATGGTTGTAGATTTTGCAAAGAGAATGGAAATGGCTGTGGTGAACACATTTTCAGAAGAGGGAAGAACACAGGGTGACATACAAGAGTGGAGGGAGGTGCACAAAGGTGGATTATATCCTTAGCAGGAGATGCCACGTAAAGGAGATTGGAGATTGTAAAGTGGTGCCAGATGAAAGTGTAGCAAGGCAGCATAGGGTGGTTGTCTGTAGAATAAGATTACAAACAAAGAAGAGGAAGAGAGTGAAGACAGAGCCAAAGATTAGATGGTGGAAGCTGAAGGAGGAGGATGGTTGCAGGCAGTTCAGGGAAAAATTGCAACAGGCCCTTGGGGGCAGTGAGGAGCTACCTGAGGACTGGTGGTGAGAGAAACTGGCAAGAATGTGTTGGGTGTTTCCTCTGGTCAGAGGAAAGAAGACAAGGAAAGTTGGTGGTGGAATGAGGAAGTCCAGGAGAGTATTCAGAAGAAGAAGGCAGCTAAGAAAAAGTGGGATAACCAGAGAGATGAAGGAAGTAGGCAGGAGTACTGTGAGGCTAGTCGCATAGCAAAAAGAATGGTGGCAAAGGCAAAGGCTCAGGCCTATGATGAGCTGTATGAGAGGCTGGACAGTAAAGAAGGAGTAAAGGACTTGTATCGTTTGGCTAAACAGAGAGATAGAGCTGGAAAGGATGTACAGCAGGTTAGGCTGATAAAGGATAGAGAGGGAAATGTACTAGTGAGTGAACAGAGAGTGTTGAGTAGATGGAAGGAGTACTTTAAAGAACTAATGAATGAGGAAAATGAGAGAGAAAGGAGGACAATGGGGAGAGAGATAGTGGATCAGGAAGTGAAGAGAATTAGTAAGGTGGAAGTGAGGGCAGCTTTAAAAAGGATGAAGAATGGAAAGGCAGTTGGTCCAGATGACATACCTGTGGAGGTATGGAGATGTTTAGGAGAGAAGGCAGTGGACTTTTTAACCTGGTTGTTTAACAAAATCCTGGAGAGTGAGAGGATGCCTGATGAGTGGAGAAGCAGTGTATTGGTCCCCATTTTTAAGAACAAGGGTGATGTGCAGAGCTGCAGTAACTACAGAGGTATAAAGGTGATGAGCCACACCATGAAGGTATGGGAAAGAGTTGTTGAAGCTAGGCTAAGGTAAGAGGTCCAGATCAGTGAGCAGCAGTTTGGTTTCATGCCCAGAAAGATACCACAGATGCAATTTTTGCATTGAGAGTGTTGGTAGAGAAGTACAGAGAAGGTCAGAAGGAGCTACATTGTGTCTTTGTGGATCTAGAGAAGGCATATGATAGGGTGCCAAGACAAGAACTGTGGTACTGTATGAGGAAGTCAGGTGTAGCTGAAAAGTATGTTAGGGTGGTGCAGGACATGTATGAGGATAGTGAGACAGTGGTGAGGTGTGCAGTTCGAGTGACAAATGGTTTCAAGGTGAAGGTAGGGTTACATCAGGGATCAGCTTTGAGCCCCTTCTTGTTTGCAATGGTGATGGACAGGTTGACCATTGAGGTCAGGCAGGAGGCTCCATGGACCATGATGTTTGCAGATGACATTGTAATCTGTGGTGAGAGTAGAGAGCAACTGGAAGAGAATCTGGAGAGGTGGAGGTTTGCACTGGAGAGGAGAGGAATGAAGGTCAGTAAAGATAAGACGGAACACATGTGTGTGAATGAGAGGGAGGCAGGTGGAAAGGTGAAGATGCAAGGAGTAGAGGTCGTAAAGGTGGATGACTTCAAATATCTTGGTTCAACCATCCAGAGCAATAGACAGTGCAAAAAAGAGGTGAGGAAGAGGGTGCAGGCAGGATGGAGTGGGTGGAGATGGGTGTCAGGGCTGATGTGTGACAGAAGGATAGCAGCAAGAGTGAAAGGGAAGGTTTACAAGACAGTAGTGCGTCCTGCTATGATGTATGGTTTGGAGACTGTGGCTCTGTCTAAAAGACAGGAGGCTGAGCTGGAGGTGGCGGAGATGAAGATGCTGAGATTTTCGTTGGGAGTGACAAGGATGGACAAGATTAGAAATGAGCAGATCAGAGGGACAGTGAAGGTGGAGCAGTTTGGAGATAAAGCCAGAGAGGCCAGGTTGAGATGGTTTGGACATGTGTTGAGGAGGAATAGTGGATATATTGGTCAAAGAATGTTGGAGATGGAGCTGCTGGGTAGAAGGAGAAGAGGTAGACCTCAGAGAAGGTTTATGGATGTAGTGAAGGTGGACATGGAGATGGTTGTTATGAAAGTAGAGGAGGCAATGGATAGGGCAAGATGGAGGCAGATGATCCGCTGTGGCGACCCCTAAAGAGAGCAGCCGAAAGAAGAAGAAGAACACGTTTATACATGCCCTTGAGTAATCAGATAATAGAGAAACTCCGGTTCTACATAAGTTAGGCAGTAATCCAGATTTCTTCTTTGCTACCAGCCAGTAAACTCAAAGTAGAACACGTGATGTAAACATAATTTAAATCTCAAACTTCATACCACGATAGAAAACAGAATATGAGTTTACATGCACTGAGAAATCTGAATATTGAGCTAAAATCCAGTTCCATTCATCAGATTTCTAAATTGCATTTCTAGATCAGAGTACGGCATTTACATGACTATTTGAATAATCTGATAATTGCAGAAATCTGATTATGATCGGCTTATTGAGTGCACGTATACAGACTCATTGTTTTATTATGTACCTTTCACTGCCCAGTCCATACAGCCCATATGCAGATCTATTTCAAATTATACTTTAATTATGTTTATTTTATTAAAATAAATGATTTATTAAAATAAATGATTGAAGATACCATTTAGTCATCAGTACAATCACTTCACTACCAAACCTTTACCAAATGGTTCGGGTGTGACTGTTTTGGTAGTGACAATTTTAGCTAATTTTTGTATTTTAAAAAGCAATCAAGTATGTGACTCACAAACCCAGCTTTTTGTACACACATTAAATCCTATATCTTTCAATTAAAAAAATACACAAAAGTAGTTAATTGAAGAAAATATACATTTTGGTAGTGACAGTTCTTAATGTTGCACACTAATTTTCAGACTTTGGGCATAATTACTTCCGAGCAATTAGATCAGTCTCACTTCCTGTTCTAAGATAGGAGGTGTGGCTAAAATAAAGCCCCATGGCCTAAATCTCTTTGTGTTTCAGTGCAGACATAAAAATGTGGAACTTTTCGAAAATTAAACTCATGTTAAATCCAAATCTTTCAACTTCACTTAAAAAATTTTAAATTGATGTAAACAATGTAACTATTATTTTCACCAGTATAATTTTATAAATTTAAAACTCCCCACAGAACGTGCACTATAAATGAAGATTCTGTGTAAATTTAGCTGTTATTACTATCTCAATTCTTGCTTTGGTTTTAAATATGTTTTGGCCTAATCCTTATCTGGATATCTGAAATCTGGGGCTACAGTTTAAATCAGTTCATTAGAAGACACATTTGCCCCTTCCTGTTTTCTGTATTGTTGCAAATTGTCACTGTGGATGGTGCAACATTAGACAAAGAAAATCTTATGACACAAAATATATTTAATTATTATTATTTTTTTCATTTATTTAAAGAGCAAAGTTATCCACCATGCAAATTACCTGTGTGAAAAAGTAATTGCTCCCTTGGGGCAAAACCCATATTCATAATGAGATTCAGCTGATTATATAAATAAATTATTATATTATATAAATGCCGCCAGTGCTGTTAAATGTAAACCTTACTCATATTAAACTGCAGTAGCCACAACATTTTACAAGCACACAAGGCTGTGGTCAAAAGAAAATCCCAAAGGGAGTAAAAAACTGTTGAAATACGTCCGTCTGGAACCACAGTGAGAGTCATTAACCAACTGAGGACCCAAAGGCAAATTGTTGCATTTTAAGATCTTCTCAAGTCCCTTCGTCCATATTGTGCCAAGTACCAATCTGTGTCACATTTGAGTGCTCAATGCTCTGTTGTTAATAATTGATCTGAGGAGGCAAAAGCTGTCCACCATTTCCACATCTTCTCCATCAAAGAAGTTAGAAGTTAGTCTTTCCTGTTTTAGTCTTCATGTTGTGCTAAAGTCCCATGTTTTTCTCTTCTTTAACCTACCTTATAATGGAATTCAGATCTTCCAGATTTTGTAGATTATTGAAATTTCTTCCACCAATCCTGACATTCGACCATACTTCTCCAGTCCTGCTTCTCTTATATATGTCCTGCATGCAGGTTTGAATGTGTACAGAGACAGTATGCAGCCTTCTCTTAACTTCTTTACCAATGTAAAACCAATCCATTTGTCAGTCTCAAGGTCATGATTGTAGCTTGTTGATCAGTGGGGAGATTTCCCATTAGAACGGTAAATGCTCTGTTATTCCCATTTTCCTGAGGACTTTCCATAAAATTACATTGTTGACACAGTTGAAGGCATTGCTGTAGTCAATGAAATCCATGTTAACTTCCTTCTTGAAGTTCTTGGCTTTTAAAACATTCCTTTGTGTAATATTACATTTTGTTTGAAGATCTGAAAAAAAAAAACATTTTCACAGCACTGGGTGCATGTATATGTGTATAATGTCAAAGTTAATAATATTAACATCATCCACAATGAAGTTGTAGTTATTATTAAACAAAATAATGTTAATTAATAATATGACAAAATATTCATTTTTAAACAGTTATGCTAGTGAACTGGTAATGCTGTCTGTGATGTTTATCTTCTATTCATGCTGATAAATTATTCATGCTATGTGTTGTCACACATGCAAAACATGGCGAAATTTGAGTTTCATGTATTTGAATTCCACTGACGCATGCAGAATTTCTTGAACATGAGCTTACAATCTAGCACCTCAGAGAAGGGCTTTGCATTTCAGTATATAAGGTGAATGAGTTTACTAGGTTCGAGAAGTGCAGAAAGGGATTCACACTCCTCAGACACTTTATTACAAACTCCATAGACTCTGATGCAAAAAGTACATGATCATAGGAATAATAATAGAACTTATCCACTGTGTTGTCTTATGAAATGGCCACTGATAGATACCAAATATGCTTTAGTGAAACATCTCATTAAATAGGCTGTTTGCCCCTTTCAGTAAATTTTTTAATTTTGAACTTTTTAATGCCAAAACAAGGATTGCGATGGTGCAAAATGACAGTGTATTTACCCCTTAAATATTAAGTGACCTTATTATTAGATGTTAGTACACGTGATTACTATTATTCAGTTTACATTCTTTTCCTTCTTCTTATTCTTGATTCTTATTTTTTTATTTTCAGCACCGCTAAACAACCACTTGGCGACCCCCTAATAACCACTCTGTAAACAGCCTGTACCTCATGACAGCTCTTAGCAATCCCTTAGCAACTAATCCTTATACCATAGCAACATGTTTGGCACTACCTAGGACACCATAGCAACCACCTGGGATACCATTGCAACTGCCTAGCAACACCTTAGCAATCACATGGATTACCATAGCAACCACATAACAACACCTTAACAACCACCTAGAATACATCAGCAACCACCTAACACAACCTTAGCAACCACCTAGGATACCTTAGCAACCATCTAGCAACTTCCAAGCAAACTGGTACACCTTCGCAAATGTCTAACAAAACCTTAGCAACCATGTGGGATACCATATCAACCACCTGGCAAATCTCACACAACCGCCCAACAAGCTTAAGCCCCCCCAATTACACTGTATTTTCTTCAGGAAATGCACTGTTCTAGCTTATTTTAAGTACAGTTTATGCCTGTTATGCTTTCACACATTTTCATACTTGTTTCCACTTCTTTTTACATTAATTTCACTCAGTTTTGGTGATGTGGACTTCTCTCTCTGCTTGGTTTCCTCTATTCACTATTCGCAAATTGACCTGGCAGGTGGAGGAGAGGAGGTGGGTTTAGACTGATAGAATATTTAACACAGTTGAACTGTCTGCAGGCGTGTTCAGTGAAATGAGATACATCAACTTTTTTCAATAAATTCAGTAAATGAGTAAAAATACCCTCAGAACCTTGAGGGCAATGAATTCTGGGAACTAAAAATGCACGCCTGTAGTATTTAGTTAGTTAGGTAGAATTACCATTCAATAGAATCATGCTTGTATTTACACTCTGCAATTATTACAGAACTACTTTTCTTCCATTGTGAAGTTTTGGATGAAAGCAAAAGGACTGAATCCTTGAATCACCCAATGGAGGTCCAGGAAGACAAGTGAGGAGTTGTTTTTTCATCATGGTGCCTAGGTAACTAAGACCAGTAACTAAGCAAGCGCTCCTATGGGCAGCAACATGGTAGATTAACCCTCATTAGGTTAGCCTCAGTGAGCTAGTTGTCTTACCATGCAAACTTCGCAATACAATTATTTTGTTTGAGTTGAACATACGTAAGGTGCAATTAATTGTTTTCTGTGGTTATGAACTTGGAACAAAGCCATGCTGAAATGCCTTTCTTTTTGTTCTTGTTAACTGCCTTTTGCATGCTAGTGTAACCAGGTAGCAGTAGAAAAGTGATGATTTATCAGCAGTCATGTAAAACAGAGTACTTTGTAACTTAAAGCCCTGCAATTTTGAATGTTATAGTTTTGAAACATTAAGCACTTTAAAGTAGTTTATTATAGCTTATAAACAGCCTTTATTTTAGGTTTGAAAATTGAAATGCATGAGACTGCAATGACTTATGGGCAAATTTTGCTGCTGAAATCGATAATTGTGTTCACTCAATCCCTTGGCCCTCCAAGGACTCATTTAACATCCTTCACTTAAGCTAACAAAGTAATGGAAAACCCCTTAAGATGGCATCAAGAATTCTCCTAGAGGAAGAATGACAAGACCAAGTAGGTGAAAACCGGTATTGAAACGGGGGACTAGATATGTCACTAACAGTGAATACTAACAGCAGGCTAATCAGGGGGTCCTTGGAACTACAAAACAAAGGTAGCAGCTGTAAACCAGCTCTAAAGGTGAAGGTGAAACTGCTACACAGTAAAACATGCTAATCTATCTCCTTCAATTAAAACATGGCAAGCTGGGGGGAGGAGCCTGACCAGGTCGGAGATGGCCGCTTAGACCCTTCGTTCCGTCCCTATAACTTTTTTTAATTTGTTTTCCACCTCAGTTTAATTTCTTTACTACAGTCCTAATATCGATGTAACTATGGCTGATACATCTGGGGACAAAGATTTTCCAATTTTTTCAACAACGCGGTCCCATAGACTCAAAGACAAGAAAAAGCAAGTTCCGGAATCTGCAGAGGGGGACGAGGCTAATGTCCATGCTAATACGCAATCAAATATGGCTGCTCTCCTCACTGAACTCAGATCTATCGGTCGTCGTCTGGATAATATAGAGGGCCGTCTTCAAGATATTGCTGGTTCGGTCTCCTCGGTGGAGGCCTCGTTATCTACTTTGGTGACACGAGTTACCGCCACAGAAGGCAGACTGGAGGAAGCTGAAAACTGACTCTCGGCGGCAGAGGACTCGCTAAACAACCACAAAGCCCAACTCACCAAACTGGCCAAAACAGCGGAGTCCTTACAGGCGAAAGTCGATGACCTAGAAAACCGCGGGAGAAGGAAAAACCTTAAACTTGTCGGCTTACCGGGAAATGCAGAGGGAAATGTCCCCTTGGCAGAGTTTCTCCAACTCCAGATTCCCTCTTGGCTGGATCTTCCCGCCGGCGCCCTACCCATTGAAATTGAACGGGCTCATAGATTTCCGACTTCAGCATCTCGGTCCAGGAGCACGCCATGGAACGTCCTGGTCCGCTTTTTACGGTTCACTACAAAAGAGGTCATCCTATGAGCTGCACTGAAGAAACGTTCAGTCTCTCACAACGTGTCAAGCCTTCGCTTCTACACTGATCTTTCGGCTGAAGTGAAGGCTCTGGCTCAGCGAGGCATGTACCGCGGTTTCGCCTACCCAGCCAAGCTCCGGTGTGTTCGCGATGGGAAGGTACAGTTGTTTGACAACTTAGAATCACTACGCAAGTTCATTGCTTCCCTTGATAATGACTTGGACTGAGCCCATTTCAATGCAAATTCCTTTATAGAGGTGGAATGTCTATTTTACCGGTGGGGCTTTATTTGAATTTAGATGCAGCGAGATGTGAGTTTTATTTTGAACGTTTTTTTCATAGTTATCACTCCCACCGGTGACTTTACATGTCTTTATTTGAGGGTGGATGGGACGGTAGGTCCTGTACGGCTGTTGTGACTTCGAGGTTGCCAGGTATGTCGATTTACGGCATCACCAGTCCCCCACGTTACATCGGTGGTGCCTTTTCGTTTCAGGGTGTGCCTTATCATTTGGGGATGAGGCCGGGGAGGGGGGTGGTTTACAGTGTTCTTGTTGGGAATGGGGTTTTCTGCCTATGGTTTTTGTTCATTAGTCCGAGGGGGTTGTGTCTCTTCATTTGTTTTTGTAAATATTATGCCAACATATTACAATTTTGAACACATATGCACCTAATGAAGATGACGCAAAATTTATGTCACATTTAATTTTATTATTCAATGAATCTTGCAAGGGCCTTGGGTTCCTGGGTGGCGATTTTAATTGCATATTGGATGCCGGTCTGGACAAGTCTTCTTCATTGCCTATGGTTTATTGTAAATCTTCTAAAGTACTTCGACATATGAGTGCCCAGTCTGGCCTGATAGACATCTGGAGAGAACTGCATCCCATGTCTAGGGATTATACATTTTATTCTCACCCCCATGGCTCCTATTCAAGGCTTGACTACTTTTTTATTCCTACCAACTCTATATATATGGTAAAGGACTGTCAAATCGGCCCTATCTTATTATCCGATCACAGTCCAGTATATTTAAATATCACATTAAATTTAACATCATTAAAAACACCTCAGTGGCGATTTAATATGTTCTTATTAAATAAAGAAGAGTTTTATTTCTATGTTAAAGACAGAATTTTGGATTATTGGCATGACAACGGCAACTCTCCAGTTACTAGTGCAATTAAATGGGATGCTCTCAAGGCCACTTTGCGAGGTCACTTGATTTCTTATGCATCTCGCCAGAAAAAACTCAGAGCCAAAATCCAGAAAAACCTGGAAGCTGAAATTGTGCAACTAGAGCAACAACATAAACAAACACAGTCAAATATAACCTGGTCCTCACTTGTAAATGCTAGATTAAAACTTAACCTCCAATACACCCACCATATCTCTAAATTGTTACTTTTTTCTAAGCAAAAATACTATGAATTCAGAAATGAACCCAGCCGTTTATTAGCTCATCAGCTTAAAGTACAACAGGCTGATCGATCTATAAAAGCCATTAAAACTTCCTCTGGCAATATTACTTACGACCCTCGCATAATTAATGACACCTTCTGTGACTTTTTCAAATCGCTTTATACCTCAGATTGTAATAGCTCGCACTCGGATATTTCAAACTATTTAGATAGCATATCCCTTCCTGGAGTTTCAGAGGAATATCGGACCTTTCTGAATACCCCTTTTACACCAGAGGAGATCTGGGATGCTATTAGTGCCATGCCCTCGGGTAAAACACCTGGCCCTGACGGCTTTACAATCGAATTCTACAAGAAGTTTTGGCCAGACCTATGACCCATCTTTATGCCCATGGTTAATAATATTCTTCAAGAAAATTCTATTCCTGGCTCATGGAAGATGGCCCACATTAGTTTATTGTTAAAAAAGGGCAAAAATCCAACAGAATGCGCTTCCTATCGACCGATTAGTCTTCTTAATGTAGACTATAAAATCCTAACCAAAGCGCTGTCTTGCCGACTGGAAAAACTTCTTCCATACATCATTAAACCAGATCAGACTGGATTCATTAAATCTAGATCCGATAATGTTCGTTCGTTCGCCTCGTGGGAGATTCGGATCACCGCATCTCATTATTCGCTGACGATATACTTTTATATTTAAAGAATCCAGCGACATCTGTTCCTGAAATTATAAACTTAATCTCTAACTATAGTGTGTTATCAGGTTATAAAATCAATTTTGGCAAATCTACAGCTATCCAGATAAATGTCCCAGATTATATTAATCTAAATACCCCATTCCAGTTTACAAATACGGGATTTCGATACCTTGGTATAATAATTACTCCTGACCTGAATAATTTGTATAGGTCCAATTATTCCCCTATTTTAGAAACCATAAAGAAAGATTTAATGGAATGGTCATGTTTACCTATTAAATTTTTTGGCAGAATTAATGTAATCAAGATGAACATCCTACCTAGACTGCTTTATCTATTTCAAAATGCCCTGCCCTGCCATTTGACTCCCATATTTTTCAAAAAGGTAAACAAATTAATAAGCAGATTTATTTGGGATAATAAAAAACCCAGATTGAAATTCTCCATTCTTCTAAAACCTAAAAGTCTAGGGGGCGCATCCCTACCAAATTTAAATCTATTTTTCTGGGCAGCCCAAGCGAAACAGATGTGTAGTTGGTTTTCGAACAGACCAGACTCATTATGGGTTAACATCGAAATGTTTATGTGTCATCCGAGATCCCTAATTTCTCTACCCTTTATATATAATTTTGATAAAATACCCTCTCTCTTAGATAATTTTGTAGTGTACAACACATTGCTTTCTTGGAGAGATGCTAGAAAATATATGAAAATCCCTAAATGTATCTCTTTATGGTCAGCACTCACCCTGAATCCAGACCTACCACCCCAGTTTGGGGACATTGGGCTTAACTATTGGAAATTAAGGGGCATAGAGGATTTTTCCAGTTTATTTACAGCTGGAGTTTTAAACTCATTTGAACAACTCAAAGCATTATTTGGACTCCCTAACACTGAGCTTTACAATTTTTTTCAAATCAGACACTTTATCCAATCATGTCAGAAAGGTGGCAAGTTTAGATTTCAACTCAATGAATTGGAGAGTCAGATCACCTTGAACAGTTCAGAAAGTAGAATCTCAAACCTTCACACAACTCTATCCAATATGGACTCTTCACATTATGATAGTCTTAAGCTAACATGGGAGAAAGATCTAGGACTGACGTTTGATGATGATGTCTGGTCAAATATTTGTAATTGGATCTTTCCTAAATGTACTTCTACTAACGTCCATGAACAAAACTTTAAACTTTTTTGTATCTTACCCCAGTCCGTCTGCACGGGATATTCCCTAACACCTCAAACATGTGCTTTAAAAGCTCTCCCGATGTGGGCACGGTTCTACATGTTTTCTGGTCATGTGTCAAACTACAGAATTACTGGAGGGAGATTCATTTGGCCATACAAGAAATAACTGGCATACAATTTGCTAAGTCTCCAGAAGTGTATCTCTTAAATGCTGTGGATCCCTCACTGGATAACGATACCATTAGTATTTTACATATTTTATTCTATCTCGCCAGAAAGTGTATTCTGTTATTATGGTCAAAAACTGACATTCCATCCAAAAAGATGTGGCTGAAGCAGATTGACAAATGGTTACCTATGGAAAAACTAACTTACGAGTTGCACCAGAACTCAGAAAGATTTATCAGATTTTGGTCCCCTTTACAACTGTATCTGGAAAAGGCCAACTGAAGTTCTTTCTAGGCGCTCATCTGTACAACTGAACATCCTATTATGTTTTGTCCCTTCTCTGTTCAGACTCAGCACTGGAAGAAGAAAAACTGTTTTTATATTTTCTATATTAAGAGACACAAATTTTATTTTATTGCTCCTCCTGAATCCAAGGTTCGACTATAAGCCGGACTCTCTTCTCCAGTACCCCTGCATAGATGCATTGCTTACCAGGGAGGCTGAGGAGTGTGATTCCCCTGTAGTTGGAACACACCCTCCGGTCCCCCTTTTTAAAAAGAGGCACCACCACCCCAGTCTGCCAGTCCAGTGGCACCACCCCCGATGTCCACGCAATGTTGAAAAGGCGTGTCAGCCAAGACAGCCCCACAACATCCAGAGCCTTGAGGAACTCGGGACGGATCTCATCCACCCCTGGAGCCCTGCCGCCAAGGAGCTTTTTAACTACCTTAGCGACTTCGGCCTCAGTAATGGACAAGCCTATTCCCATGTCCCCAGACTCAGCCTCCTCACTGGAGAACGTGTTGGTGGGATTGAGAAGGTCCTCAATGTATTCCTTCCACCGCCCAATGACGTCTTCAGTCGAAGTCAGCAGCACACCATCTCCACTATATACAGTGCTAGTGGCACACTGCTTTCCCCTTCTGAGTCGCCTGACGGTTTGCCAGAATCTTTTCGGAGGTGACTTAAAGTCACTTTTCCTTCACTATACGTTTGGGTTTGCCTGGTCTGACCGGCATCTTCCCCCACCACCTGATCCAACTCACCACCAGGAGGTGATCAGTTGACAGCTCACGTGAGCGTTGAAGTCCCCCAGTAGGACAATCGAGTCTCCAGGAGGAGCACTTTCAAGCACCCCTCCCAAGGACACTATGAAGGCTGGGTATTCTGAACTGCTGTTCGGTGCATAAGCACAGACAACGGTCAGGACCCGTTCCCCAATCCGAAGGCATAGGGAAGCTCGTCCACCGGGGAAAACCCCCACATACAGGTGCCGAGTCGAGGGGCTATGAGAAAGCCCACACCTGCCCGCCGCCTCTCACCATGGGCAACTCGAGAAAACGTCCAGCCCCTCTCAAGGAGATTGGACCCAGAGCCCAAGCTGTGTGTTGAGGTGAGCCCGACTAGATCTAGCCGGTATCTCTCAACCTCGCGCACCAACTCAGGCTCCTTCCCCGCCAGTGAGGTAACGTTCCAAGTTCCAAAAGCCAGTTTCAGCAACCGAGGATCAGAACGCCAAGGCCCACGCCTTCGGACACTGCCCGATCCACAACGCACCGAACCCCTACTACTGCCCCTCCAATCGGTGGTGGGTCGATGGGAGGGGGGACTCATGTAGCCTGGCTCCAGGGTGGGGCCCCGGTAACCCTGATCCGGGCAGGGTACACAAGTCCTGCTTTCTTGTTTTCATGGGGTTATTATGGATCACACTTTGTCTGGCCTGTCGCCTAGGACCAGTTTGCCATGGGAGACCCTACCAGGAGCTTTTGCTCCAGACAACATAGCTCCTAGGATCATTCAAGCACGCAAACCTCTCCACCATGATAAGGTGGTGCCAATAAACAGTTGATAAAAAAAAAAAAACAGTTAATAGTTGTTTACTGTTTATCAACAATAAACTACTCAAGGAAATCTTACCAGAAATAACTAAGCCTATTCTGTCAATAATAAACTCCTCTCTTAGCCTCGGATATATCCCAAAAACTTTTAAACTTGCAGTAATTAGACCACTGATTAAGAAAGCTAACCTCGATCCCTGTGAACTATCAAATTATAGACCTATCTCAAATCTCCCCTTTATATCTAAGATCCTGGAAAAGGTGGTAGCAAAACAATTAAGCCCTTATTTGCATAGGAATAATCTACATGAAAAATTTCAGTCTGGTTTTAGGCCACATCATAGTACAGAAACAGCATTAGTAAAAATTATAAATGATCTTCTATTATTCACGGACCAAGGAAATGTGTTGTTGTTAGTCCTCCTTGACCTTAGTGCAGCATTTGACACAGTAGACCACTCTATCCTACTAGATAGACTAGAAAACCTTGTAGGGGTAACAGGAACAGCTCTTTCCTGGTTCAGGTTCTACCTCACTGATCGATATAAGTTTGTTAATGTAAAGGGTGAATCATCTGTTCGTGTAAAAGTAATGTATGGTGTTCCACAAGGCTCTGTTTTAGGACCTATATTATTCACAATATATATGCTACCACTAGGCACCATTATCAGTAAACACGGCATAAATTTCCACTGTTATGCCGATGACACCCAGTTATATATATCAAGCAAACCGGATGATAAAATTAAACTTGGCAAGATTGAGGACTGTATAAAAGACATAAAAGATTGGATGTCAAATAATTTTCTGCTACTTAACTCAGATAAAACAGAGGTCCTGCTTAACTCAACACTAAAACTTAACAATCTCTCAGTTTCATCAAGCTTATCTGTTCATCTTGGTGTCATGATAGACGCTGATCTGTCCTTCGACACACATATAACTAATATCACTAGAACAGCCTTCCTGCATCTCCGCAATATCACTAAATTAAGAAATGCATTATCTCTACAGGATGCAGAAAAGCTAGTTCATGCATTTATCTCTTCAAGGCTAGATTATTGTAATGCCCTGCTGTCTGGATGTCCCAGCAAAAGCCTTAACAAGCTTCAGCTAGTCCAGAATGCTGCAGCCAGAGTCTCACAAGAACTAGGACGTTTGACCATATTAGTCCAGTTTTATCAGCCCTGCACTGGTTACCAGTCAAATTTCGCATTGATTATAAAACTCTATTACTGACATATAAAGCTCTAAACGGGCTCGCCCCTCAGTACCTGAGTGAGCTCCTCTCCCACTATGAACCATCACGCCTACTTAGATCACAAGGTGCTGCTCACTACTGGTACCTAGAATTAATAAAGTTACATCAGGGGGGAGAGCTTTCTCATACAAAGCCCCCCAGCTCTGGAATAATCGTCAGCCACTCTTTACAGAACCAACTCTGTGTTTTTTCTTTCCTTTCTCTGCCGAGCTGATCAGCTGCCCATCCTGTGCGTCTGATGCTGTTGCCTCTACTGCCTTGATTGGTGCCGCTGCTCACCAGCCTTCTGGACCGGTTTGACCACCACTGAGCTTCTTGCTGTACAGCGCTGTGCAGTCCTCACCCTCAGATCTTTCTTTTCCCACTTTACTATAAAACTTCATACTAATAATGTTTGCTATCCGGTGTCGACCAGAGGAGGATGGGTTCCCCTTCTGAGTCTTGGTTCCTCTCAAGGTTTCTTCCTCTTTTAGGGAGTTTTTCCTTGCCAGCGTCGCCGCTGGCTTGCTCATGGGGGCTCAGACCCGGATTTTCTTTCTTCTTTTCTCTTCTCTCTGTAATACTGATTGTTCTGTAAAGCTGCTTTGTGACAACACCTGTTGTAAAAAGCGCTATATAAATAAATTTTGCTTGCTTGCTAAACAGTTGATTAAAAAAAAACATGGCAAGCTTAAAATTCTTTTAGAAGCTTCAAATGTCTGGGTTTAATCTAGAATGGTCAAAAAATGTTCCTGTTCTATATGAAAGCCTAGACCCAATAGTCCCAGTTCTCCAGAGGCGGCTAACTCTAAGAAAGTTTCTTTGTTTCATTTGTAATCTCCTTGGTCAACAGAAATTGTCACCATATTTTTCGAACTGAGGTGATGGTCCTCTTGACCGGTGAACAGTATTATGGCATTGCCTTCTTTGAGACAGATACATGCAATGCTGCCTTCAGATTTGCTCAAAATAAGGCTCCTTAGAAGAGAGTTGACTTTTGCTGCCTGCTGAATGGAACAGCCTTCATCTTGGGAGTGTGCAAATGCTGCCTTACTGGGTGGGGCCCCGGTAACCCTGATCCGGGCAGGGTACACAAGTCCTGCTTTCTTGTTTTCATGGGGTTATTATGGATCACACTTTGTCTGGCCTGTCGCCTAGGACCAGTTTGCCATGGGAGACCCTACCAGGAGCTTTTGCTCCAGACAACATAGCTCCTAGGATCATTCAAGCACGCAAACCTCTCCACCATGATAAGGTGGTGCCAATAAACAGTTGATAAAAAAAAAAAAACAGTTAATAGTTGTTTACTGTTTATCAACAATAAACTACTCAAGGAAATCTTACCAGAAATAACTAAGCCTATTCTGTCAATAATAAACTCCTCTCTTAGCCTCGGATATATCCCAAAAACTTTTAAACTTGCAGTAATTAGACCACTGATTAAGAAAGCTAACCTCGATCCCTGTGAACTATCAAATTATAGACCTATCTCAAATCTCCCCTTTATATCTAAGATCCTGGAAAAGGTGGTAGCAAAACAATTAAGCCCTTATTTGCATAGGAATAATCTACATGAAAAATTTCAGTCTGGTTTTAGGCCACATCATAGTACAGAAACAGCATTAGTAAAAATTATAAATGATCTTCTATTATTCACGGACCAAGGAAATGTGTTGTTGTTAGTCCTCCTTGACCTTAGTGCAGCATTTGACACAGTAGACCACTCTATCCTACTAGATAGACTAGAAAACCTTGTAGGGGTAACAGGAACAGCTCTTTCCTGGTTCAGGTTCTACCTCACTGATCGATATAAGTTTGTTAATGTAAAGGGTGAATCATCTGTTCGTGTAAAAGTAATGTATGGTGTTCCACAAGGCTCTGTTTTAGGACCTATATTATTCACAATATATATGCTACCACTAGGCACCATTATCAGTAAACACGGCATAAATTTCCACTGTTATGCCGATGACACCCAGTTATATATATCAAGCAAACCGGATGATAAAATTAAACTTGGCAAGATTGAGGACTGTATAAAAGACATAAAAGATTGGATGTCAAATAATTTTCTGCTACTTAACTCAGATAAAACAGAGGTCCTGCTTAACTCAACACTAAAACTTAACAATCTCTCAGTTTCATCAAGCTTATCTGTTCATCTTGGTGTCATGATAGACGCTGATCTGTCCTTCGACACACATATAACTAATATCACTAGAACAGCCTTCCTGCATCTCCGCAATATCACTAAATTAAGAAATGCATTATCTCTACAGGATGCAGAAAAGCTAGTTCATGCATTTATCTCTTCAAGGCTAGATTATTGTAATGCCCTGCTGTCTGGATGTCCCAGCAAAAGCCTTAACAAGCTTCAGCTAGTCCAGAATGCTGCAGCCAGAGTCTCACAAGAACTAGGACGTTTGACCATATTAGTCCAGTTTTATCAGCCCTGCACTGGTTACCAGTCAAATTTCGCATTGATTATAAAACTCTATTACTGACATATAAAGCTCTAAACGGGCTCGCCCCTCAGTACCTGAGTGAGCTCCTCTCCCACTATGAACCATCACGCCTACTTAGATCACAAGGTGCTGCTCACTACTGGTACCTAGAATTAATAAAGTTACATCAGGGGGGAGAGCTTTCTCATACAAAGCCCCCCAGCTCTGGAATAATCGTCAGCCACTCTTTACAGAACCAACTCTGTGTTTTTTCTTTCCTTTCTCTGCCGAGCTGATCAGCTGCCCATCCTGTGCGTCTGATGCTGTTGCCTCTACTGCCTTGATTGGTGCCGCTGCTCACCAGCCTTCTGGACCGGTTTGACCACCACTGAGCTTCTTGCTGTACAGCGCTGTGCAGTCCTCACCCTCAGATCTTTCTTTTCCCACTTTACTATAAAACTTCATACTAATAATGTTTGCTATCCGGTGTCGACCAGAGGAGGATGGGTTCCCCTTCTGAGTCTTGGTTCCTCTCAAGGTTTCTTCCTCTTTTAGGGAGTTTTTCCTTGCCAGCGTCGCCGCTGGCTTGCTCATGGGGGCTCAGACCCGGATTTTCTTTCTTCTTTTCTCTTCTCTCTGTAATACTGATTGTTCTGTAAAGCTGCTTTGTGACAACACCTGTTGTAAAAAGCGCTATATAAATAAATTTTGCTTGCTTGCTAAACAGTTGATTAAAAAAAACATGGCAAGCTTAAAATTCTTTTAGAAGCTTCAAATGTCTGGGTTTAATCTAGAATGGTCAAAAAATGTTCCTGTTCTATATGAAAGCCTAGACCCAATAGTCCCAGTTCTCCAGAGGCGGCTAACTCTAAGAAAGTTTCTTTGTTTCATTTGTAATCTCCTTGGTCAACAGAAATTGTCACCATATTTTTCGAACTGAGGTGATGGTCCTCTTGACCGGTGAACAGTATTATGGCATTGCCTTCTTTGAGACAGATACATGCAATGCTGCCTTCAGATTTGCTCAAAATAAGGCTCCTTAGAAGAGAGTTGACTTTTGCTGCCTGCTGAATGGGACAGCCTTCATCTTGGGAGTGTGCAAATGCTGCCTTACTGGGTGGGGCCCCGGTAACCCTGATCCGGGCAGGGTACACAAGTCCTGCTTTCTTGTTTTCATGGGGTTATTATGGATCACACTTTGTCTGGCCTGTCGCCTAGGACCAGTTTGCCATGGGAGACCCTACCAGGAGCTTTTGCTCCAGACAACATAGCTCCTAGGATCATTCAAGCACGCAAACCTCTCCACCATGATAAGGTGGTGCCAATAAACAGTTGATAAAAAAAAAAAAACAGTTAATAGTTGTTTACTGTTTATCAACAATAAACTACTCAAGGAAATCTTACCAGAAATAACTAAGCCTATTCTGTCAATAATAAACTCCTCTCTTAGCCTCGGATATATCCCAAAAACTTTTAAACTTGCAGTAATTAGACCACTGATTAAGAAAGCTAACCTCGATCCCTGTGAACTATCAAATTATAGACCTATCTCAAATCTCCCCTTTATATCTAAGATCCTGGAAAAGGTGGTAGCAAAACAATTAAGCCCTTATTTGCATAGGAATAATCTACATGAAAAATTTCAGTCTGGTTTTAGGCCACATCATAGTACAGAAACAGCATTAGTAAAAATTATAAATGATCTTCTATTATTCACGGACCAAGGAAATGTGTTGTTGTTAGTCCTCCTTGACCTTAGTGCAGCATTTGACACAGTAGACCACTCTATCCTACTAGATAGACTAGAAAACCTTGTAGGGGTAACAGGAACAGCTCTTTCCTGGTTCAGGTTCTACCTCACTGATCGATATAAGTTTGTTAATGTAAAGGGTGAATCATCTGTTCGTGTAAAAGTAATGTATGGTGTTCCACAAGGCTCTGTTTTAGGACCTATATTATTCACAATATATATGCTACCACTAGGCACCATTATCAGTAAACACGGCATAAATTTCCACTGTTATGCCGATGACACCCAGTTATATATATCAAGCAAACCGGATGATAAAATTAAACTTGGCAAGATTGAGGACTGTATAAAAGACATAAAAGATTGGATGTCAAATAATTTTCTGCTACTTAACTCAGATAAAACAGAGGTCCTGCTTAACTCAACACTAAAACTTAACAATCTCTCAGTTTCATCAAGCTTATCTGTTCATCTTGGTGTCATGATAGACGCTGATCTGTCCTTCGACACACATATAACTAATATCACTAGAACAGCCTTCCTGCATCTCCGCAATATCACTAAATTAAGAAATGCATTATCTCTACAGGATGCAGAAAAGCTAGTTCATGCATTTATCTCTTCAAGGCTAGATTATTGTAATGCCCTGCTGTCTGGATGTCCCAGCAAAAGCCTTAACAAGCTTCAGCTAGTCCAGAATGCTGCAGCCAGAGTCTCACAAGAACTAGGACGTTTGACCATATTAGTCCAGTTTTATCAGCCCTGCACTGGTTACCAGTCAAATTTCGCATTGATTATAAAACTCTATTACTGACATATAAAGCTCTAAACGGGCTCGCCCCTCAGTACCTGAGTGAGCTCCTCTCCCACTATGAACCATCACGCCTACTTAGATCACAAGGTGCTGCTCACTACTGGTACCTAGAATTAATAAAGTTACATCAGGGGGGAGAGCTTTCTCATACAAAGCCCCCCAGCTCTGGAATAATCGTCAGCCACTCTTTACAGAACCAACTCTGTGTTTTTTCTTTCCTTTCTCTGCCGAGCTGATCAGCTGCCCATCCTGTGCGTCTGATGCTGTTGCCTCTACTGCCTTGATTGGTGCCGCTGCTCACCAGCCTTCTGGACCGGTTTGACCACCACTGAGCTTCTTGCTGTACAGCGCTGTGCAGTCCTCACCCTCAGATCTTTCTTTTCCCACTTTACTATAAAACTTCATACTAATAATGTTTGCTATCCGGTGTCGACCAGAGGAGGATGGGTTCCCCTTCTGAGTCTTGGTTCCTCTCAAGGTTTCTTCCTCTTTTAGGGAGTTTTTCCTTGCCAGCGTCGCCGCTGGCTTGCTCATGGGGGCTCAGACCCGGATTTTCTTTCTTCTTTTCTCTTCTCTCTGTAATACTGATTGTTCTGTAAAGCTGCTTTGTGACAACACCTGTTGTAAAAAGCGCTATATAAATAAATTTTGCTTGCTTGCTAAACAGTTGATTAAAAAAAAACATGGCAAGCTTAAAATTCTTTTAGAAGCTTCAAATGTCTGGGTTTAATCTAGAATGGTCAAAAAATGTTCCTGTTCTATATGAAAGCCTAGACCCAATAGTCCCAGTTCTCCAGAGGCGGCTAACTCTAAGAAAGTTTCTTTGTTTCATTTGTAATCTCCTTGGTCAACAGAAATTGTCACCATATTTTTCGAACTGAGGTGATGGTCCTCTTGACCGGTGAACAGTATTATGGCATTGCCTTCTTTGAGACAGATACATGCAATGCTGCCTTCAGATTTGCTCAAAATAAGGCTCCTTAGAAGAGAGTTGACTTTTGCTGCCTGCTGAATGGGACAGCCTTCATCTTGGGAGTGTGCAAATGCTGCCTTACTGGGTGGGGCCCCGGTAACCCTGATCCGGGCAGGGTACACAAGTCCTGCTTTCTTGTTTTCATGGGGTTATTATGGATCACACTTTGTCTGGCCTGTCGCCTAGGACCAGTTTGCCATGGGAGACCCTACCAGGAGCTTTTGCTCCAGACAACATAGCTCCTAGGATCATTCAAGCACGCAAACCTCTCCACCATGATAAGGTGGTGCCAATAAACAGTTGATAAAAAAAAAAAAACAGTTAATAGTTGTTTACTGTTTATCAACAATAAACTACTCAAGGAAATCTTACCAGAAATAACTAAGCCTATTCTGTCAATAATAAACTCCTCTCTTAGCCTCGGATATATCCCAAAAACTTTTAAACTTGCAGTAATTAGACCACTGATTAAGAAAGCTAACCTCGATCCCTGTGAACTATCAAATTATAGACCTATCTCAAATCTCCCCTTTATATCTAAGATCCTGGAAAAGGTGGTAGCAAAACAATTAAGCCCTTATTTGCATAGGAATAATCTACATGAAAAATTTCAGTCTGGTTTTAGGCCACATCATAGTACAGAAACAGCATTAGTAAAAATTATAAATGATCTTCTATTATTCACAGACCAAGGAAATGTGTTGTTGTTAGTCCTCCTTGACCTTAGTGCAGCATTTGACACAGTAGACCACTCTATCCTACTAGATAGACTAGAAAACCTTGTAGGGGTAACAGGAACAGCTCTTTCCTGGTTCAGGTTCTACCTCACTGATCGATATCAGTTTGTTAATGTAAAGGGTGAATCATCTGTTCGTGTAAAAGTAATGTATGGTGTTCCACAAGGCTCTGTTTTAGGACCTATATTATTCACAATATATATGCTACCACTAGGCACCATTATCAGTAAACACGGCATAAATTTCCACTGTTATGCCGATGACACCCAGTTATATATATCAAGCAAACCGGATGATAAAATTAAACTTGGCAAGATTGAGGACTGTATAAAAGACATAAAAGATTGGATGTCAAATAATTTTCTGCTACTTAACTCAGATAAAACAGAGGTCCTGCTTAACTCAACACTAAAACTTAACAATCTCTCAGTTTCATCAAGCTTATCTGTTCATCTTGGTGTCATGATAGACGCTGATCTGTCCTTCGACACACATATAACTAATATCACTAGAACAGCCTTCCTGCATCTCCGCAATATCACTAAATTAAGAAATGCATTATCTCTACAGGATGCAGAAAAGCTAGTTCATGCATTTATCTCTTCAAGGCTAGATTATTGTAATGCCCTGCTGTCTGGATGTCCCAGCAAAAGCCTTAACAAGCTTCAGCTAGTCCAGAATGCTGCAGCCAGAGTCTCACAAGAACTAGGACGTTTGACCATATTAGTCCAGTTTTATCAGCCCTGCACTGGTTACCAGTCAAATTTCGCATTGATTATAAAACTCTATTACTGACATATAAAGCTCTAAACGGGCTCGCCCCTCAGTACCTGAGTGAGCTCCTCTCCCACTATGAACCATCACGCCTACTTAGATCACAAGGTGCTGCTCACTACTGGTACCTAGAATTAATAAAGTTACATCAGGGGGGAGAGCTTTCTCATACAAAGCCCCCCAGCTCTGGAATAATCGTCAGCCACTCTTTACAGAACCAACTCTGTGTTTTTTCTTTCCTTTCTCTGCCGAGCTGATCAGCTGCCCATCCTGTGCGTCTGATGCTGTTGCCTCTACTGCCTTGATTGGTGCCGCTGCTCACCAGCCTTCTGGACCGGTTTGACCACCACTGAGCTTCTTGCTGTACAGCGCTGTGCAGTCCTCACCCTCAGATCTTTCTTTTCCCACTTTACTATAAAACTTCATACTAATAATGTTTGCTATCCGGTGTCGACCAGAGGAGGATGGGTTCCCCTTCTGAGTCTTGGTTCCTCTCAAGGTTTCTTCCTCTTTTAGGGAGTTTTTCCTTGCCAGCGTCGCCGCTGGCTTGCTCATGGGGGCTCAGACCCGGATTTTCTTTCTTCTTTTCTCTTCTCTCTGTAATACTGATTGTTCTGTAAAGCTGCTTTGTGACAACACCTGTTGTAAAAAGCGCTATATAAATAAATTTTGCTTGCTTGCTAAACAGTTGATTAAAAAAAAACATGGCAAGCTTAAAATTCTTTTAGAAGCTTCAAATGTCTGGGTTTAATCTAGAATGGTCAAAAAATGTTCCTGTTCTATATGAAAGCCTAGACCCAATAGTCCCAGTTCTCCAGAGGCGGCTAACTCTAAGAAAGTTTCTTTGTTTCATTTGTAATCTCCTTGGTCAACAGAAATTGTCACCATGTTTTTCGAACTGAGGTGATGGTCCTCTTGACCGGTGAACAGTATTATGGCATTGCCTTCTTTGAGACAGATACATGCAATGCTGCCTTCAGATTTGCTCAAAATAAGGCTCCTTAGAAGAGAGTTGACTTTTGCTGCCTGCTGAATGGGACAGCCTTCATCTTGGGAGTGTGCAAATGCTGCCTTAAAATACTGCCTACTTAGACAGCTGCCTCCTAATGGGACTGCACCATGTAAGAAGTGTTTCAGCCTGGGATACTTTCTGAATCAGGCAGATTACAGTGTAGCCAATCAAAACAGAGCTCATTTATGCGCATTAGTCTTAAGGGTACAGTAACAAAAACAGGCTGTGTAATTCTAAGTGATAAGGAAACATTGTAAAATGGCTTAACAAAATGAGTTATGACTGCTTTTGGTGCATAAAAGCACACAAAAGTCATAAATGGATGAAAAAAGCATCTGTGTTAAGGTTTTCAGGCTCCTACCATCGTTGAAATACTTAGCCAAAAGTAATGCGAGTGCATGTGTGACAACTCAAATGTGACAGAATGAGGGGCTTGTTGTGACAGTCACTGATAAAGTCTGCTAAACTGGCAGAACACAATTAATTCAGTACAGTTATATGTTGATTGAACCAGACAAGCTTTCAAACATAGATATTAGCATCAAAATAAGCATGACTTGGGAAAGTGGCGGTGTCAAACAGTGACAAATGTATTTTATTCCACAATGTACAACAAAACTTTCACATGCTAAAACTGAAATATAGATAATTTACTATCTATTAGTGCATTTCTGATGAATCTATGGTGAAAATGTTTTTTAAAATGAGCTATTTTGAACATGGTAGAGGGTAAACAAAGTCAGAGGGGAGTGTAGGTCTACAAGTGACTATGAGTAAACAGATAAAATATTTATAGTGCAGTGAAAGTTCATTTTCATAAGTGACAACTCATCCTGGATAACCATTTATTTTCTTTTCCTGGATAAACATCGCTATCGTCCAATCAGCGATTTCTGACATCATCAGCCTGTGCAGAGCAACAGGTAACTCCACAGATACATTGTCTATGAGCTTTTTCTATATTGAAATGTATTAGCGTAAAACAAATGGGTACAAAATTTGATTAATTGGCTAAATAAGATCAAAACAGTTAATGCCTTTATTACTTCCAGGCTAGACTACTGTAACGCACTACTGACAGGATGTACGAGCAGGAATTTTAATAAACTTCAACTAGTCCAAAACGCCGCAGCCAGGGTCCTCACTAAAACTAGAAAATTTTATCATATCAGTCCAGCGCTATCATCACTTCATTGGCTGCCTGTTAAATTCCGTATTGATTATAAAATTCTTTTATTGACATATAAAGCCCTACATGGGTTCGGTCCTGGGTACCTACAAGACCTTATTTCCTATTATGAGCCATCACGACTACTCAGATCCCAGAGTGCTGGCTTATTAATAGTCCCCAGAATTCATAAGGCTGCAGCTGGGGTAAGAGCTTTTTCTTATAAAGCCCCCAAACTCTGGAATGATCTTCCAGAAACTGTTCGGGACTCAGACACAGTCTCAATCTTTAAATCTAGGCTGAAAACTCACTTGTTCAGTTTAGCTTTTGGTAGGTAATGTTCCCCCTTAGATAAAGGCAGCAGATCCAGGGGTCCATGGACACAATAGTAAACTGAGACACTGGTTCTGTCGTCCCGCTGCTTGCACGTGGTCACTCAGGTTTGTGGACGGTGGAGTGGAGGGATGCCAAACTGTTTCAGAGTGCTGCCGTGTCTGTGTGTCCTTCTGGTTCTCTCCTTTTAGTTAAGCTGTCATAGTCAGATCTTAGCCACACTCTATAAATGTTTACATCCCCTCTCTTACGTACAAACAGACAGAATAAAACTCATTCCCTCTCCCTGCTTTTTTTCTGAGTATACAATCGCCCACATGTCCGGCCGGACACTGATGGACGACTGACTGTCGAGGCCTCCTGCTACCCACTTCAGACCAGCTGCCCATGCCCCGGGTAACACCACCTACCTTGGACTAGCTGCCCACCCTACACTGATGTTTTCATAGCCTCTTAGCTATTACTACTACCAATACTACTGCTATTAATATTAGTAGTATAATCACTTGTAGGTAGTTTGACCAGAGGAGGATGGGTCCCCCCTGGTGAGCCTGGTTCCTCCCAAGGTTTCTTCTTCAGTTCTGAGGGAGCTTTTCCTTTTTTACATTTTTTACATTCTTATTAAAACTATGTCTTTTCTGGAATTCTGTGAAGCGGCTTTGTGACAACATCTGTTGTAAAAAGTGCTATACAAATAAATTTGGTTTGATTTGATTTGATTTAATAATATTACTGACTGGTTATCCAGGATCAATATTATCATGAACTGGATTAACTGGCTATCCAGAAAAAAACAGTCAATACAGCAAGTAACTGGCTATCCAGGATCAACACTATCAGTAACAGGATTAAATGGCTATCCAGGATCAATACAGTCATGAACAAGATTAACTGGCTGTCTGGGATCAACACAGGCAATAATATGACTAACTGGCTATCCAGGATCAATACAGTTATGAACAAGATTAACTTGCTGTCAATGATCAATACAATCAATAATACAACTAACTGGCTATCCAGGATCAATAGAGTCAGAAACTGGATTAACTCATTAACAAGGATTTAAACAATCAATAATAAGTCTGACTGGCTATCCAGAATGGATACAGACATAAACTGGAATAACTGGCCATCCAAATTTAAAACAGTTAATAATATGACTAACTGGTTATCCAGGATCAATACAGTCATGAATTAGATTACATACCTATCCAGGATCAGTACAGCCATGAACTAGATTAAGTGCTTATCCAGGATCAGTACAGTCATAATCTAGATTAACTGGCTATCCAGGATGAACACAATCAATAAAGCAAGTAACTGGCAATTCAGGATCAACACCATCAGTAACAGGATTAAAATGTTATCCATGATCAATAATCATGAACTAGATTAACTGGCTGTCGAGGATTAATACAATCAATAACATCTTTAACTGGCTATCCAGGATATATACAGTGAAAAACCAGATTAATGTATTAGTACGTATTAAAACAGTCAATAATAGGTCTAACTGGCTATCCAGGATCAATAGCATCAGTAGCAGGATTAAAGTGCTATTCAGGATCAACATAGTCAATAATATGACTAAATGGCTATCCAGAATCAATACAGTCATTAACTGGATATTAACATTTAACCCTCCAATAAATCGAGTCATCAGTGAGATTAATTGACAATTAATAACATCAATAATAGAATGAAGGCTACCCAGGACCAGCAGCTCATCATGCTGTGAAAGGTTTGCTAACATTCTAAGTAGATAAGCCTTAGGTAGCTCATAAGGTGATAGGTATTTGTGAATGTTGTCAAATATATCCTTAAAAAAATCACACTTTTCTTAGTTTTACTCTTTGCTAAACACAGCCTAATTAGCCACATTGCCAGATATCAATGCTACATGGTAAGATAACTGACTAGTCTGCCATTATTCATCCACATCTGTCCTTTGATGAAACAACTTTTTTGTACTCATATTGAATATATTGGTTTCCATGACATCACAAATTTGATGAATACATATTGGAATGTTTTTGCAGCTTAGTTTCCAGCTTAGTTTCCATATATGGACTGGGCAGTTTTTTTCAAAACATTTTCAGTGTTTATATACTCCAACACAATCATCAGTTTCAAAAAGTGGGTAAAATTCAGTTCTCCACAATAAAACATGGCGCTAAACATTCCCTTTGGTGTTCTTCTGTTCCTTCTCAGTCTGTTGAGCCTGTGCATCTCTCCTTTTTTAAGCGGATGACCTACCCTCACTCTGAACTTCTTTCAGATGCATTGGAAGCATGACATAGATCCTCCATCTGTTACCATAGTAACAGTGCGTCTCTGTCCTTGCTGTCCAGCAGACGCTCACCGCATGCTGAGAGTCACGACGCTATCAGACGATAAATAACACTGTTTCTGGGGCAAGATCGGTACCTGTGCAGGGGAGAACGGTGTCTGATGACTTAGACTGACCTTTACAATTAGGTGCTGTTTGGAAGGGGCAGTTTATCATAGAGGGGCGTGGCAATGCAGTTTTACCACAGGACATCTCTAATATTTAAGGCTGTTTCGCACAGGTTGAGAAATTTGTGTTCATCGTGTTGTTTATCCTAGCTGTCTTAGGTGAATACAGCGTGTCATTAATGTTGTCACTGGCTTTGAGAATTTTTCAAATCATAAAAACATTTTATATTAAATGTTCTAATGTTTAGAGCACACGTGATGAAGCTACAGAAAACACAACCCTGGTCACCAGCAACACCCGAATATGTTGTGTTTTGGATACTGATATGCTGGTCAACCAGCAGGACAGTGCTGGGTGCCCAACTAAACCAGCACCAGACCAGCGTAAACCAGCATATCGTTGCTGTCAGAACAAAGCCCTTTATCTCCAAAACGGTCACTTTACAGGAGAAGGAAAAAACATACTTCACTTTTAACGTTAATCCATGACTTTGTCCCCTAGTCATTTTGGGCTATTTTTGGTTCGTTCATCATAAAATTTCCATACAATGTAAAGGGCAAAATGCATTTTCAATTTATGTTGAATATTACAACTAATGAACAAAATAAACAAAAAGTCTTAGTTTTTTGTACAGTACTGTGATGTGATTGTTTAACGTGATGATTTTCCTATTATAACATTTAAATACTGTAATATTGTAGTGTATGAGACTGGCTGTTTTTATTTAGCATTTTTTGGGCGTTGTCAGTAGAATAACACAAACATTCAGTGTAATGGAACATGGAGTAGTTTATTTTAATTATTAATTATAAAAGGGTACATGTAAAATAAGTGCATCTGCTTTTGTGCTGGTTTCCAGGCACACAAATTATTAGTATTGTTGGTATCTATTTTAATCATATTATTCGTATTCCAGATGATATTGCTTATAGTTTTGGTTAGTTAGCCACAAATCAAGCTTTTCAAACTGTTTCACTCAACTTTATACCAGATATGACACTGATCTCACAGATCAGATTTGACTTTGATGAATAAATGTGAAGCAAAGTATTATCCCTGTAATACACAGCCCATGGTGGATTACTGCTTTTATAAAATGGTCACAAAATACAATATCATAAAATGCACTAATGTTTAATCATTAATTTTTAATGAAAATCATAATTCTTCCATCAAGAATTGTTTAATTGTGCAGAAATGTTAATAAAATAAACATTCCTCCGAAATAAACATTAAGATTTTCCTCTACCTCTCCTTGGATCACCACGTTATCGTGGTGGAGGGGTTTGCGTGCTTGAATGATCTTAGGAGCTATGTTGTCTGGAGCAAAAGCTCCTGGTAGGGTCTCCCATGGCAAACTGGTCCTAGGTGACAGGTCAGACAAAGTGTGATCCATAATAACCCCTATGAAGACACAAAAACAGGACTTGTGTACCCTGCCCGGAACAGGGTTACCGGGGCCCCACCCTGGATCCAGGCCTGGGGGAGGGGCTCGCCAGCGAGCGTCTGGTGGCCGGGCATTTACTCATGGTGCCCGGCCGGGCCCAGCCCGAAGGAGTTACATGAGTCCCCCCTCCCATCGACCCACCACCAATGGGAGGGGCAGTAGTAGGGGTTCGGTGCGTTGTGGATCGGGCAGTGTCCGAAGGCATGGGCCTTGGCGTTCTGATCCTCGGTTGCTGAAACTGGCTTTTGGAACTTGGAACGTTACCTCACTGGCGGGGAAGGAGCCTGAGTTGGTGCGCGAGGTTGAGAGATACCGGCTAGATATAGTCGGGCTCACCTCAACACACAGCTTGGGCTCTGGGTCCAATCTCCTTGAGAGGGGCTGGACTTTATTCTTTTCTGGAGTTGCCCATGGTGAGAGGCGGCGGGCAGGTGTGGGCTTTCTCATAGCCCCTCGACTCGGTGCCTGTATGTTGGGGTTTTCTCCGGTGGACGAGAGGGTAGCTTCCCTACGCCTTCGGGTTGGGGAACGGGTCCTGACTGTTGTCTGTGCTTATGCACCGAACAGCAGTTCAGAGTACCCAGCCTTCTTAGAGTCCTTGGGAAGGGTGCTTGAAAGTGCTCCTCCTGGAGACTCTATTGTCCTACTGGGGGACTTCAACGCTCACGTGGGCAATGACAGTGAGACCTGGAGGGGTGTGATTGGGAGGAATGGCCTCTCTGATCTGAACCCGAGTGGTGTTCAGTTTTTGGACTTCTGCGCAAACCACAGTTTGTCCATCACGAACACCATGTTTGAACACAAGGATGTCCATAAGTGCACATGGCACCAGGACACCCTAGGCCGCAGTTCAATGATTGACTTTGTAGTCGTGTCATCGGACTTGCGGCCATGTGTTTTGGACACTCGGGTAAAGAGAGGAGCTGAGCTATCAACTGATCACCACCTGGTGGTGAGTTGGATCAGGTGGTGGGGGAAGATGCCGGTCAGACCAGGCAAGCCCAAACGCATAGTGAGGGTTTGCTGGGAACGTCTAGCAGAAGAACCTGTCAGATTGATCTTCAACTCACACCTCCGTCAGAACTTTGACCAGATATCGGGGGAGGTGGGGGACATTGACTCAGAATGGGCCATGTTCCGTTCCTCCATTGCTGAAGCGGCTGACTGTAGCTGTGGCCGTAAGGTAGTTGGTGCCTGTCGGGGCGGTAATCCTCGAACCCGGTGGTGGACACCCCAGGTGAGAGATGCCGTCAAGCTGAAGAAGGAGTCCTACCGGACATGGTTGGCCTGTGGGACACCAGAGGCAGCTGGCAGGTATCGACAGGCCAAGCGATCTGCGGCTTCAGTTGTTGCCAAGGCAAAAACCCGTGTATGGGAGGAGTTTGGTGAGGCCTTGGAAATTGACTTTAAGTCGGCTCCGAAAAGATTCTGGCAAACCGTCAGGCGACTCAGAAGGGGAAAGCAGTGTGCCACTAGCACTGTATATAGTGGAGATGGTGTGCTGCTGACTTCGACTGAAGACGTCATTGGGCGGTGGAAGGAATACTTTGAGGACCTTCTCAATCCCACCGACACGTTCTCCAGTGAGGAGGCTGAGCCTGGGGACATGGGAATAGGCTTGTCCATTACTGAGGCCGAAGTCGCTAAGGTAGTTAAGAAGCTCCTTGGTGGCAAGGCTCCAGGGGTGGATAAGATCCGCCCTGAGTTCCTCAAGGCTCTGGATGTTGTGGGGCTGTCTTGGCTGACACGCCTTTTCAACATTGCGTGGACATCAGGGGCGGTGCCACTGGATTGGCAGACTAGGGTGGTGGTGCCTCTTTTTAAAAAAGGGGACCGGAGGGTGTGTTCCAACTACAGGGGAATCACACTCCTCAGCCTCCCTGGCAAGGTCTATGCAGGGGTACTGGAGAAGAGAGTCCGGCTTATAGTCGAACCTCGGATCCAGGAGGAACAGTGCGGGTTCCGCCCTGGTCGTGGAACACTGGACCAACTCTTCACCCTCTCCAGGATTCTGGAGGGTTCATGGGAGTTTGCCCAACCAGTCCACATGTGCTTTGTGGATCTGGAGAAGGCATTCGACTGTGTTCCCGGGGTATTCTGTGGGAGGTGCTTCGGGAGTACGGGGTACATGGCTCTTTGCTACAAGCCATTCAGGCCCTGTACAAACAAAGCTGGAGTTTGGTTCGCATAGCCGGCAGTAAGTCAGACTCGTTCCCAGTGAGAGTTGGACTCCGTCAGGGCTGCCCTTTGTCACCGATTCTATTCATAATTTTTATGGATAGAATTTCTAGGCGCAGTCAAGGGATGGAGGGTGTCCGGTTTGGTGACCTCAGGGTCACATCACTGCTGTTTGCAGATGATGTGGTCCTATTGGGGACATCAGGCCGCGAACTTCAGCTTTCGCTGGATCGGTTTGCAGCCGAGTGTGAAGCGGCTGGGATGAGAATCAGTACCTCTAAATCCGAGACCATGGTTCTCAGGCGGAAAAGGGTGGAGAGCCCTCTCTGGGTCGGGGATAGGCTCTTGCCTCAAGTGGAGGAGTTCAAGTATCTCGGGGTCTTGTTCACGAGTGATGGTACAAGGGAGCGGGAGATTGACAGGCGGATTGGTGCTGGGTCAGCAGTGATGCGGGCTCTTTACCGGTCTGTTGTGGTAAAGAAAGAGCTGAGCCATAAGGCAAGGCTCTCGATTTACCGGTCGATCTACGTTCCCACCCTCACCTATGGTCATGAGCTTTGGGTAATGACCGAAAGAATAAGATCGCGAATACAAGCGGCCGAAATGAGTTTCCTCCGCAGGGTGTCTGGACTCTCCCTTAGAGATAGGGTGAGAAGTTCAGTCATCCGGGAGGGACTCGGAGTAGAGCCGCTGCTTCTTCACGTCGAGAGGAGCCAGCTGAGGTGGTTCGGGCATCTGGTTAGGATGCCTCCTGGACGCCTCCCTTGGGAGGTGTCACAGGCGAGTCCACCTGGGAGGAGACCCCGGGGAAGACCCAGGACACGCTGGCGCGACTATATCGCCCAGCTGGCCTGGGAGCGCCTCGGAATCCCCCTTGGAGAGCTGGTGGAAGTGGCTAGGGAAAGGGAGGTCTGGGCTTCATTGCTTAGGATGCTGCCCCCGCGACCCGAACCCCGGACAAGCGGAAGATAATGGATGGATGGATGGATGGATTTTCCTCTAAAGTGTCCCTTTATGGTTTGTTTAATAGAGGTGTGAAAGGATCTCTCAGTAAACTGAAGATAGTAAAGCCGCTGTAGAGATTGGAATTTTTAGATAAAGCTGTGCAGCAGCGTTGCTGGTGCCTGCAGGCCAGGGCCAAGGCAATGATGTCAGAGCAGAGTTTATCCTCCAGCAGTGCAGTCATGCACGTGTGTGTGTGTGTTGGTGATAAAGCTGCTGAAGGAAAATCCCCTCTCTCCTGACTAAAAATAGCACACTATAAATAGAAGAGGAGCTCTCTGGAGAACAATCGAGGCACGAGCTGAGAGAAAGAACCTTCACTGAGAGAAACCCGTGATGGACACTGGCTGAAAGCAACTCGCTATTCAAAACCTGAAAGAAATACGGAGCTCTCTGAGGAGCAGCAGAATTCCACTGTAATTTTATCAAAAGGATAGCTTGGAGAAAAACCCCAATTCCCCCAGTTTCTGTCCCCCAGAAGACAAGAGTTTAATGTCTCTAAATGCTTCCCTGCAGACAGCTACGTGGTATGAAATAGTCTTGAACACTGCCTGACGCCTGAAACACTGTTTGACAATAGATTTGGGATAAGCTTTTGGTTTAAACTGTTATTTTATAATCATTCATGGTGGAGATGTACATGCAGGGGACCGTGAGGCAAAATATTCCCCAGAGAAAACTTTTTTTTTTTCAGTTTTTCCACTGACTTACCATTATCATCAACACTGCATATAAAAACTCAGAAGACAGGATCACTAGGTTCTGCTCTGACATCACTGCCTGGGCCCTGGCCCGCAGGTTTTGGATGGTAAAATGGGCATGCTTGTGTTGTGGACATTGCGATCCCTTGTTCTCGTCACCACTGAGGAGAAACGTGACTTTTAACTACTAAAACTACAGAAACAAACTTCAGACAACATACTTGTGCTGATCAAGCATGTTTTTTTCTGTGCATCTAGAGACCCAATATCTCATGCATGAACAATCAGGTACTCAGCCATGACCATCTCCTTATCTCTGCACACACATCTCCACCCCCGACCCCACCCCCAAGACTCAAGTCTCATACCACATTGAAGATCTGGGATTTTAAAAAAATGTTTTTTTATTTAAACCTGCAAATAAACAACAGTTTAGAAAATTTAAAACATTTCAATGAAGAGAAGTTATGACAGTTAAAATGAAGTAATATGTAAGAATCTTGTGATTTCTTGATCACTATATTTGTGAAATTAACTGTGTCAAGACCTTCGTACAAAAACGGTCGGATGTTTTCAGTCTTGTTCCGTCCTTTGAAGTTTGTATTCAGACGACTCTCAGGCGGTTTTGATCTTCTGAGTTCACGCCAACTTTAGGGCCCACTGTCATTAAAGCACAAGAGGGACGCATTTTACCAAATACTATGAAATTCAGAAATTCATGTAAATATTTCAAAAATTCTCAAATTGTTATGCTATAATAGAATTTGTCATTTAATATAATTAAAAATAATGTGAAATAATGTCGTCTTTTGAATCCCATTGTGTTTTATATCTGTATTATCTCTCTTTCTTTTATTTTCTCTGTGTATTTCTTCTCTCTCACTCTTTCCCTTCTCTTTTTACTCTCTCTCTCTCATCTCTCTCTCTCTTTCCCATCTCTTTTTACTGTCTCTCTCTCTCTCTTTCTCTCTCTCTCTCTCCCATCTCTTTTTACTCTCTCTCTCTCTCTCTCTCTCTCTCTCTCTTTCTCTCTCTCTCTCTCTCCCATCTCTTTTTACTCTCTCTCTCTCTCTCTCTTTCCCATCTCTTTTTACTCTTTCTCTCTCTGTCTCTCTCTCTCTCTCTTTCCCATCTCTTTTTACTCTCTCTCTCTTTCTCTGTCTCTCTCTCTCTCTCTCTGTCTTTCACACACACACACACACACACACACACACACACACACACACACACACACACACACACACACTGTGTCTCTCTCCGGTCCTGGTCGGGTGAAGGTAGAGTGTATGTGACATTAAAACAGCAGTAAAAACTCTTCAATAATTTAAGCCGGTATGTGTCAGAGTGAAACGCGGAAAATCTGAAGTGACGGGAATTATGGGAATTATGTAAAGTAACGAGCACGTGGCTTTTTATAGCTGGGGACGACCGCGTCGCCATGGCAACCAGCCCGCTGAAATCGGCCCTGACTTATAGGAGTGTGAAATGATGGATTCATTCAGGTTTCTGTGACACGACACGTACACAGACATACACACACTTCCAGACGGGATCCGGCTCAGTCAGTCTTCTCCACCCACAGTAAAGCGATAGTCAGGCCCACAGATATTTTAGAGGACAGAGGCTCAAAAGGGGGAAAGTAAAATAGTACAATGACATGATCCCCACAGAGCAAATAAAACAGCACAGCCACACTGTCCCCACAAAGCAGTAAAATGTGTACAATGTCCCCACAAAGTAAGTAAAACAGAATGCATACATCCACATACTGTCCCCACAAACAGATTAAAAACAGTACAAACATAAAAAGAAAAGTTAGTAAAAATATGAACCCAAAAAGAAAATAAAACAGCACACACATTCAATTACATAGGGAGGTAACACGGAAACATATAAGTTTAATTAAACTGATAAATTAATACATTTGTAATAAATGTATCAATTTAATAAATCATAGAAAGCAAACAAATACAATTGCTGCATTTTCTCTTGTGTTATTTCTTTAAACTGCATTGTCACTGAGATGATCTGTGTGTGTGTGTGTGTGCGTGCGTGTATGGAGCATTCCACACTATTTGATATATCATGGTTATTTATTTTAAAAGTGTTTGTTTGTTTATTTGTTTCTGAGGAACCATATGGTGATGCTCTTGGATGGAAGCAGGCTTTACAAATCACAGTTCATTTGCATATCAATCACACTGCTCAGTGTGAAGATGAATCTGTCTCTACAGAACCACAGAAATGCTGAAACATTCTCCATTTTTGTGCTCACCCAAACACCAGTTCCTTTCCTTCATTTTAATGTAATAGTTCACCAAAACCATAATTTTCCCCAATTCTCCTCTAAATATAGTTGATCAGCTTAGTCATGTTTGGTGTGTGAATTTTGCTTCTTTAGCTTTACACTGGTGCTACACGGTTAATGTAACTAAAAGTAATGGATCATGCCCAGGTAGCAGGTATATTTTAGCCTAGCATTTTCTCATTGACAAGCATAATTTTGGCAAATTACATTGGACAGGAAAACTTTGGCCTGATGTTGGCTGAAGACCAATGTTGGATGGTGGGCCTGCGTTGGCCTGATGTTAGCTGAAGGCCAATTTCCGTAAGTGAGGTAAAGGCTTGGGACATCATTCAGCTTATTCAAATTTATACTCACCGGCCACTTTATTAGGTTCAGTTGCTTGTTGACACAAATAGTTAATCATCCAATCACATGGCCAGAACTCAATGTATTTAGGCATGTAGAGGTGGTGAAGACAACTTGCTGAAGTGCAGAAAGGGGATTTAAGAGACTTTGAACGCAGTGTGGTTGTTGGTGGAGTATTTCAGAAACTGCTGATCTACTGGGATTTTCACGTACAACCATCTCCAGGGTTTACAGAGAACGGTCCGAAAAAGAGGAAATATCCAGTGAGCGGCAGTTGTGTGGACAAAAATGCTTTGTTGATGTGAGAGGTCAGAGGAGAATGGGCAGACTGGTTCCAGATGATAGAAAGGCAACAGGGACTCAAATAACCACCAAAATCTCTGAAGAACGTTTCCAACACCTTGTTGAAAGTGTGCCACGAAGAATTAAGGCAGTTCTGAAGGCAAAAGGCGTTCCAAGCTTTTACTAGCAAGGTGTACCTAATAAAGTGGCCGGTGAGTGTATACCTTCATGAAGAAAAAGTTACCAAAATTTGATATTTGCACATTATGGCATTATATTATATAATTACATAAAAGCGTGTTGCATGTTTTCTGTAGCATGTGTCTGGGTCCATCTCTTCCTACTGGGGCTAGCATCAGAAGGGTTAAAATGTAAACTTACCTTGGTTTTGGTTGATGGTTTTTCTGTGGTGAAGTATGCTTTCATACTTCTAAGTAGGCACATGGATGAAAAAAGGAGGTTTAATATATTTAATATTTTGGGAGTCGCATAATCTATTACAGTTTTTCCACATTGTATACACACAAAATGTGGAACAATGCACACAAATCCAAAAATATGAAGCTCATGTGTCAACATTGTGACTCAAAACGGCTAAACTCTAAGCACAATTCCATATGTTCTCACTCAAATATCATTCTAAATCACAGCTTTGCAAATCGCTAAACACAAATTGCATCATTTAGTACACCTTGGTCACCTAAGAATCACTGAACTTCAAATACAAAACCCTAATTACCAAGTAGTCTCATACAAGTTGCACCTGTGCAAACTTAATTAGAAGAACGTTTCAATCATTTGTCAGAGTATAAAAGAGGCCTCAAGTGACTGATACAGGTGTTAGGCGAGATGATGGAGCAACAGGAGCACAGAGGAAGAGTCAGAGTAAGAGGAGGCCTAGCAGGCCAAAGAGGACGAGGAAGAGGAAGAGGAAGGCAAAGACGAGGAAATCTTTCAAATGAAATACGGGCAACCTTAGTGGACCATGTAATGAATCATGGCCTAACCATGGCTGAAGCTGGGTGTCGAGTCCAGCCAAATTTGAGCCGCTTTACAGTAGCCTCAGTTATCCGGGCTTTTACAGAAGAGAATAGGTAAGTAACCACTTGGTTTTAGTGTTCACAGAAATGTGCACTATAGTGCAATGTTTGTCTTTATATTTATGTAGCAATATAGTGAAATGCGTATCCTATAATGTGTGTGTATATACTTTTATCAGAATAGAAAGACGGCCAGCAAGAGGCGGCAGACGCCAGAAATTCACACTTGAAAAAGAGACCACCATAGTAAACATGGTTTTGGAAAACAATGCCATTACCCTGAGGGAAATCAGGGACAGAGTCCTAGAAGACAATGTTCATTTCACAAACATTGACCAGGTCAGCCTGTCCACAATCGACCGTGTTTTAAAACGTCACCAGCTGAGTATGAAGCAAGTATATTGTGTTCCATTTGAGCGCAACTCTGACCATGTGAATGAGCAACGATACCAATATGTGCATGTGAGTACAGCACCCTCTCAGTACCCTTTTTGGACAGGTCACTGTTTACCTCAGTGTGTCTAGGTAGGCCTTTTGTCTAATATGATCCTTTTCCTTTTTTTCCAGAGAGTGCTTGAACTGGATGCCAGTGCTGTTCCCTTTGAATATATATTCATTGACGAGGCAGAGTTCAACCTGCATAAGATCAGGCGGCGGGGGAGGAACATCATTGGCAACCGTGCCATTGTCAATGTCCCTGGGCATCGTGGTGGAAACATCACCATGTGTGCTGCCATTGGTCCCCGTGGGGTCATACATCACCATGCACAACTTGGTCCTTATAACACTCCTCGTTTGGTATCATTTCTTGATGAACTCAAAAACCTCCTCAACCTCCAACAGGAAGAAGAACCAGAGCAGCCCTCCTATGTTGTCATCTGGGATAATGTAAGTTTCCACCGGGCAGCTCTGGTCAATGACTGGTTCACTAACAATCCACAATTTGTTGTGCTGCACCTTCCACCATATTCCCCATTTCTCAATCCAATCGAGGAATTCTTTTCTGCATGGAGGTGGAAAGTGTACGAACGCAGACCCCACGAGCGTGTGGCACTACTTCAGGCAATGGAGGAGGCATGTGATGACATCCACGCAGATGATTGCCAAGGATGGATTCGCCATGCAAGGCGTTTTTTCCCCCGCTGTTTGGCGAAGGAGAAAATTGCAGCTGATGTAGATGAGGTCCTCTGGCCTGACCAAGATCAGAGGTCTGATTAACAGTGATCTGTTTCTTTGTATTTTACAATAAATACATTTATGTTTCCTCTTTGTATGTGAACTGATTTTCCTCATCATGTTTCTCATTGTACTTACATAGGTGAAAATTAAAAATTTCAAAATTACAATGGCAACATACTACATACAGTAAAAATGGCTTACATGTGTGTCAGATATACATGTAGTACTGTAAATGCTATATGGGGGGTACTACACTGCACCAAATAAATATAAAGAAAAGAAAGCCAACATATTTCTATGGACTTGTATGCATTTTAATTTGTACAATGGCCTCATGAAGTCAAAAACATACACAAATACGTCTGATAATAGTGCTTTGAATTTGTCTTGTCAGTGTTTATTTGATGCTCTGCAAGAGATAAGCATATAAATAGCTGTGTATGTTGTTTTGGTGGAAGGAATCAGTTTTGCTACATATTTGTGGAGTTTCAACAAAGCAGTTAATAATTTTCAGTCTGTGTTTAGAGTTTTGAGAAACTGAGCCGAGTTTCTAGAAATGCGTTTAAACATTTGGGAAAAACTGTAACATGTCTGTAAGCAGGCTGTGCAAGAGGGGGTCACCTTTAGAAGTAGTTTGACTGTAAAGCATATGCAACTACCTTAGTCTGGATTGTGTTGCCAGGCAAAAGGTAATTGTGAGAACTGATCTAGTTTAACAATATGGTCCTTAATGTGAGCTTTGCCAATAATGTCTCCCACTCACTCACTCACTTGCTGGAGTCTGGAAACACTCTAGACAGGTTGCCAGTCCATCACAGTCCATAGTTACCTCTTTAGTCTAATTCCATAGAGGTGAAATGAACTGAAAAACTGTGTGTGTGTGTGTGTGTGTGTGTGTGTGTGTGTGTGTGTGTGTGTGTGTGTGTGTGTGCACGCATGTGAGTGATAAGGGCTATTTGCCAGGGGTAACAGATTTGAGCTCAGTCGGGTTTGACCATGTTTTAGTGAATATGAATGAATAATGCTAATGGAGCTTAGAGACAAAGTGTGTGTCTGTTTATGAGGGCGTGTATGTATGAATGAATAATACTAATGCAAGCAGGAGAAGCTTTTCTCCTCCCATGTGAACCCTCCCATAGAGCTGATCGGTCACTTGGGGCAGTGTGTGACCTCCACCTGCTTTATAATGCCAGCCATTAGCCTGAAAGTGAGCTGCTGGGGACCGATCTAGGATCAGCTCCATTGATCTAGACATCACTTTAACAAGTGCAAAACTGCTAAAAGATTTATTTGAAGCGTTATTATTTTGGGATCATATATCAGCGTTACATTTTGTATTTGGACTTTAAGGGAGAGTAAAAATCACAGCCATGTTATAGTTCTGGCCTAGCCTGCAGCAGAGCCAAAGCATTTTTCTTCATTAAAAAGTGGTTCCACTAAACTGGAGTTCCCAACTTATTTCTTACTTTGACCTCACTGTCTTTTGCACAGGGGTCCTAAGCAGGGTTTTTGTGGGTCCCACTTTCTTGCCAGCTGATGTACTGTAAAACAATAGGCTAACAAGTAGCAATGGCTACCACAAACTGTGTGAATTAAGTACATTTTGAACTGGCTAACTTGTGTTTTATTGGATATGGATGCTTGTTTGGGGTTTTATTAAGTTACAGATAACCTTCTTGGCATTCTCAACCCAGGGGCCTGTCTCAAAATGTAGTATTTTTTGCATATCCAGCTAACTTAAAGTTTAGGTGGATCTAACTTTGGTGGCTGTAGTGTCAGCATTGATTTTTTATAAATGCTTTACTTACATAGTTAGGTAGAATGATTTCTTTTTTTCTTCTTTGGCGGCTCCGCCTCATGCTTCACACAATTGGCTGTTCATCATAAACATCATGCTTTTGCGTGAATGTGCACAAGGATTAATCACAGCCTGAGTATCTAAAGCTGGATAAACAGAAAGTTGCTAAGCACTGTTGTAAAATGAGGTAACCTCTGTCTGTGTTGGTTTTTCTGTGAAGCTGAAACTCAATCAGGAAACTGTTAGAGAGTCAGGAAACAGGTAGAAACCTGCTTTATTAGACAGAAGTCAGATCCACTACTGCTTCTCATTCAGTTACAAGCAAACAAATGACAGATCATTAACGCTACAAAAAAATGTTTATCTATAAACTTTATCTCATCTTCTCTTTTACTTTTACATTTTTCAGCTCCAGATGAGAACATTTTTTTGAGTAACGATTAGCCAGTAGTTTTTCTACCTATAACTAAAGCTTCTTAGATAATGGTACAGTAATAATGCAGAAGGTGTTGAGGGACCCCTTGGTGACCATTGAGCCTTAAGCAGCTGCTTATGTCATTTACTAGGTAGAGCCGGCACTGAACCAACTGAACTAACCCACTTCCCTGAGTCTTGGTAAGACCATGATTGCAGAAGAGTTGCATTGGTGGCAGTGATGACCATGATATCCATGTTTTTTGTATTTTTGTTGGAAACTTGGAATGCAGAGCTAATTTACCTTACCAAATGAAAGCCGACCATGATCTGGCTTAAAGCTCAATTAAGCACAATTTAGGGGCAAACAACCTTTTTGACACATACTTTTCTGCCCACCCTAGCAGGCTTCAGGAACCTCTAGAGGTATATGCTTCTCATCTCACTAATTTAGTAGCTGAGGCTTTTCCCCATTATGAGCTATTGACTGGTGAAAGTTTTCCATTTTGACCCATATCTTCCACGTAAAAATCATTAGCATGGGGTGGTCACCTTGGAGGCTGCACTCAAAGCTACTCAGCGTGAAAGAACCCAGTTATCCCTGATACTTTCAGCACACACTTGTCATGACTGTGCCTGCCTCACCACAAACAGGCCCCAGTCTGCAGCCCCCAATTGTTGAGTTAATGGTTACTGCTGCTGACCTCACAAAAATAACTACATGACTGGAGATAGATGCGTCTGAAACACATTGAGAGTATAGATGTATTGATTGTTTTCCTGTCAGGTATTTTACTAGTTACACCATTAACACCTGGAAATTCCAGGCTTATTACATACTAAGGCTTATTATTCAGTAACTACAAAGACTTCAATGTAAACTAAATGAGCAATTCTTAGGTGATAAAAGTTTGTAATAAAACTTTGGGCCTACTGGCAGTTACATTTAAGGGATTCTATTTAGAATATGTTATTCATTGAAATTGATTTCTATTTTTCTGCATGTCATCAGTTATTATACTTGAATTATAATTTTCTAGTAAAACCTTTTCACCTCTCCTGGGTAATGATTCATTTAATTTACTGTCATTGCTGTTCTCACAGGAGGTTTGTTCTAAGGAGCTTTGTTTGATATTATTAGACCTAATGGGATTTTTAACAGTATTCTGTCCATCCTCACAGCAGTAACTACGAAAGAACACATAAAAGTGGGTGGAGCTCAGACAGGTTAATTTTAGTTGTGGTGCTCCAAAATCAATAAAAAATATAGAACAGCATAAAGTACAATCTATAAAATCTAATATTCTGTAAACAGTCTATAAAATAGAAATTTCATATATATAACATATACATGCAATGATGCTAAAGATGACTTTTTATATCAGTCCATAAGTGAAACACTAATGTATTAATTTCGAAACCCTGCATACTCTGCAGATCAAACAGAATTCGTTTTTGCACTAACTTGAGATCAGAACTGAGCACTGCTCTTTGCTCTGTAGCCTTGCTCTGTACATTTATCTGAAGCATTGAGGTTAATAGTGACCCATAGGGTTATAATGTGGACCTTTATGGCAGGATATGGTCTGGATGATGATTTGTGGTTTGAGTGATGAAGGAGGAGCTTCACAGAGGATTAAGGTGCTGTGGGTAATGGAGGGAGTAAGGTGTGTTTGTGTGTGTGTGTGTGTGTGTGTGTGTGTGTGTGTGTCTGTGTGTGTGTGTGTGTGTGTGTGCGCGCATGTGTGTGTGTGTGTGTGTGTGACAGTAATGTAAGCCTACTGATAAACGATGCTGTGCCCTTTATGAGTCTGGGGTTTTGAGGATGGAGTGTGATCAGAGAGCCGTGGTCTAATCCTGCTAAAGAGGATATATGATAGGACTGTAGAACCTATTAAAGCAATACTTTGGAGAAAATCTAATTCCACAGCCCTCACTCCACCCCACCCCAAACTTAGTCTGTCAGACATATTTGGTGTCTGAAGTTTATTTCTGTAGTTTTTGCAATGGAACTACGAAGCTAATCTGTCTGCACATATGGACAAAAGTAATAGACTAAATCAGAATGTTTGTAAATGTAAAAGTTTACTTGCATAACTTGCATTAATTCAGCATCCAGAAGCTTGATTTATGGCACAATTCATCATCAATACTTACATAATATCCAAATATTGGCAATAGGGTAAAATCATGTGTCTGAGCATGTAATGTCAAATATATCCAAGTATGGACTGGATTGTATTTAGGTTTTTTCCCATTTTCCAGCTTACAAAAGCAGGTAGAGCTGCTATTCCACTGAGGGATCCTTTGTTTTTGGTAACATATAGCAACCAGAATGTAAACTAGGACAGTGTTTTGGGGGGCTGATTGCTATTTTTAGGTCTATTAGTTGGTAGAGAGTTTGATAAAAGACAACATACTCTATAAGAAGCTAACTATTCATTCTGTGATTCTGTGATTTTGTGTAACTGTATATGTGTGTGTAGAACAGTGCAATGTATTGTTACATATCAACCAATATGTTAAGCTAACTAGTAAGCCAGGTTCCCAAACTATACTGTTTAGAGCAGAGGTGCCCAACCCTGATCCAAGAGACCTACCATCCTGGACAGTTCAGATCCAGCACAGCAGATTGTGTTATTTAGATGCCTCTGAAGGCCCTTATTACATGGATTAGGATTTGAGCCAAAGTCTGCAGGGTAGGACCAGGATTGGACACCCTTGCTCTAGAGTGGCATTGTTACGCTTCCCTCGGAGTCCCTTCAGAACTCCATATCCCAGGGGTATACAGGAGATCACGTGACTAATGAACCAGACTCGCGCTCCTATCAGCACTCTCACTCACCTGAGTTTTAATCTGTTACACCTGTGTCGTAAGTCATATGACTAGGAGTATTTAGTATATAAGCCCGGGCTTAGGATAGTGCAGACGTGAAGTATTGTATCGCTGATCGTACTGAGCGTTTAGTTATGACTGTCTTTCTGTGTATTTGGACCAGTGTTTGGATTCTCAGTGTTTCCCATCTTTCTATCTTGCCCTTTGCCTGACTATTCTGACCTGTGTTTTTACCCTTGGACTGTTTACCATTTTCGATTTTGGCTCACTCCCTGATTTGAGATTAAAACACTCAATTTAGGATCTGCTCGCGTCTGATTACTGCTGCAGTGTTACAGGCATAAAATGATCAAAAAGATCATTGAATTATTAATAGCAATGTATTATGTTTGAATTTAAATTTCCTACTCATATATGCAATTTTGGTCTTTCAAATTCAGTTTTACCATTTTAATTTTCCATGACATATCTAAAGGCTAGATAAAATTTAGACTTTTTTAAAATTATGTTTAGCAGCTGTAGTTAAACAATCCAATCCAGCACCCTCACTTCCCTCATTCCTGGTTAAATGTGTGTTTAAATGAGTTGAATCATTAACTGATCACATCACAGACTGCTGATTACATTCTTGCCAAGCTATAATGTACACCCTTTTGTCTGAAATTCTGCCTTTTGATTTTTGTGTTAGCAAGGTTTGGATGAGTGTTGTGCAAATAAGTTAAATCGTCTATTTCATTATTTTTATATTTAGTGTAGTGTGCTTTGTAATTTTCTTACATTTTATTTGCTATTTGCTTAGATTTATGGTTATGCAAAAAAAAATAGCAATTTAAATGATCAGTTGAGTTATTCACATTGAGTTATTCACTGAGATACTGTCACTGTGATAACAACTTCATCAACCACTTCATTTCATGCCCATATTTTGCAGCCCTACTGGATCTACTATATTATATAATCTGTGTGTTTGTGTGCTCAGGGTTTTTCTCCAGTGAGAATTAAAGCCCACAGGAATGGGAATGAAAAGCTGAGAGAGCAATTCTACTCATGTGAATGTGACTGAGGTCATAAAACACAATGATTACAGAAGTTAAATGACTGAAGACCTTCACACACATGCACACACACACACACACACAGACACACACACACACACACACACACACACACACACACACACAAACAAAGGAGAAACTGGGGGAGTAAAGGACTTTCTCTGACCTTCAGGATCTTTTGGGAGAAACTCAATGAGCTCAGTGTGTGTGTGTTTGTGTATGATATGGTTACATAGCTCAAAGACATAGTTTCCACTGGGAACTGGGGATCTTTCAAAAAACTTCTCAAAACTCAAAACTGTCCTTATCTGAATGACATAAATAGATTTATAATATGGACTGATAAATAAACGTCCATCTGATATCCACCTACACTCCTTTCCATTGTTGTGCCTTATCTGTTAATGTGGTTATACTACTCTCATTTCCTAGGTTAAACTGTACCCATTCACAGTTACACTACACTTCTTCCCATAGTTGTGCTACATTAGTTTCCATGGTTACACTACAACCCTTTTTTTGGCTGTATGTCATTGATGGATACACTATACCTATGTTCATGATTACACCACATCCACCTCTATGGTTCTGTTACACCTATTCCCATGATTATACTGAACTCATTTCCATGATGAAGAATACTTATTTCCATGGTTACTCGGCACCATCTTTAATTGCTAAACTGCACCCATTTCCATTGTTACATCACATCCATTTGCTGTCTTAGCACATTTCTATGGTTCAGCTACACCCATTTCCATTGTTATGCTACCTCTGCAAATTGAGATAACATCTGATTCTTAAATAATTTAGAAAGGATGACTAGGCAAATCATGACCAGTTTCATCATCTCCTCCCACTCCCCTCCAGAAAAGCACCCAGACTAAAGTGATGTGTTTTGGAGTACTGCGTCTTTTTGTACTTGTGAAGCTGGGCAGGTCAGGATAGAATGTTCTCGAAGGATAGAAATAGACACAGAGTGTTAGACTGATGACCTGAACCTGCATTTGAGCAGCAACTGTGAGGAAAACAGGCCACACACACACACACACACACACACACACACACACACACACATAATGTTACCATGCTTGTGGGATATTATATTGACTATGTAACATATATATATATATATATATATATATATATATATATATATATATATATATATATATATATATATATATATGTATATATGTGTGTGTGTGTGTGTGTGTGTGTGTGTGTATTTGACATTTTGAGCATTTTGACAAAACAGAAAACAGCTAATTGATTTATTATTCAACTGTGGCTAGTTTAAGACCTGATTAAATTTGTTCATCTTCCATCTATTTCTTCCATTTATTTATTACAACATAGAAGTTACAGTCATACCAAACTCATGTTATATTATTGAACTACTCAATAATACTATTACTACTATAATATAGTAATATTATATGAACTACTCAATTCCATAAAAACTGGAGCAATGTGAAATGCAAATGAAAACAGAACGTAGCAATTTGTAAACTGTCTTTTGCAGGTATTTGATTAAAAACAGCACATAAAAAGAGATATTTCATATTTTACCTTCTTAAATGTATTCATTTCTGTAAATACACACTAATTGCAAATTTGTTGCCTGCAACACGTTCCAACACATTCCTGTTTCAGGAAACAGGTGTTTCCACAAGTAACAGGTAACAGGGCTGCTATTGTGACTGGGTTTAAAAGGAACCTTCACAAAAGGTTCAGTTGTTTACAAGCAAGGACAGGTTGAGGGTCACCACTTTACAAAAAACTGTGTGATCAAATAGTCCAGCCATTCAAGAACAATGGTTTCCTCATTCATCAATATCTTCTGAAGTTTCTTCTTCAATTTCTTCCTGAGAACGGTCCTAATAAAAGGTCTGCGTCAGATTCATGATGTTCTTACACCGCAGAATTGTTCGCACCTCTGCAATCTTGAGTGTGAGAGAGAGTGTTTAGATTCTGCTCTTACCTAAGAACCAATCCCAAATAAGAAAACACTCGTGAATGTCAGAATCTTTGTGAAAACTGCACAGATGGGTTTAAGAAGAAAGTTCTTCTTAAAACGCTTGGCCCAATGTCTCTCAGGAAACTACTGCAAAGACACATGTTACACAGTGTGTCTTCTTAGTAAGAGAATGCAGGTGGTAGACTGGCCTGCCTGCAGTCCACAACTGTTTCCCATTGAAAATGTGTGGTGCATTATGAAATGCAATGTACAACAGTGGAGACCATGACTGTTGAGCAGGTGAAGTACAGTAAGCAAGAATAGGAAAAAAAAATCCACTTTCACAATTACAATCGGCATCTTCAGTTCCCAAACAGTTACTTAATACTGTTAAAGCAGAAAAACAACATGAAAGTGCAGATTCTAAACTTTAAATCCATGGCGCATTTGTATAAAGAGGATAGAAGATGAGATATTTTATCATATTTTACATTTGATGAACAGTAACTGCTGTGTACAGTCTTGTTTTAAGAGAACACACCCTTTTTGCTTTTTTTGAATCAAACCTGTCAATACAAAATGTAAAATGAACAGAAAGGTCATTCTTTCTGTAACCGTGTAATTAGTTATGTAATCATATAATTAGATACATTTGAGTTGTAGTCTAAAGCTAAATAACAGCAATACTAACTTGAGAGTTAAAAAGGTTCATTTCCTTATTGCGTTGCTAACACACACTATCAAGAATTTGTTTTGGCTGCACACTCACACATGCACACACACACACACAGATGCGCGCACAGACATGCACACACACACACACACACACACACACACACTCTGGAACAGAGAAGGTCGTAAATTCACGAACTTTCCTCTCCTCCATCTGCTGCCTCACGTCTCTTTTTTTCTCACTGATTTGTGTTGAGAATAAACCACAGGCTGACATAGTGAGCGCAGTCAGAAACCATCTGGGACTGTTTAATGCAGAGCAGTATGTGCACTTGTGTGTATCATGCAGGTGTGTGTATTACTGCATTAATAGAGTGTGTTGCTTATTCATCACTGGGATGTACCATCTGTTAAGCAATATTCTCTGAATTCAGTGTTAAATCTCACTCAGCTCTCCATGTAACTGAGAATATATCATTAAATCAGCTTGTGTATGTGTAAAAATCTGTCACACACACACACACACACACACACACACACACACACACACACACACACACACACACACACACACACACACACACACCACTATAGCTGTAAAAATACATTGATGCATCAAACTGAAAATGGTGATCCTTCTGCACTGCTCTTGGAATGCTAGATTAGGTTCAGGCATTTTGGGACTAATTTTAGCTGATGAGCAAACAAAAATGTTGCCAATTAAACACAGAAGGTGTACAAAATAACAGAAATCATATAAAACATCATATCATTTTAGCATAAACATTTACGCTAAACATTTATACAAACTTTGTAGGATTAGAGTTGCAGACTGCAGCCAAACTGCGGTGGCCCCCCTTTACCCCACTCAAAGTAAAGGGACTATCACAGGACAAGATGTTATCTGGATGGTGGATCACTCTCAGCACAGCAGTGATATGGAAGTGTGTGTGGTGCTGATTAGAGTGTATCAGGCACAGCAGTACATAATAGACCTATAAGGAAGGCAGAGCACATGAAGTGGCCTGTAAGTAAAAGAACACAATGTTTCTAATGAAGTGGCCAGTGAGAACAAGGGAGGCTTTTCTAATAAGGTGGCCAGTGAGGCAGGTATTTCCAATAAAGTGACCAGTGAGTGGAAGAACAAGGTAGGTGTTTCCAATAGAGTGGCCAGTGAGTGGAAGTACAAGGTAGATGTTTGCTTCTTCAGTGTGTGTTGCCTTTACGTGATAGTTGACAGGGAGCGAGGGGATCCCCATCACCTTAATGTAGCCTCGCACACACACATACACACACACACACTTTTTTTGAAGTCTAATGTCATTAATGTTGGACTCAATGGGCTGTAGGAATTAACACTGAACACTGTAGTGGGATTAATGCTCTTCACCCCACCCATTAAAAAGCATCATAGTGTGTGTTTGTGCATGAGATAGTGTTTTATATAACAGGGCATTAACTCTTTACCCATTAAGAGCCAAACCTGAGAGGGGAGAGGGGAGGGTGAGAGAGAGAGAGAGAGAGAGAGAGAGAGTGTGAGAGAGAGAGAGAGAGAGAGAGAGAGAGAGAGAGAGATGAGGGAGACAGAAAGCAGAGAGTAAAAAGAGGAGATCCACTTTCCTCTCTCTTCTAAACTGAGGACTGCTGTTTGTCATTTCCAGCAGAATTCTCGAGTAGACATGTATGAATGTATGAGGAATTTACATAAGTAACACACACACTCACTGCTTTAGTGTGTTGAATTCTTCATAAAGCTGTTCGTTAAGGTGGAAATGATTCAGATTCTGAAAGAGGCACTAAGCTTTTTTTAAATTAAATAAACACATTCTGTGAAGTTCTGGAAGACATTTTGCAGAGATGATCAGCATTCAGTTCAAACATGCTGAATGAAAATATATAACCCTAACCCTATATACTCCAGAAACCAGCTGCAGCAGCCTAGTTTAAATATAAACTTCACCTACTTTTCAGTTTATGAACTACTAAAATTCAGTTGATCCAACAGCTTCAACGTCAGATCACTTACAAGTACACCTCTTGTGGCGTATTTTGGAATTGCAGTTGTTCTTTCAGCTTTTTTGGTGAATGTGCTTTATATTAATTTCTTTCCAAAAGGTTAGAGAACTACAGCAAAATAACTGTAAAAAAATAAGAATTTTGGGGGTCTAAACCCGGATTAATCACAGCCTGAATATCTAAACGTGGATCAATCACAGCCTGAATATTTAAATGTGGATTCATCACTGCCTGAGTATCTAAACCTGGACTAATCACAGCCTAAGCATGTAAATCTATTTTAATCCCAGCCTGACAATCTAAACCTGGATTAATCACAGCCTGAGTATCTAAACCCAGTTTAATCACAGCCTGAATATCTAAACGTGGATCAATCACAGCCTGAGTATGCAAACCTGGATTATTCAGCCTGAGTACGTAAATCTATTTTAATCACTGCCTCAGTATGAAAACCCAGATTATTCAGCCTGAGTATGTAAATATATTTTAATCACAGCCTGAGTATGTAAACCCATATTATTCAGCCTGAATATGTAAATCTATTTTAATCACAGTCTGAGTATCTAAACCTGGATTATTCAGCCTGAGTATGTAAATCTGTTTTAATCACTGCCTCAGTATGAAAACCCAGATTATTCAGCCCGAGTATGTAAATCTATTTTAATCACAGCCTGAGTATGTAAACCTGGATTATTCAGCCTGAATATGTAAATCTATTTTAATCACAGTCTGAGTATCTAAACCTGGATTATTCAGACTGAGTATGTAAATCTGTTTTAATCACAGCCTGAGTATCTACACCTGGATTAATCACAGCCTCAGTATCTAAACCGAATAAACAGAGAAAGTTGTTAACTGCTGTTGTGTCTTCTCATCTTAAGAATCACAGCACTGAACTGTGTAACTGTCTTCCATTTTCACTGACAGAGCATGACGACTGTTAAGATGAGCTGAGATGCCACTGCAACCACAAACTAATGAATTTGCTCTGAGTTAACCATCTTTAGTCTCAAGATCAAGAGCAACTTAATTTGCTCCAGTCTTTTGAATGTATTATTTGATGCTTTGTCTAAAGTGGTACAATATGCTATACAGCATTATTACAACTTCAATAGGTTCTCAACCTCTATGTGACATCATATGCAGTGCTGAGAATGCGAGGACAGAACCCTCTCCAAAAATCTCATACAACATACAACTCCATTTCCAAAAAAGTTGGGACACTGCAAAATGTAAATAAAAATAGAATGCATGTGCAGATCATTTATATATTTTTCCTTGAAAATAGTACAAAGACAACATATCAAATTTTGAAACTGATAAATTTTATTGTTTATTGAAAAATATTTGCCCATTTTAAATTTGATGCCAACAACACGTTCCAAAAAAGTTGGGACGGGGGCAACAAAAGGCTGGTAAAGTTGTGTAATGGTATAAAAACACCTGATGGTTGATTGGCAACATGTCAATAACATGCCTGGGATTAAAGTGAGCATCCCGGAGAGGCTGAGTCTTTCAGAAGTAAAGATGAGGAGGGGTTCACCACTCTGTGAAAGACTGCATGAGCAAATAGTGCAGCAATTTAAGAATAATGTTTCTCAACATAAATTAGCAAAGAACTTTTGCTTTTCGTCATCTATGGTACAAAATAACATTTAAAGATTCAGAGAAACTGGAGAAATCTCTGTATGCAAGGAATAAGGCCAAAAAACAAACAAACAAACAAACAAAAACAGTATTTGCTCTCCATTTTCCATAAAATACACTGCATTAAAAACAGACATGATTCTGTAGTCTAATTCACTGTATGGGCTCAGAAAAATATGAAAACCACTGTCTATGAAAACAGTTCAGTTAAATTCAGTAATTCAGTTAATTCAGTTAAAATTCTTAAACACAAAGAAGAAACCACATATACACAGGACCCAGAAATGCTGCCACCTTCTCTTGGCCCGAGCTGATTTAAAATGGACTGAGGGGAAGTGGAAAAGTGTCCTGTGGTCTCCTGTGTCCTCGAATCAACATTTGAATTAATTTCATTGGAATTCATAAACACTAAATTCATGTCCTCCGGGATGAAGACCATTCATCTTGTTATCAGTGCACAGTTCAAAAGCCAGTATTCATGATGGTATAGGGGTGCATTAGTGCACATGATATGGGTGACATGCATGCCTGTGAAGGCATCATTGATGCTAAATGATATATACAGTATCTCACAAAAGTGAGTACACCTCTCACATTTCTGAAAATATTTTATTATATCTTTTCATGGGACGACACTATAGAAATGAAACTTGGATATAACTCAAAGTAGCCAGTGTACAGCTTGTATAGCAGTACAGATTTACTGTCCTCTGAAAAGAACTCAACACATAGCCATTAATGTCTAAATAGCTGGCAACACAAGTGAGTCCACCTCAAAGTGAACATGTCCAAATTGTGCTCAAAGTGTCAATATTTTGTGTGACCAGCATTATTATCTACCACTGCTTGAACCCTCTTGGGCATGGAATTCACCAGAGCTGCACAGGTTGCTACTGGAATCCTCTTCCACTCCTCCATGATGAAAATGCCCCACAGGTGCTCAGTTGTGTTTAGGTTTGGAGACATACTTGTCCAGTCCAACATCATCTTTACCTTCAGCAAGGCAGTTGTCATCTTGGAGGTGTGTTTGGGGTCGTTATCGAGTTGGAAAACTGCCATGAAGGGGATCATGCTCTGCTTCAGAATGCCACAGCACATGTTGGAATTCATGTTTCCCCTCAATGAACCGCAGCTCCCCAGTGCTGGCAGGACTTATGCGACTCCAGACCATGATGCGACCACTGCCATGCTTGATTGTAGGCAAGAGACAGTTGTCATGTTACTCCTCACCAGGGCGCCACCACCACATATGCTGGACACCATCTGAGCCAAACAAGTTTATCTGGGTCTCATCAGACCACAGGACATGGTTCCTGTAATCCATATTCTTGGACTGCCTGTCTTCAGCAAACTGTTTCTGGGCTCTTTTTGTGCATCAGCTTCAGAAGAGGCTTCCTCCTGGGATGATGGCCGTGGAGACCAAGTTGATGCATTGTGTAGCATATGGTCTGAGCACTGACAGGCTGACCTCCCACTTCTTCAACCTCAAACCAATCTCCGGATATGATGCTGAACACATGGACTCTGGACTTTGGGCAAGCCTGGCGAGGTCGAAGTGGAACCTGTCCTGGAAAACCACTGGATGACCTTAGCAACCGTGCTATAGCTCAGTTTCAGGGTGTTAGCAATCTTCTTATAGCCTAGGCATCTTTGTGGAAAGCAACAATTCTATTTCTCACATCCTCAGGGAGTTCTTTGCCATGAGGTGCCATGTTGAATATCCAGTGGCCAGTATGAGCGAATTGTACCCAAAACATCAAATTTAACAGTCCTGCTCCCCATTCACACCTGGAACCGTGTAACTCTAGTGAGTCACATGACAACAGGGAGAGACAATGACACATTTGGCCACAATTTGGACATGTTCACTGTGAGGTGTACTCAATTGTGTTCCCAGCTATTTAGACATTAATGGCTGTGTGTTGAGTTCTTTTCAGAGGTCAGTAAATCTGCACTGCTATACAAGCTGTACACTGACTACTTTGTTTATTTCTATAGTGTTGTCCCATGAAAAGATATAATAAAATATTGGCAAAAATGTGAGGGTGTACTCTTGTGAGATACTGTACATGTTTTGGCAACATATATTGCCATTCAGATGACATCTTCTTCAGAGAAAGCCATTTCAGCAAGACAATGTCAAACCACATTCTGCATGTATTACAACAGCATTGCTCCATATTAAAAGAGTTCAGGTGCTAAACTGGCCTGTCGGCAGTCCAAACCTGAGCAGCTGAAATTCTATGTCAAACATGAAAACATTTCACTTTCAAAACTACAGCAGTTGGTCCTCTCAGTTCCCAAACGCTTACAGTGTGTTGTTAAAAGAAGAGGTGAGGAAACATAGTAGTAAACATGCCCCCGGCCCAACTTGATTGGAACATGTTGCTGGCATCAAATTCAAAATGGACATACATCTAAAAAAAAAAAAAAACAATCAAATTTCTCAGTTTCAACATTTGATATGTTGTCTTATTCTGTATTTTCCTTTAAAAAATATGGTTTACATGATTTTCATATCATTGCATTCTATTTGTATTTACATTCTCCACAGCGCCCCAACTTTTTTGGAAAAGTTGTTGTACATTGTGCTCAGACTGGTTCACTTGTTAACCCATTCACTGTTTATTGCATGGTTTTTGCTATATATTGAACTGATTTAATAATGACCATAGAACCATAGAGACATAGACTGTAGAATGGCTGAAAGATTTATTGCTGAGAATAACAACACCAAAAGCTACCAAAGGGCTGACATACTACATAATACATGGTTTCTGTAACAGGGAATGATTTCAATCATGGTAGCTTTAAAGTTAACTTAAAATGTACACCTTTCTTTTAGCAATGTCCACTGTACAAAAAAAATCACACATATGTGCAGTTTGAGAAAGGAAAAACTTAATTATACCAATTCAGGTGCAGGTTAATAAGTATTGTCAGCTGCTAATTTGTTGTTTAATGTGTCGCAAACCAATACCAGTTTGAACACATTCACTTTTAGAACCCCAAACAACAGAACAGAAGAAGAACACATCAAGTACAAACTCAAGAGACAATGAATACTTTGAGTACATCACTTTAGTGTAAAGTGCATTTGGATTTATTTGTTGGATTTGTTGTCTATCTGGTTATCGCCCGTGAATCTGTATAATTGTTTAACATGGCCGCGAATTGCCTACTTTTACAGGAAGATGCTCTTTGACTGATATGCAATGTGACCACCACTGTTGTTGTTGAGTTGTATGCAGAGGCAGGCATGTGCTAGAACAGAACAGACAGTAAAGAGTGACTCATCAGCTTCAAACATGAGGTTGTTAGACATCCCTTTCCAAAACCATTAGCATTAATATGAAATCCACACCACCTCCCCACTTTGTGACAGCCTCCACTCCTCTGGGAAGGCTTTCTGTAAGAGCGTCTGTGGGGAAATGTGACCATTTACTCAAAAGAGCATTTGTGAGGTCAGGCACTGACTGGACAAGAAAGCCTGGTTTACAATCAACATTCTAATTCATCCCAAAGGTGTTCAGTTTGGATTAGGTCAGGGCTCTGTGTAGGCCACTGGAGTTCCTCTACACTAGTCCTTCGAACAAGCATACAGTCATGCTGGAATACGATAGGGCTTTCCCCAAACTGTTGCCACACAGGTGGAAACACATAATTGTCTAAAATGTCTGACAATACCCTTAATTGGAGCTAAGGGGCTGAGCCTAAACCCTGACAATCAGCCCCAGACCATTATCCCTCCTCCACCAAACTTTTGGCATTATGCATTCCAGTAAGTAGTGTTCTCCTGGTATTCACTAAGCTTAAACTTAAAGTTGAGAATATTGTGACAGCAATTTGTGCTGTTTTTCAGACCTTTGCTGCTCTCCAGTGTCAGTTTAATTTCCCAAATGCTTTAGCTGACCGCACTAATGATATTCTTGCTAATAAACGGTCATAAATGGGGAGACATTCAGTTCTGTCTCCCCATTTTTCACCATCATCACTGTAATATTCTATCTGACAAATTTTTATCAATATTAACACACAAAATTAATAAGAGGGGATGGTGGAGGTTAGGACAGAATTTAGGACATTTTGTTTAGTTAGGATGTTTTCTTATCTGGAGTTAGGATAAACTTTAGAGCTATTGTTCAGTAACAGCTCCTGTCCAAAATAAAGTCCTTACTAAAGTTGTCATGGTGACTAAACAGATAAGATCTTACTCTTAAGAAGTTTCTGTAATATGGCCCCAGGTTTCCACTGCTCCAAAGTCTAGCGGCAACATGCTTTACACCACTCCAGCATGTATCCATTTCATAAAGCTCCTGACGACATGCAGTTCGGAAGATCATGGCTGTAGTAGTCTCTGTTTATGTCAGATAAACAGTGTTTCTGTTTGGCTGCAGGCAGTGAAATTCTATACATTACCTGTACATCTCAACGTATGATGAAAATAACTTACAGTGAGACTGATGGTGTAAAATTCCCTTAATGTGTATGACACAGGGCACTTCTGACAAGATAGGATCCGGTGGTGGCGCCACCCAGAGGACATTTCTCTGTTGAGTGGCTGTGATATATCACTGTTGGTATAGTTTGCCTGACTGTTGTTCCTGTGAATTTGCCTCAAATAGGCGCACACACACACACACACACACACACACACACACACACACACACACACACACACACACCCTTCCTGGATCATTTTACAGAACATCAGACAACCTAAAAGCTAGAGTGACTGCCAAAATCAAAATTATCCCTACCATTTCCACCTCCTAAAATTAGAAGAGAATGAACAGCCAGAGAAGAATTTAAATCATACAGAAATGAATGATTATTGTTAATTAATGATTATTGTTAAAAGTGTTTTCTGATTGATAGATCTTTCCTATTGGTCACTGGTGTATCTGCTGGTTCTTTCCTATATATGATCGCAGAGTCTCTGTTAAATCTTCCTTGTAAATTTATTCCACTTGTATCCTAACTACACTTCTGGTGTAGTTCAGAGGAGTCATGGTTCCATTCAATGGTGCTTCCTCATGCTGTCATGGAATTTGTACTTTTTAGTCTGGGGTCTTCTCAGTGTCTCTTCCTCATGTTCTTGGTAGGTGAAACTCAGTGATGTGATAGGAAGAACTATATCATGAAAACTGAAATGAATGGAGCTTCACTTCAGTTGAGTAACTGTAGCCCTTAGCTGTGTTGCAGTAGTGTTTGGTGATTTTATCATCACCTGGAAGAGTCAAGAATTCACTAAACTGTGTAATTTGCAAATCTGACAGTTTCTCAGTAATGGTATATCTTATAGCAATTGCTAGCAAAGATGGAGGAGAATTTCTAAATGAAGAGCTCAAGCTCAGATAAACAAACATAACTGACCACTGAACATCACTCTCTGAAAGGGGTTTTAACAAACAGAGGTGTTGCTGTACCTGTTAGAACTTACAATGCTATGAAGACCCACTGCATGTCTTCGTTAATGTGTTTTCTGCTTTCTTTCATTGTTTATATTTTAGTCTTATAGAGGGAGAATGCCACCCCTTCTCCCTTTAGAATACACCCCTAGTCAGTGTTCAATAGCAGAGACCATCGGTTTCTCTTCTCCTTGTTGTTTTATGGCCTGATGAGCTCCTTTTTCTGTAAAGCTTCTACTGAGGCCTAAGCGTGGGAGTGGTGGTGTAATTGGAGCCTCCAGCAAAGAACCTGTGTGCTCTCTCTGTCTCTCTCTCTCTCTCTCTCTCTCCCTCTCTCTCTCTCTCTTTCTGTCTCTCTCTCTCTCTCTCTCTCTCTCTGGCTCTCTCTCTCTCTCTCTCTGGCTAATGGTCCACATCTTCCAGTCTGAGTTTACCTCTTGTGCAGTTCACATACTGCAGGCCTTCTAAAGTTATGGAGTAGAATTGAAATAAAACTTTAAAAGTGTTCAGTAGAGCTTCATCATTCCAAATCATCCAGCTTCAGCATTAAATGCACCACAGTTGTTTAGGTGGACCTTAATCATTCCAACTCATCCCAAACAAGTTCAGAGGAGCTTATTTGCTCCAACTCATCCCAAAGGTGGTGGATGGGGCTTCATCAGAGTATTTGAGCTCCATTACACACCTTTGGGAAGAGCTAGAGTGGGGTTTGTGATGTTATTCCAACAGCACAAGATGATAGCATACAATCTACAGTGTGTAGTTTGTGGCTTTTCTTCATTTAGCAGCTGGAAGGCTTTGAAGCGGTCCTCAACATCCACCTCATAATCTCTCTTGCTCTCCTGCCCTCGGCTTCCCTGCTCAGATTGTATCTAAAATGTCACTTATCTCTGAATCTCCTCAGCATGGCTGTGCAGGTAAAGATACGTTCGCTCTCTCTCCTCTTTCTCCTTTCTCACTCTCTCTCTATCGCTCTCGCTCTCTCTTTATCTGGGTTAGACTGTTCCTCCTTCTTACACAACCCCCATCTGCGGCCTGCTACTTCAACTGCCCTCACTCTTCCTAGAAATATGCATTTATCTTTAAAAATTCATGCAGTCCCATCTGCACCCACTAAACTCAACAGTGTCACTGTTTTTTTTACACCACAGTCTAATGAGGTGGAGGTGTGAAAGTGCTCAAATCAATATCATGACCATTAAAAAACATACTACACCAGCACAATCCTTAATTTGGTAAAAATGAGAACCAATAATAGAGCGTATTTCCAAAACAACAGAATGCATGTGGGTGAAACGTTATGTTTAATAGTGTTTCAATCTAAAAAAGATTCGTAACTTTTTTTTTCTTCTCCTTTAATGATGTGATTTCCCAGTGCTGTCGTGTCATTTATTCTGATCTGTAAGAACAAGATCTACCAAATAGAGTTTCAAACAAGTGCACACATGAAAAGGAATATACGTTGCACTTCATTGTCCTTTTATTGTTTCTCTGATGTTAATCAGTGATATATGTTTCCATAGTGATGTGAATATGCGCACATTTGCTCAGAAACTAGTAAGACTGAACACACAACAATACCTTTTCATCACATTTAAATCCTAATCAAATATCTCCTTTTCTGCTTATAAACACAGATGTAGTTTGGATTCAATCTGTTTAGAATCTGTATTTCCACACAATTTCTCCACTTGATTGAGTGAGAACTATTCATATGCAATTTCAACATGCTTTTGCTTTTCTCAGTGAACCTGTGACTTCTGTGAGTTATGTAAGGGTCACTTTCACACTACATCTAGCACTGAAGAGCACAGTGGTCCAATTTTCCTTAAACAAAGCTAATTTTCAATCAATGAATTACTCATTGATATTTTTGGCATGCCAGTAATTAGATAGATGGGCTTTAAATCCTGCCATTGTGAGTGAGGGGGATGTGAGAATGAAACCATCTGTCACACATATGACACAATTAGGATTCATTAACTAACCATTCCATACACTGTAAAAAAATGAAATAAAAAATCTTAATCATAATAATACATTTAAAGCCCAGAAACTGATTTGGAGTGGATTGACGAAGGATGTTTTTTTTTTTTGCTTTGCTTCATTTTAATCTAATAATGTATTTCACAGGGATAAAAACAGTTAATATAACATAAGACAGAAAGAAAATTGTTTTATAATGCATATTTTAAACATATTTCAAGAGTTTCATAACATTTTGATGGCAGGAATTTTCATCGTCGTATCAGTTTTATTCAGGGAGGAGGAAACACTTCTTTTTCAGGCTGCGAGAAGCTCAGAGAGGGAAAACACTAAAGTGTTTTTGGTTTTGGGCACATGATGGTCAGACTCAGATGGACGCTGAGTGGCCGTGAGCTGAAAGGCCTGAGCATGTCTCTGCTGTCAGACTCAGTGTGTGTAAACAGTCAGAAGGAAAACAGCTCTGAATGTCTGGCCAACGTTCAGTCGCTCAGAGGCAGCGTCAGACTGCTCAGCTGTGAAACAATGCTGGAGAAATAGATGATGACACGTCCGTATCACAGAGGATAACAATTCTCAGTGCTTGCATAAGAATCAACCTGCAAATATTAGGTTGCTTTTCTCTATGTAGAATCTTTGTGCACTAGTAAAGTACACTAAATGTCATAGGCTAAAGTCAGCCTCCATCAGAGTGACAATCTCAATGTCTATTAGGTTGAGAATAGAGAGACAGGCAATAGTTCCAAGGCTGCACCCAGGGCACATTTAAAATGAATAATACTCAGTAGTCAGTATGGGAAAGATTTTTGTCATGCAACAGTCAGGTTCAGGCAGACCTTGGGTTCACACAGAATTTTGTTGGACTACAGGTGGTTTAAACAGAAATTTGTCAGGCTACAGTCAAGTTCACACAAAAATGTATCACATTGTAGTGCAGACTGTATTTTGTCAAGCTGCGGTTGGGTTCAGGCACAATTTTGTCAGGCTGCAGTCGGTTTACAGAGAATATTGTTGGCTTTCAGTCAGGTTCATGTAGAATTATGTTGGGTTCCGGTTTGGTTCAAACAGAATCTTTTCAGATCACAGTCAGGTTCAGATAGAATTTTGTCAGGATCAGACAAATTTTTTGTTGGGCTCCAGCACACATGTCAAGCTCCAGTCCACATGGGCCAAAACACAGTCAGGTTCAGGTCATTTTGGGCTACATGTGGGTTAAGAAAGCATTTTGTTGGGCTGCAGTCAGGTTCAGGCAGAAATTTGTCAAGCTTAAGTTTTGCTCAAACTGAATTTTGTCAGGCTACATTCAGGTTCACATTGAGTTTTGTAAGACTACACTTGGTTTCAGACATTTTTGTAAGACTACAGTCAAGTTGAGACAAATTTTCTGGGCAACAGTTGAGTTCAGACAAGAGTTTGCTGGGCTACAATTGGTTTCAGACTAAACGTGGTGTTGTGGATTGGGTCAGACTCAAGTAGCTCTGATGGTATAGCTCAAATTATTTTTTGAGTAAAAGGTATGTTCTTCCTTTCAAGCATGTAGGTTTCCAGAGTCCAGTTCCTGTAAGCTCTCTGTTTCTCTCTTTCTTTCTCTTTGTCATTTTTAGAGACATCCTTCATTCCTCTAGCAGCCACAGCTCACATCCTTCAGATCCAGCTTTCCATTGATATTCCTAATGTTAATATGAGCTGCATAATTAAATACACAAAAGAACTGATCAAGGGGAAGGCTGAGTCCCACAGAGAATTAGGCTTTTCTGTTTTCATAAAGAGTTTCATCTATTTGCATTGGATGATTGAATGACTAATCAGTTCCTCCTGTATAACAGTGATACTAGAGTGTCCCTTATGACCCTCCAACGCAACCCCAAACGTCTCTGAGACAGTAACAGACAATCACGTAGCCACACTGGCTGTTAATATATAATTGGTTTGACAGAAATGAGATGGTGCTTGTGTACATATTAATAATGTTAGCATGAACACACTGGTTAGTTAACCATACCTCAGCAAACTTTTTAGACAATGATAATTCTATAAATGTCAATGAACACATCGCCATTCTAGTTTCCATTCTGGTGCGCTTAGTGGTGTGATGTAATACTGATGGGTGGCTGTATCTTTTACTGAAGAGTAACGAATGCACTCAATTCACTGTGAGGTTTATGGTTTCTCTGTAAAGTAATGGATTTTAACCTTCCAGAGAAACTGTAATTAAGTGAAGGTAAGGGTACTGTATCAACATATCTTTCAAATAAAATTAATGAGTGAAAGTCACAGATGATCAATATTTGAAAAAAAGATTTTCAGAAACTCAACAGGTTGGCAAGAGAAAGGTGTCATCAGACTTAACAGAGCCCTGTACAGAGGGTTAGGATAGCTCCTGAAAAATTAGTAGTTAGCTACTTTGTAGCTACTTCCCCAAACATTGTAGCTAGATTACAATTTAGCTATATTTCCAGAAAACTGTCAGCTTGTTTTATTCATTCAACCTAATGAGAAACTATAGTTCACAACTCTTTTTATATCACAATACCTACATTTAGAGTAAATTACTCATTCAACTTATTGTAGCATTTCTTACAGAAATTTGGTCACTATGGGTTGCTGTTCCACTAAAGCTGGCAATTGAATGATTATAAGGTTGACATTCTATCTTGAGCACTGTCTTTTGGCAGAAAATTGTTGTATTTTACTGGTGATTCCTCATTATGTAACATGTGATATGGGCCACCAGCATTGTCGCTGATGAGTGGTGAGCTTTCAGATCTTTTGCAGCTCTTGGTTATGATCACCACACTGTTTTCAAAAGAGAAGAATGACATTCTGTAAACCTACAGAATTTTGCAAACAAACACAGGAGCCACTGCCAACATTCACAGAGGGCTGGGCAACCATTCAAAATTGAGGTCTGGTGCTGGTTTTATTTTGTTGTTTGACAAAGAAAATGGAAAATGACCATCATGAATACACAATAATGGATATACCCTGAAAATTTTGATAGAAAGGTATGAGATACTTAGATAATTTTTCAGAATATTATAAAGTAAAAAAATATATAAATATAAAGTTATATAAAATATAAAGTTAGAAATAAAGGTTATGTGCAGGTACATTTTTTGTTCAGGAAGGTACAATCAATGTGAATTTTCCCACAAAGGTACAACACTGGTTTTAAGGTTCAGTTGTGTTTCTTCAGTGAGTTTGTGTGTATTTGTGTATTTGTCTAAATATGTATTTGTACCTTTTCATAACCTTATGTTCTAAAACAGAACAATAAAGTAAAAAGCCTGGAGACTGAGGGGTGTGTGCAGTCATTTCATTGGATTATGGGAATTTAGGTTCCCTGACTAAAGGTACTGAGATTTACCCTTGAGGGTACTACCTCAGTGACAAGAGGGGTACATTTATAGTGTACTTTTTACCTGGTAATTAAAGGTAGGTGGAGGCCCTTTCAGTAAAGGTGCTTCAGTGCATCCAGAAGCAAGGCAAATGGAAACAGTGTTTTATTACACAATATTATAAGTGAAATGCTTTTCATGAATGTACTTTACTGTAAATGCTATAAATAATTGTTGCACTTTGTAGTCTTGCTATAAAACCTATTTTGAGTTACAAAATTATATTACAGTCTCCTCCCCACCATCTTCATTGGATACTCGCCACTGTGACCTCCTCAAGAATTGGCAACTCGGTCTGACGTTATATGACATACTGTTATCTATGAAAATGGACAAAAGTCCAGATAAAATTCAGACTTAAAGATGCATTTGAGAAAAGTGAAATAACATGGAAATTAGTGCTTTGGCCAAACTACTCCTTATGTAGTCTGTTTGAAAACTGCTTATTCAGAGTCTTGCTTTTTGGTCTGCGGAGTGAGGTTTTCTTCTGGGAAGAGTGTGTGTGAGTTCAGGAATGAGTCGATCCTCTGTTAGATACAACAACAGATCCATACATTATTCAGCCAGTGGGAGGGGGGCAAAAACACTCTAGTTGCTGTCGTGTTTTTAAGCTGTGCCAGAATGGAGTGCTGGGGAATATTTCTGCTGGAATGCTGGCTGGAAACCACATTCCAATTAAGCACATTCATGATGGAGCTTCATCCAGCCCTCTTTGATTATACGGCTCAATTATGGATCAATTCCTGCCTCATCCACTCTCAGTCTCGAAGCCCTGGGACCAAAGGAGGGTGCAGAGCCATTTAGGGCCAATGAAGTGTTATACAGTGGAAAATACATTAACTGTCCTGCTCTAATAATACTGATCTCTGAGTGTTCCAGTAGTAGTGCTGGACTCTCATGTTACCTCAGTAAGTGTTTATGTAATAATGTTGATCTGCAGGCATCTTTAAGTGTGTGTAAAAGAGTGGAATGTGTACACTACCAGTCAAAAGTGTGAATGCACTTAAACCAATGGTGCATCTGTCTAGGGACAATTAGTTGTGGTTCTATGAACTTTCCACTTATATATTATTGAATTAATTACTGACAGAGTCACTTTTTCCATTGGAGAATCTTCAGAAATCCCCTTTACTCTTACTAAAACTGCTACTTGCTGAAATCTTCTCAACCAATGGCAACATCTTTTCTAGATCTCTAGAAACACGATTTATATTTATGTAGTCTTTAGTACAGTGTCAAGAGACATCATATGTATGCATGTGAAGTGGCACACCTGCCTTGTATTTGCACTCTTTATCAATTTTATCAGCTTCACTTACCATATAGATGCATATCTTGTAGATCTACAATTACAGACTGTAGTCCATCTGTATCTCTGTATAATCTGTTAGCCACTTTTAACCTGTTTGTCAGTGGTCAGGACCCCATAGGAGCACGACAGAGTAGGTATTATTTGAGTGGTGGAACAATGTCAGGACTGCAGCGGCACTGATGTGGGGTGGTATGTTAGTGTTAGTTGCACTAAGCAGAGAAACAGATGGACTACAGTCTGTAATTTCAGAACTAAAAAGGGCACCTACATGGTAAGTGGATCTGATAAAATGGACAAAGAGTGTAGAAACAAATAGGTAGTGAAGTGGCCGGTCAGTGTACGGATGGGAAATAGATGACATAACAAAAATGAATACTTTTGTATTACCCAGTTTTAATTGTAAATGTGAACACTGTCTTTTTTGACAGATGCTTAGACCCACTCTGTAGAGATATTTTGCTTTCTGATTCATGCAAAGCCTCATAATCAAACCCTTAATCATACAGACAACATCATCAATTACTGAAGACTGCAGGCTCAATAGCAGTGTGTGTGTGTGTGTGTATGGGTTTATCACAGAGCTGACCTTGAGAACACACACACAAACACACACACACGCACAAAATCTCCTTTCACTGCACCACACACTCTTATGAAGCTGCTGGTTTCATAGCAACAGGCTCCATGTGGGTGGGGCCAGAGCGAACTGCTGGATTCTGATTGGACAAAAGGAGAAAGTTCATGATTAATAGATGCACAATTTATATCTGTATAGATTCAGCTGATAAACCAATTAATAGAAGAAATTTACTTCCACAATATGAACTTATGAATTTTACCCAAATCTTCAAAGTTTTGGTCTAGAAGACTTTTATCAAATATTTAAAAAACACAAAAACATACACATGTTAAATACAGAAGAATTAACATCTGTGGAACAACAGCTTAATACAATAAAGTGAAACTAATATAAACTTACACTGACAAAACTGGCATACACACACAAATACACACACATGCACCCCCCCGAAACACACATACAGAGCATTTAGAGTTTCAGCAGCATCAGACACACGCTCTGAGTTGGAGTCTCAGTCTGGAGTGTTTCTATGGCGACGTGAGGAGGGGCTGTGAAATGGGGATTTAAAAAGTGAAGCTCCTCTAATTCTATGTGTGTACGTGAGAGAGACAGAGACCCGTAAACATGGCCATATTACGCGCCAGATACAACTATTTTAAACAATTTAGAAAAAAACATTTTTTATATCACATGATACTGCTGAGACTTCAAATCTCTCATTATCTCTTATTATAGCCTGATTAGGGCTGAATTACATCAAGTCTACAGAGTACTGAATAATTCTGTGTCATGTACAATACAAAACCGAACGTCAGGTTCCTTGTCTTACCAGCATCCATAAGCCAATAAGCATGCTTGTTCTATAATCTAGATAGCAGATTGATCAAATTACACACACACACACACACACACACACACACACACACATATATATATATATATATATATATATATATATATATATATATATATATATATGTATATATATATAATATATACATACATATAAAATGCTTCTTTATTAGCCTATTATTGTGTCACAATTGAAGGATTGCTGCTAGGCAGGTATAGACTATGTTGTGCAAAGGAGCAATAGAACAATCTGTTAAGGATTCACAACTGCAGCACCATCATAATGTTCTTCTCAAGTATTTTTATGCAGGACAAATGGGAACATGCTTGATACAATAATCAAAGACAAATAAATCAACTATATAACAACCATAAGCATCATTAAAAAGATTTAAAAGACTTCAAGTTATCTGCTGCTCAGGTGCTACCAGGCAGTTGATGGGGAGCAGCCAAGAAGAAAGCTCTCCCATAGAACAAACCCTAGTCTTGGGTACAACTAGCAATCCCAAGCTAGCTATACAGAGGGAATGAGATCAACAGTAAAAAGCATGTCAGAAATGAAAAAGCAGTTTCATCAGAATTTCTTCATTTTTGTTGTTTTGTTTAATATCTTCTTTGAGTATTTGTTGAGGTCAGGCACCAGTGTTGGATGAGAGGGTCAGGCTCACAATTGACATTCCAATTCAGCCCAAAGATGTTTTGTGGGGTTGAGGTCAGGGCTCTGTGTAGGTGAATGGAGTTCTTCCATACCAAACTGACCAAACCATGTCTATAGGGAGCTCAATTCATGCACAGGGGCATGTGTGTCATGCTGGAAAAGGAAAAGGCCTTGCCCAAATTATTGCCACAAAGTTGTAAATACACTGCTCAAAAAATAAAAGGAACACTCAAATAAGACATCCTAGATCTGAATGAATGAAATATTCTCATTGAATACTTTGTTCTGTACAAAGTTGAATGTGCTGACAACAAAATCACACAAAAATCATCAATGGAAATCAAATTTATTAACCAATAGAGGCCTGGATTTGGAGTCACACACAAAATTAAAGTGGAAAAACACACGACAGGCTGATCCAACTTTGATGTAATGTGCTTAAAACAAGTCAAAATGAGGCTCAGTATTGTGTGTGGCCTCCACGTGCCTGTATGACCTCCCTACAATGCCTGGGCATGCTCCTGATGAGGTGGCGGATGGTCTCTTGAGGGATATCCTCCCAGACCTGGACTAAAGCATCCGCCAACTCCTGGACAGTCTGTGGTGCAATGTTGGTGGATGGAGCGAGACATGATGTCCCAGATGTGCTGAATCGGATTCAGGTCTGGGGAACGGGCGGGCCAGTCCATAGCTTCAATGCCTTCATCTTGCAGGAACTGCTGACACACTCCAGCCACATGAGGTCTAGCATTGTCCTGCACTAGGAGGAACCCAGGGCCAATCGCACCAACATATGGTCTCAAAAGGGGTCTGAGGATCTCATCTTGGTATCTAATGGCAGTCAGGCTACCTATGGCGAGCACATGGAGGGCTGTGCGGTCCTCCAAAGAAATGCCATCCCACACCATTACTGACCCACTGCCAAACTGGTCATGCTGAAGGATGTTGCAGGCAGCAGATCGCTCTCCACGGCGTCTCCAGACTCAGTGCTCAGTGTGAACCTGCTTTCATCTGTGAAGAGCACAGGGCGCCAGTGGCGAATTTGCCAATCCTGGTGTTCTCTGGCAAATGCCAAGCGTCCTGCACGGTGTTGGGCTGTGAGCACAACCCCCATCTGTGGACGTTGGGCCCTCATACCATCCTCATGGAGTCAGTTTCTAACCATTTGTGCAGACACATGCACATTTGTGGTCTGCTGGAGGTCATTTTGCAGGGCTCTGGCAGTGCTCCTCCTGTTCCTCCTTGCACAAAGGCAGAGGTAGCGGTCCTGCTGCTGGGTTGTTGCCCTCCTACGGCCTCCTCAACGTCTCCTGGTATACTGGCCTGTCTCCTGGTAGCGCCTCCAGCCTCTGGACACTACGCTGACAGACACAGCAAACCTTCTTGCCACAGCTCGCATTGATGTGCCATCCTGGATAAGCTGCACTACCTGAGTCACTTGTGTGGGTTGTAGAGTCCATCTTATGCTACCACGAGTGTGAAAGCACCACCAACATTCAAAAGTGACCAAAAATTCAGCCAGAAAGCATCGGTACTGAGAAGTGGTCTGTGGTCCCACCTGCAGAACCACTCCTTTATTGAGTGTGTCTTGCTAATTGCCAATAATTTCCACCTCTTGTCTATTCCATTTGCACAACAGCATGTGAAATTGATTGTCAATCAGTGTTGATTCCTAAGTGGACAGTTTGATTTCACAGAAGTTTGATTTACTTGGAGTTATATTGTGTTGTTTAAGTGTTCCCTTTATTTTTTTGAGCAGTGTATATGATTAGGCTGAGCCCAAACCCTGGCAAACAATCACAGACCATTATCCCTCCTCCACCAAACTTTACTGTTGTCACTATGCATTCCAGTAGGCAGTGTTCTCCTGGTATCCACCAAACTGCCAGATAGTGAAGTGTGATTCATCACTCCAGAGAACATACTTTCTTTGCCCAAGAGTCCAGTGGCATTGCACCTGTAATCCTAGGCTTGTTTGCAGCTGTTCGGCCATGGAAACCCATTTCATGAAGCTCCAAGCGCACAGTTCCTGTACTGATGTTGCTTTTAGAAGCACTTTGGAATGCTGTTGTAAGTATTGCAACAGAAGATATCTTCCAGTGCTTGGTGGCCTCGCTCTGTGAAGTTGCATGATCTACTGCTTTGTGGTTGAGCTGTTGCTGCTTCTAGATGCTTCCATTTCACAATAGTAGCACTTATAGTTGATCAAGGAGGATGTAGCAGGACTAAAATTGTATGAACTGACTTGTGGCAGAGGTGGCATTCATTGACAATGGCACCTTTAAAGTCACTGTGCACTCACTATGACCTATTCTACAGGCAAATGCAGCTGTGTGCTCCAATAGAATATGGATGTTTATACAACTAGAGTCAGTATTAAGGAGATCCATTGATGACCCTGACAGATGCTGTGATTCTTCCTAAAATCAAACTGAAAAGGATCTAGAAGCTTATAAGAACTTGCATTTGCATAAAGACAATGCGCTGTAGTACTTTGGTAAGGAAAGGGAGATTAGGTATAGGCCTGTAATTACTAAGCAAGCTTGTATCAAGGCCAACTTTTTTTAAAACAGGAGAGCTGTTTTTTAAGAACCTCAGGAACATAACCTGAGGCTAAAGAATGGCTAACAATGCAAGTAATGAGCAGGAATAGCTCTGGTAAACAAGATTTGAGCTGAGCATAGGGAATAAGGTTTTAGATGTGCTGAGACATACACAGTTCTTTTTAAGTATATTACCAACAGTGTGTTTGGCTTTATTTCATTCTTTCATTGTTTGAAGAAGGCTTTACCTCACCCTCCAATGAACTATATGAAGGGCAATTGTGTTACTCACTGTACCATTCTTTACACCTTTTCAGATGCCTCTAATACCAATACAATTAAATTAGGCTGTGAGAAACACGTTTTTACAATCAGGAATTCAAAGGATGCTGGAGTGTCAGTAAAAATACATTTGACAGATACGTTGTGTCAATGGATAATGGCCAACCCACCACCTAGTCTTGAGGGTTGGGCAAATCCATATAAACATACCCAAGAAGTGTATCTTGATAAAGCAACAGAACACTCATTCAGCCTTTGCCAGGTTTCTGTCAGACACAATACGTCAATGTTATTGTATTTCTTCATCAAGTAATTAAGATTAAGATTAAGTGATACTGTTTTGATCCCACAACCGGGGAAATTCCATCTCCGCATTTAACCCATCCATGCAAGTGAAACACCACATACACACTAGTGAACACACACACTAGGGGGCAGTGAGCACACTTGCCCGGAGCGGTGGGCAGCCCTATCCACGGTGCCCGGGGAGCAATTGGGGGTTAGGTGTCTTGCTCAAGGACACCTCAGTCATGGACTGTCAGCGCTGGGGATTGAACCGGCAACCTTCCGGTCACAGGGCCAGATCCCTAACCTCCAGCCCACGACTGCCCCAAATCTTTGCTGGCAGCGGTGGGATTCGAACCCACGCCCCATGTAACATAATTCCATGTAGTTCACAAATATGAGGTCTGTTAGTCACTGTAGTACACAATGCTGGCTTTGGTGAATTGTTGAAGATTAGCTACATTCATTCCCTACTTGTAATTACTCTGAGTGCACCAGGTCGCAGGCCAGTAGGAAGAAATGTGATTAGAATAGTGAGGGGACAAAAAAATAGCTAAAGGATAGTCAGGCCCATAGAACATTTTGCAAGTTATCCAACATCATTACATTGGCATGTAGTGCCAAGTTGTTGAACCAACTAAAACATTCTACAAACCTCCTCAAATGAGGTAGGGGTCCAGAGATTGCATTTCTGTTTCCATACGAATGTAGTGTTCCACAAAGTCTTAAAATTCCAGGTTTCAGAGTGTCTAATGGATGTGTTGCTTGATCTGACATAAATAACATGTCCTACTACATGCTATTTTAAGACCAAGGGAATCTGCTATTAATATCCACAACATTAGTGTGTTAGTCAAGACCACTAGAGGTGAGTCTGAGGCAACATCAGGACCAGATTACATTTTTTCAGCATATAAAAATAGAGATACAGTCAAAAAGTTGAATTTCATTTGTGGTTCATTGTACATGCATCATCATTTGTTACATCTACATTACACTGTTGCTTTATATGTGTAAATAATATTATATCTTGGAATGTGTTTTGTAAAACATAACATTAAATAATTTATAGCCTAAAAGTATTTTTAATTATAATTCTAGTCTTAGTCCAACTTTGCATTGTTACTTTTGAAAGCAATGATGGTGAAGTTATTCTCCATCCTTCTTCTTCTAATAAACTCATTCAGAATTAACCACCTAAAGCCAACTGAATATAAACCATATAAAACCACATGCAACCATTTTTTTTTATTAAATGAAAACACACTGATAATAATATTCCACTCTATTCTCTTTTGATTTTTGAATTCTGGAACTAATAAACACCATCAAACAAATAATGCCCAGTTAAGGCATCATGGCAAATCAATTATATATAGACATTATTTGAACAAGTAGAGAAAAGACTTTTTTGCCATCACAAAATACTACCAAACTTTATCAGATCAAACTCTCCTGATGACAGGGCCCATGCTTAGGAGCCAAGAAGGACTGCTTATTCAAAACTGGGAGAAAAAAATATTTGATCTATTTAATCAATAAACCTTATTTAAACTGAGGGAGACCCTCATTTACAATGTAGCTTAGCCAAAATAAAAATCAGGGATTGAAAAAAAAAGTACTGTAAAAACATATCAAATGATAAAAAGTAATAATAATATTCATAATAGTAAATTTAATAGTAAAAAAAATCAATTAACCATTAAAATTGCAAAAAAGATACATTTTTAAAGTTAATGTCAACTAAAATCAACTAAAACAGTTGCAGGCTGAGTGGAGGTGGTTTGAGACTGAGAATTTTAAATGTTAATGTGGCACAAGTGAGCAGTGCTTTAGGCTTTCCTGTAATGAATTCCAGCTCACTGGTGCACTGTAGCTAAAAGCAGATTGTCCCAGTTCAGTAAAAGCTCTCAGCACCTGATAAAGTCACTGGAATGAGTCTGGTAAAATTTTCTTATTTCCATTGAACATTTCTGTGATGTATGTGATGTATGTGATGTTGCGGCATACGGCCAGAAAGCGCTTCATAGATAATTCAACAAAATTTTTCCTTGTGCATTGGGTAAAAGTACTTTGTTTTGATAAGTCTTTGAATCAGTTTACATGTAGGCTTGTTAACATGGTATTTAAAAGTCCATTTGTTATCTAGCCATAAGCCAAGGTATTTGTACTCACTTACTCTTTCAGTGTCAAATTCCTTCAGGGTTGCAATTTTAAGATTGTTAAAATCAATGTTCGAGGCTCTGGAAAGCAGCATAAATTTAGATTCTCAATATTTAAGACTAGTATCAGAAAATTAGCTGGGTTAATGAAAGAGTTACCTTTCCACTTCATTCCCATGTCTGAGTGGCTGATCCCAGGTCCAGTGCTAATGATTACAGGGATAGCTAAGCATTCACTTCTAGTGGTTGTATCAAGTAAACCACAGTGTGACTTGAAATCTATGAGCTAAGCATGCTAAGATGAATCCCATTGTTCCTATAAAAGGATGGATTGTTCCAGAAAATATGAAAATTGTCAATAAAAAGCAATTTATTCACTGGATACACTTCCTGAAGCCAAATGTGGAACGTTAACACGTGGCTAAAACTTCCCAGGCCTCTTCCCAGGGAGGGGATTGAGCCAGAGATTAAAAATCCTTTCTTCAACAGTTCAGGTTTTTTTTCCCTTGATATTGTTATAGCCTACGTAAATAATCACACTGTGAACATTTGAAAGGTAGGAAGCTGCTTTGTAATGTCATTCATCTTGACACTTAAGGAGTAGGTGATTGAATTTACCTCAGCATTGTGCTCATCTGGTCTTATCCTGAGACAAAGGCAAGACTGAGCAAGGAGGCGGACGCATATGCGGAGATAAGCGAGATTTATTAAGGGCAATCCAGGGTCATCGTCTAAACGGTCCAGGTTCACATAGCCAATACGGATTGATCAGGGGACAGACATGGCAAAGCAGAACAGTATAAACACCAGTACAGAGACCAATACATCCAACACAGCCGATAATAAAGACCAGCAAACACAAGGGGCAAACACATGGCTTAAATACAACAAGGCTGACGAGGGACAGGTGGAAACAATCAGGGGTGGAGTCAGGAAACGAGGGGGCTGGACCAAAACAAACTCACATGGGCTAAACCAAACACAAACACATGGACAGGACTGGGAGGGGCCAATCATGACAGCAATTGAAATTTACTACACAGCTAAACAGCAAAAGGCTACTTGCCAGGGTTAGAAGCTTTGTCACTTGCCTAGTTTACTTTGCTAAAGTTTACTTTAATAAAGAGCTTCATTTCAGGTCCAGTGTCAGGCACATCCCTTTGCTGATTTTCTTACAATATTATCCTGTTGTTACATACTTAATGCAAGCTAAATTGAGATGCTAAACATTAGAGAGAAAAGCTAAAAATATAATGTTAGCTGGTTGTCTAAAACCTAATATTTAACAAAAGGACACTCATTAATGCTTTAATTTATATGGTATTTATGTTGTAAACTGTAAGTAATTTTCACATCTAGTGAATTTTCTCAGTAATGGCTTTTTAACAGTTGGGTCATTCTACAGAAACGTCCATTTCTGTGTCCCTAGTATCTACAGATATATTACACTTAAAATACACATTAGGATTACAATTAATTATATTTTAAAATAAAACAATTAGTTATTTTAACAACTATACCTTCTTAAGTCATCATTTTAGCAATATTTTTTTAAACCAATTATCTAGAATTCTAAGCACTGCAGAAGAGCTCATCCCCACAGTCAGATGTAAAGGCTGAGTGCCATATTTTGAAGAGAAAAACATGTTTTTCTGTTATTTTAACTACAATAATACATGACTATGAAATATGTCATTTAAATGACATAAAAAAACAAAAAAGCCAAAAAAAAAGAAATATATAATGAAAGTTGTGGTCCGGTGTCATTGGTGTTACTGTGTAACAAAAATCTCTTATTTTGAAATAAAAATCACACAGATGACACCACATGACTTCCTTTTATATATTTTTTTGAAGATCTGAAGAAAAGCACATGGTAACTCCACTGTGTAATTCAGTTATCAGAAATTTTCTCATTTAGCTCATGATTTCATATGAAGCTTTTAGTTGACATCACTGGTATGATCTACTTTATTCTTAGGTCACTGTGAAAAAATATAATACAAATGAATTAAATTGCATATTTTAGTGGATATTCCATGATTGACAACATGTAGTGTGACGCTCTTTGGCAGTCATTGGTTTTACTGTCTTTGGTGTTACCTTTCTTATGTGTAACACCAGTGACAAACTATGGATAGATAGAAAAATGGACATTTCTGTAGAATGACCCAGTTTTGAGTTGCCTTCTTCACAGTGGGAGGATGGACAGAAGCACTTGTGGATTTTTTTCATATTTGAAACAAGAGTGAAGCTTGATTTTCTCCTCTCTCTCAAAGATGAAAATTTTAAGGACTGTTTATCTGACAGTAACAGTTTTAGTAGTCTACCAGGTCTTGTCAGGTTGGTTGTTTTGGAAACTCTTGCTTTTTCATTTATTTTCCTTTAACTTTCTTCCTTTAACTACATTAGGCAAGGTATAAGTCTTATATCTAACCTCTGTAGAAATGAACTGTATTTCCAAATGTATTCATTCACCATCCAAATTATTGAATTCAGGTGCTGGAATCACTTCCATGGTTCAAAGGTATATAAAACCAAGCCCCTAGGCCTGCAGACTGCTTCTACAAACATTAGTGAAAGACTGGGTCGCTCTCAGGAGCTCAGTGAATTCCAACGTGGTACCGTGATCGGACGCCACCTGTGCAACAAGTCCAGTCATGAAATTTCTGTGAAAGGAACTCTTAATGCTTCACCACCAAGAGATTTTGGAAAATTTCATGCTCCCAACTTGTGGGAACAGTTTGAAGATGGCCCCTTCCTGTTCCAACATGACTGCACATCAGTGCACAAAGCAGGTCCATAAAGACATGGATGAGCCAGTTTAGTGTGGAAGAACTTGACTGGCCTGCACAGAGTCCTGACCTCAACCTGAAAGAACCCTTCTGGGATGAATTAGAGCGGAGACTGTGAGCCAGGCCTTCTCACCCAACATCAGTGTCTGACCTCACAAATGCCCTTCTGGAAGAATGGTCAAAAATTCCCATAAACACACTCCTAACCCTTGTGGAAAAGCTTCCCAGAAGAGTTGAATCTGTTACAGCTGCAAAGGGTGGGCCGACATTATATTAAACCCTATGGATTAAGAATTAGATGTCACTCAGGTTCATATGCGTGTGAAGGCAGACGTGCAAATACTTTTGGCAATACAGTGTATACTGAATAATTAATAGCTTGTACTTACTTGTTTTGACTGGAAATAAAAAATGAAGGGTGGTCTCTAACTTTGGTATGGTATTATACCTGCACTCTGACTATTATTATTAGCAATAGTAGTAATATTGCTTAATATTGTTATTAAATATTTAGATTGAAACTTGCAACAATAAAACCTTTCAATTACTCATACAGTAGAACTGGATTTGATGAGAAATGGTTGCTGGCATGATTTCCTACCAATTATGCGAGTGTGTGTGTATGTTTGTGTGTGTGCGTACGGACTGTCTGGAAAAGCAGACTGATGGATGTGTGTGTGTCTGAGCTGTGCTGAAATGTCATTCATCAGAGAGCATGAATCACTCTCACTATCACGCTACAAACATAGCACACACACACACATACATAAGCACACACAGAGCCTCCGAAACACTCCACTCATTCACACCTCATTTCCATTTGTGAGCGATTATGCTGTGATAGCTGCTGCTCCACGACCTATTCCTCCTACACACACACACACACACACACACACACACACACACACACACACACACACACACACACACAATCCAGTCAGTCAGTGTAAATGGCTGTATTTAGTTTGGAGGGTAATTGAGAGATGTTTGCTGTTTGGAGTGCTGTTTAAACTGAACTGGAGAATGAAGGCCTTTAGCCTTCTACTCTGATAAATTCCCCCACTGTGCTGAGAGTAGCTTGAGAGTGCTCTCCACTTCAGCTCAGCTGGAGGTCTGTTCAGCATCAGAGGAGGCCTGAGTGATAAAACGGTAATGATAACCATGAAAATTGAACATTTTTGAATATCAATAACTCCCTTTTAAGGTGTCTTCAATGCCTCAGTTGTTAGTAGCAAAGGTTTGAATTAGTTGTAGATACTAGTTTAATTTTGAAGATGAAGTCCTACAAAATGGGTAGTTTTGAAGAAATGTCCTACAGAATGGGTGAGGTAATCAGTTGCAGCACGTACAAAAACTGAAGCATTATTTTTATGAGCATTTATTTGTTTAGTGATTTTCAAAATACCATGTCAGAGTTACGGCCTGATCATTTTTTTCCTTCAGGCTCTGCCCAAAAATCTGTTCTTTGATAGATGCTGTTGTGAGGTTGGATGAGCATTACAGAACGCAGATAAAAATTCCATCAGTCTAATGAGAAACTGTAGAACTGTAACTCAGTTCGAGACAAAGAGATATAGAGAAATTAGGGATGCACCAAATTTTTTGCCACTGATAGCCTTTTTCCAAAAACGGTCAACAAAGGCACTTTAGATTTTTCATCTAAACATTTTGACTAAAAAAAGCAATTTAGTAGGTGAACAGCAAAATATTAAATCTAAAACTTTACAAACAATTCTAGTGATAATGAAAATAAAAATGTGCCTAAAGTATTTAAAATACAGTTTTTTTTCCCTTTGTTCTCCTGAGCTGTTTAGCCCGGGAAGGTTTATAGAGCTCAGACTAACAGTTTGAATGTCAGCAACTATTCATCTAAATCACAGGTTTTATCTCATGCACATATGGACACCTTACTGTACATATTGCACATTCTGCACATCTTACGCATTTGGACACTCCACACTAGACACTTTTTTTGGTACCAACATCTGCACATACTTATTCAGTGTTGTCATTATATGCCATTACCTGTGCATCCTCATCATGTTGTTGTACAAGTATATAAATTACACTTTCAGTAAGACAAAAAGACAAATTAACATATTTTTCAATAACTTCCCATATTATATTAGGGAGTTGTCCTTTTAAGTCTTGATTCCTCTCAGTTGTCTGGCCTCATATTCTTGGGAAGTTTTTACTTTTGAGTCTTGATTCTTCAGTATACTTCACCCTGAGCTCTTATATAACTTATAGAGCATTTTGTTTCCTCTCTATGGTGAATTCTCTCGCTCTGTGGGAGGTTTTCTTTGCCACTGTTGTGCTTAGCTCGCTCACTAGGGGGCTAAGGATTTTTATAAAGCTGACTTGTGACCTGTTGTAAAAAGCACTATTCAATTATATAGAATTCTATTATATAGAATTAAACTGTTCCAATGTTTAATCAAAGAATATCATACATGTAAATACTCATGCCAACATTAGTAAAATTGCAGAGGGATGTCAGCCATGACAGCCCCACAACATCCAGAGCCTTAAGCATTTCCAGATGAATCTCATCCACCCCCGGTGCTGCAATATTGCATGGACTTTGGGAACAGTTCCCTTGCACTGGCAGACCTGGGTGGTAGTCCTTATTTTTAAGAAAGGGGACCAGAGGGTGTGTGCCAACTACATGTGTCACACTGTTTAGCCTTCCAAGGAAAGTCTATGCCAAAGTGCTGGAAAGGAGACTTTGACCAATAGTTGAATCACTGAGGAGGAAATAAGCGGAGTCCAGGCTGTGGAACAATGTACCAGCTTTTTTGCCTCTCACGTATTGTTGAGGGGGCATGGGAGTTTGCCAGCCCAGTTTACATGTGCTTTGTGGACTTCAAGAAGGCTTAAAACCGTGTTTCCCCAAGATATATTGTGGAAAGTCCTTTGGGAATACGGGGTGCCAGAGGTTCTGCTCCAGGCCATTCAATCTCCTTCCTCCCAGAGTGAGAGCTGTGTTTGTATACTTGGCATTAAGTCAATCTTTCAGTGCTATTATTGGACTCTGCCAAGGTTGTGCTTTGTCTCCACTCCTGTTCGTAATTTTCATGGACAGGGTGTGAAAACGTAGCTGAGGTCAGGAGGGCATTATGTATGGAGGCCGGAGGGTAGCGTCTCTGCTGTCTGCATGTTGTTCTTTGCATGGATGCCTCCAGTGCTCACTGTGAGTGTGAAGCGGTTTGTATGCGGAAATCAACATCTCCAAGTCTGAATTCATGGTCCTAGCCTGGAAAAGGATGCCCACTCCAGGTAAGGGGATAGGACTTGCCCCAGGTGGAGCAGTTTAAATATCTCGGAGGTCTTGTTCACGAGCGACGGTAAGAAGGATCATGAGATCGGCCACAGGCTGGGACAGGTGGCAGCAGTAATGCGGTCACTGTACCGGACTGTAGTGGTGAAGAGGGAGCTGAGCCATAAGGCAAAGCTCTCTGTTTACCGGTTGGTCACCATCCCGACCCTCACCTATGGAGTTATGGGTAATGACTGAAAGAATGAGATCATAAATTCAAGTGGCGGAAATGAGCTTTCTTTGCAGGGTGGCGGGCTACAGTCTAGGATAGTCTGTAGGGTGAGCTTGGAGTAGAGTTGCTACTCCTCTGCATTGAGAGGAGCCACTTGAAGTGGTTTGGTCATCTGATCTGGAAGCCCCCTGGTTGCCTCCCGGTTGGGGATGTACCCAGGGACAAGACTCTGTGGTCATCCTAAGACCTGCTGGAAGAATTTTACCTCCAAGTTGGCAAGGGAGTGGCTTGGGGTTCCCGGGAATGAGCTGGAGGTAGTTGCGGGGGACAGGGTCATCTGGGATTCTCTACTCTCCCAACTGTTGCCGTGACCCTATCTGGACTAAGCAGTTAACAATGATGATGATGATGATGATGATAATGATTAGTAAAATTGTAAAATCATTATTTAGACTAAACCTCCTGTTCATACCAAGAAAGACTATTTGATGAATTTGAATCTGAATATTAAAAAAGAATGACAGTTTCTATCTGTGTGTTTTCCTCACAGATGTGTGTGTGTGTGTGTGTGTGTGTGTGTGCACTGTTGGAGCAGATGATCAGTTAGTTGTGCAGACAGAGAGAAGCTGAGGGAGTCTGACTCCAACACTGATGCAATATTCATCTCCACACACACACACACACACACACACACACACACACACACACACACACAATCCAGCCGTCTTTATCCTGGGTCACTGATACAGCCTCTCCCTGGTTGTCATGGATACAGGAGCTAGTTGGGGGTGGGGGTCTGCTGCCAAAAAAATCACATGCTCATCCCTGCTGTTTACGTCTCTCCGCCATGGCAACGGTTTCCACGGAGATTGGTGTGAAGATGGTGTGGATGCGAGGGAAGGGTGGGAAGCTGATTTTCTGGCTCCAAACATAACACTCAAGCACACGCTCTTAAAATATCCCAACAATGCACGTACACACACACACACACCATCAAAAGTATGGACTCTAACTGTTCTATACACTCAGCATCACTACAGCCTTCAGCAGCATGTAAACCCTTAAATAGCCAGGGCCTGTCAGCAGGAGCAAAGTTTTATTACACCCTTCGACAACCTAAGAATAGCTCCATCATCATGATAATTTGCCATCATTTTAACAACGACAATTCATTTTACCTTTACCTCTTTTCCAAACTACATATTATAACATTTACCATCTTCACAACCTATAATATTATAACAGTTCCCATTACTATAGCCATCACCAGTATTAATCTTTAACCTAACCATCATTATAATATTTACCATTACTATAACCATTATCATTACTGCAACCTTCATCCTCTAATTCAGCTCTGATGGAAATCTGATCAGTAGGTCTGTGTGATGGATTGTGAAGATGTTAACAAAGTCATTGAGAGTGGTTTTACATGTAATGGTCTCTTCTTTACTCACTTAGGACCGTGGTGGTGATACAAACCAGACATCTGAAGAGTCTAATGCCTCTTGAATCTCCTTCATGGAAAGCTATACATGAAATGGTTATGGATACAGTGCTTCATGTCTAGCATTGTTTTTATGATAGAAGGTTTTGGCCCAAAGTGTATTTTCAAATATTTCAAATATTTTCTGGAGTAGGGTGTTGTAAGTCAAAATAGTCCCCAACAAACACTTTATTATTTTCAGATTTACCACTTTTTACTATTATTAACATTATATACAAAAACTCAGATTATGTATGGGTTGATTGGTGATCTTGGATAGTAAATAAAATGGCAATATTTGTGTTGTTTCCATGTGATTGGTTTGGTTCAGATGCCCACCAATATTTGGTTTACTTCATTTTATTGCTATACATTTTTAAACTTACTATTTACTTGCAAAACAATCTGAGCTTCTGTATTGTAGTAAGTGCTCTATAAATAAAGCTAGTGTTATTATTATTAGAACTGATTATGCTGCTATCTCTTGGGAATGTATTTTTTTGCAAAGTTTTTTCAGAAGAATATTCCAAATATCTATAATGGCAAGAAAATGTATGTAAACCCTTTGGAATTACCTGCATTTATGAAAAGTTACAACAAAATTCACAACAAAAGTTAAGTTACAACAAAGAACAAACACAATCTGTTTGAACAAAATAAGTGCAAAATAATAACAAAATAAGTTGCTCTTGTCAATATGCAATACAACATTCAAACATTCACTGTGTAGGCTGGAAAAAGTATGTTAACCTCTGGGCAAATGATTTCAACAATAGCTAAGTGGAGTGGAGTCAGCAAAGCAGTCCCAGTCCAGTGAAATGAGATTGTAGGTGTGGGTTAGGGCTACTTTGACTCATAAAAACTCTTGAGCACATTGAGCACTACAAAACTGGTTGAATAATACACATCACTACATGGCATAAAAATGGCACTGCATACCAATATGAAAACATCATCCCAATGGTGAATTATGGTGGTGGGAGCACTATGACAATTTGCTGGACCGACTGCCAGCGTCAAGGGAAAAATTTCTTTATCAAGGTATCCTACAGGATTGTGTTAGGGTGACTGTTGGCCAACTGAAGCTCAGTAGAAGTTGGGTAATTCAGCAAGTCAATGACCCTCAACGTCAAAGTAAATCTACTACAGAATGCTGGAAGCTACCAGAAGTGCTTGTTGCTGGTTACTGCTGTCACAGGAAGTTCAATCAGTTATTAAATCCAAGGGTTTCCTTAGTTTTTCCTTTTTTGTCACTGTAAATACTATTATCATATATTTATAATATCATGGCTGTAGCTTTGATTTATATTTTAATTAAAATATAAGCATCATTTTAGTACACAAAATAAAGAAGCTGCTTGTTGTAAACCTTTATGAAGGTAAATATGTTTATGTGACTGTCTCACATCGCATTGAACTTTTACACAAATATTCAAGTCCGGCTGTTCTTTACAGATTAACACCATGGGTCAGCATGCACTACAAAACATCAACAAATGGCTCTACAACACACACCGAAGAAAAATACACATCCATTTCACACTCTAGACAGAGTGGACATACAGTACACTGTTACACTAACATGACTGACAACGTCATCTACAGAGAGACACAAAAAAATACAACTTCTAGGTTCAAAAATAAATCATTTTACATTTCTTTTTTTATAAATCACATTTAAAATGGTGCCCTGACTTGTTTAAGCAGCAGATAATATAACACAGATATAACCACTCTCTCTGTTTCTGAAGATGGAAGGAACCCCCCCCCCCCCCCCCCCCCCCCCCACACACACACACTTTAGACCCTTGTCCATTGTAATATGGGTACTTTTAAAAATAAAATTTTACAACACTGTTTCTGTCCACATCAATGTTTTTACCTCATTTTCTGAAACTGTTATCCTCACATATGTGTTTATACTTAATTTTCAAACGTTTCTATTGGCATTAGTGATTTTACATTAGATTAAATATTTTTTGTCTACAATATTGGTTTTATATTGCTTTAAAAAATTGCCTGTGGACATTTGTGTTTTTACATGGCTTTAAAAAGATTTCCAATTATCTTAGCGTTTTATGTCTGTTCAAAAAGGTTTACAACCACATATTTTTACATTGTTTTCAAAAAATTTTCAGAACAATTCAGCTTTTTATATAATTTAAACATGTTTAACATCTTGTGTATGCACACCGCCACTGGAGCAGTGGAAATGCATTTTGTCACGTGAAGCTTCCTTATCTGGCAGTCTGATGGACTGATTTTGTGTCATTTTCAAAGAGATCTCTGTATACATCAATGTTTTTACATCATTTTCAAAAAGTTATACACCCACAATAGCATTTTTACATTTCAAAAACATTTATGTTCACCCCAACATGTCTGCATCATTTGCATCGAAAAGTGTCTTAATGTTTTCAAAAGGTTTTACAGTCGCATTTCCCTTTTTTTACGCTTTAATTGTTGTTTTTACACTGATCTCAAAAGGTTTCTGTCCACTTATGTTTTAACTTTGCTTTCAAAAATATTTCCATCCACCTTAGCATTTTTATATCTTTTCGATGAGTTTTATGTTCTATACTAGCATTTTTAAATAAATTTTAAAAAAGGTTTCTCTCCACATTTTCATTTTTACATTGCTGTTAAAAAGTTTTGCACTCCCATTCACATTTTTCCATTTATTTTCATTTATTCATTTATTTTCAAAAAGATTTCCATTCACGTTCCATTTTTATATGGTTTTTAAACAGTTTTCCATCCACACCAAAGCTACACTGAGCTGCAGATGCTACCTAAGCCAGAAAGTTTATGGAATTTGCACCACGTTGTATGTTGAGCGCCATTAAAAGTGGCTAAGCTAAGCTAACACATCCATGAGAAACCTATGACAAACCTTCAGAATAATGACACATTTTCAGCTACAGCATTGTAGCATCTGACCTCTGGCTCTTCAATGTGAGTCAGCTCCCAGCATTTAGCTGAAAGTCCAGAGTTGTTCTTAAGAGACACATGAGTATTGTTTCCAAAAAGATGCGTTGTCAGTGGTCACAAACCATTTAAATGTGGACAGACAACCAAAATGAAGAACAAGTGATGTGTTTTAAAACATAACCATATTGGCATGGACAAGGTCTTAATCTCTCCATGGCTAAAGCAAACAAGGTCCTAATCAGAGTGTTAGTGCCTGTAGTTTGGCAGTATGTATGTGTATTTGTGTGTGTGTGTGTTTGTGTGTGTGTGTTTATATGTGTGTTTGTATGTGTTTGTGTTTGTTTGTATGAGTGTGTTTGTGTGTGTGTGTGTGTTTATGTGTATGTGTGTTTGTATGAGTGTGTTCGTGTGTGTGTTTATGTGTATGTGTGTTTGTATGTGTGTTTGTTTGTGTGTGCATGTGTGTTTGTGTGTGTTTGGGAGTGTGTTTGTGTATGTGTGTGTTTGTGTGTGTTTGTATGTGTGTGTGTGTACTGAACTGAAATCACAGTGTGTTTCGGTTCGGCTTATTATTGCACATCACATCAGACTTTCTTTCACACTAGGGTGGTTTTTTAGGTAATGGGATGTGAGGAGGGTTCAACAGTGTTTCACACCCACACACGCTCAGCAATAAAGAATCCACCATAAATACTAAAAAAACAATAAAAGCATTGATGACAGAGGGTCACATTTATTAATCTTAACATTTTAGTCTTGATCTTTTTCTACTCGTTAATATGAGTACTTCACACTAATACTCCACTTTTACTCCAGTTTCAAACACATGGTGCCTCTACACATCTTCATACACTTATTGCGAGGATGTAGACCATGGTGGACGGGGTTTAGGGGTGGCATGTGATTTGTGTGTGTGTGTGTGTGTGTGTGTGTCTGTGTTTTTTTCTAAGCGCTACCTGCTGCAAGAGGCAGAAGAGGCCTTGGGCTCAAAGGTCAGAAGTCAAAAAGGCAGTAGGGACGGTAGGTAGATGGGTGTGGTCATGTGTTCCTCTGTACAAATGCAGCGTTAAAACAGTAAGCTGGCTTCAGGAGAAGAAAAGTGAACTTAAAGTCCACCATCTTTTTGTTACATTTGTTTAATTTTTTCTTTTTTTTACTGTTTGGCTTTAGTTTCCCCACACGAATCAACAAGAAACTAGAAGTGTCCGATCCCAGAAACGTCCTTCTGACTGAATGTCCAGCCAGTGTGTAATTCTGAAACTGTCCAGTCACAGGGTTACTGATTCCACATCTATTCCACACCGTCCAATCACAGGGTTATTCTACTCTGCATGGTCCAATCACAGGTTTTTTCTACTCCGCATGGTCCAATCACAGGTTTTTTCTACTCCGCACGGTCCAATCACAGGTTTTTTCTACTCCGCACCGTCCAATCACAGGGTTATTTTATTCCACTCTATTCAGTCACAGGAATATTTCATTTCCACACTTTCCAAATACATTTTTTTAAATTTCCATACTGTCCAATCACAGAGTTATTCTGTTCCACACTGTCCAATCCAAATCGTCGAATCCATCAGAGTCTGTGCTGGCTCCTCCTTCCCCTGCTCTGGCTGATATTAGCTGAACTTCAGCCAGAGGTTTGATGGCAGCTGCAAACCCAACAACAGCTTACACATCAATAACATTAAGATACATTGCAGTACTTTCATTAATACTTTCATTAGTTTCATTAATACATTGGTTAAATCTTTGTTTTCCAACTCATTTTAAATAAGGTAATCTTGTATTATTATTATTATTTTTCAATGTCTTTGCCTTAACTCCTAATTGCAGGGTGTTTAATACTTAAACATGTGGGTCTAGCTCTTAAATGCATGAGCGTTTAACCTTTAATTGCTTTTTAAGCATGGGTGCTTAATCCTTAAACACGTGACTGTTTAACTCTTAAATGCATGGCTGTTCAAGGCTTTAATACATGGGTGTTTAACCATTAAATTTGTAGGCATGTAACCCTTAATTGCATAGGCGTTTACTCTTTAAATGCACATTTAACCCTTAAATGCATGAGAATTGAATCCTATTTAATACGTGTGAGTGTTTAACACTTTTATAGGTGCAGGCTTGAACGTTAAACAAGTTAAACTACTTTAATACATTGATGTTTATATTTAAATGCTGGTTTATTTAAAGCCTTAAATGCAGAAGTGTTTAATCCTTAAATGCATGGATGTTTAACACTTTAAAGGGTGCAAGTTTACTTGTTAACCAGATTAAACCCCTATAATACTTGTCTGTTTAACCAGTACATGGAAGTTAAATGCTGTTGTTTACTTCTTAAATACACGTGTGTTTAACTCATAGTTTTTATTTTTAAATTCGAAAGCTTTTAACTGTTAAATGTGACGGTGCTAAACCTTTAAATGAACGTATTTAACCTTTAAATAAATGGTCAATCTCTTAAGTGCCTAGATGTTTACTTTTAAATGCCTATGTTTAACTCTTCAATGACGGAGTGTAAGCAACCCTGCCTTGAGGCATGCATTTAAGGGTTAAAAAGAAAACATCATTTGTTAAAATGTGTCTTAAATACAAAAAAAATACATTACTCTATTTTGAAATCCCTCACATCCATACCACATGAACATATCAACACTACACACAACATTTCCAAAATTTTCAGGAAAACATGAACAGTGCACAGCATTTCAGAGTGAGCAGACGGTGCATGTTTATGCATGGGTGGGGTGAGATTCAGTAATACCAAATGTGACACACTGAAAAGGGCATGAATGCATTGTGGGAAATGTAGTTGTTGCTGGAAAAATGCAATGAGAGTGAACAGACTGAGCCAGTTGCTTAGCAACCTTCCTGTTTCCATCAGAGACACTCCCACAATTGCTGAGGCACAGTTATGACTAACAAAAAAATAACAATAATGTAATTGCAAACAAGCTTTCAGCAATAGATAGTGAACATGCTTATGGTTATGACATTATTGTTTAGCAAGGGAAAATAATATTTGCTGTTAATTGTAGCTGCTGTACCAAAAAATGGCTCTTTAATTAGAAATAACATTTTCAATATACACACATTTTGTCATAAATAAATGTACATGAACCTTTTTAATTAAACAGAACTAGACATGACTGTTTTTGACAGTCTAGGTAGGTCAAATAAATGTTACAATACAGTTTCTTTTCACAGTACGATTGTTTACATGTAGCTCTTTAAAATACTTGTTGATGTTAATAATTACAATAGATCACAATAACAAGACAATAGTTCAAGAAAATCTTATTTACCCAATTTCCCTCCTTTAGCCCAAATGTAGTTTATCATCTGAGATGTCTGGTGTCTGGAATTTGTTTGTTCAGTTTTAGCTTTGAAGCTAAAAAGTTAATGTAGCTAACATGAAATGCAAGCATATAATAATAATAATAACAATAATAATTATATATATATATATATATATATATATATATATATATATATATATATATATACATACACATATATAATCTAACTAATGTATATTGGGATGCTGTGCAAAATTTCAATGCAAGCAAATGCAATGATGTGTTCATCATGTAAAGCCTATATTTATTTGAAAATAGTACAAAAACAACATATCAAATGCTAAAACTGAGAATTTTATTTGTTTTTTTTTATATATGCCCAATTTGAATTTGATGACAGCAACACATTCTAAAAAAGTTTGGATGGGATGATGTTTACCACTGTGCTTCATCACCTCTTTTAACAACACTCTGTAAGTGTTTAGGAACTGAGGAGACGGACTGCTGTAGTTTTGAAAGTGAAATGTTTTACCAATCTTACATGACATATGAGTTCAGCTGGGGTCTATTGTCATATTTCTTGTTTCATAAAGTGACATATGTTATGAGAGGATGACAGATCTAGACTGCAGGCAGGCCAGTTTGGCACCCTAACTTTTTTTTACTGTAGAGCCATACATTGTCTTGTTGAAATAAGCAGGGCCATTCCTGAATAAGAGATTGTCTGAATGGCAATATATGTTGCTAAAATATTTATAAAAAACATAAATCCTTTAATGAAATCATGTACTGTACATTTAGAAACGTTCTTTCATTGTTTGCCCACACTGTTTTTTATAGAGTGGTGAACCCCTCCCCATCTCAACTTCTGAAAGACTCAGCCTCTCTGGGATGCTCTTTTTACACCCAGTGATGTTTCTGCCCTGTTGCCAATTAACCTTCAGGTGTTTTCTTTTAGCACTACCAGTCTTTTCTTGCCCTCATCCAGACTTTTTTGGAACATGTTGCTGCCATCAAATAAGAATTGGGCATATATTTTTAAGAAACAATAACATTTCTCAGTTGCAACATTTGATGTGCTGTCTTTGTACTATTTTCAAATAATACAGGGTTTAAATTATTTGAACACCATTGAATTTTGTCTTTTTTTTGGAAATTGGGTTGCGTTTCTAGACTTTTTATACTTGTTTTGAATGATGAAGTCAAATTTTCTCACTACATTGTTATATATTTTCCTTGGTATAAGAAATATGCTTGAAACGAGCAAAATCATCTGATAATATAATGAGATAATCTGACTTCATAAAATCACTTAAAATGAGTAAATGTCTACAAATAAGTTAAATAATCTTGGCTTACAACAATATTTCTTAACACGAGAAATATTAGATATACAGACAAAATTTTTGTTCTTTTCTCCGCAATTTAGTCGTCTCCAATTTCACCCACTAGGACTCCCCCCATCACATGATACTACCAATGCTAGGAGGGCAAAGGCAAGCACAGCCTTCCTCCGAGACCTGTGACACCAGCTGGCGCATATTTTCGAACTGTCTGTCAGGGAATGCCATTGGATAGCTGAACGTGCTCGGAGGAAAACGGCAACCGCCAGTTCTGTTACGTCAGCTAACAGATGCCTGTGCTGACTAGCATTGCATTGGGTGATGGGGGAGAGGATGAGAGAGCGAGGCCAGCTGTGCTCTCCTGGACTCCCGGCTACGGATGACTGTAGCATCACCAGGGATAGAACTCGCAATCTCCTGATGACCGGCCAATGCTTAGGTAGCTGTGCCACTTGGGAGCCTCCTAATATATAGATTAAATAATTTTAAACCATTTTAACTTGACAAAAATTACATACTTAGTTTTCCAGATGACTGCTGTTACTGATTTTAGATTAACAACATACTTAACAGTATTTCAACTCAGTATGCGATCTTGCTTTACTGTGGCAGTCAAAAAACTTCAGTAAGACTACAGAGAATAGATCTGAATGTATGTGTGTCTGTGAAGCTGAATTACTATTTAAAAACTATTCTAAAGTAGCTAATAGCTGTAAAAACCCCACTAGGACTGTATGTTCGGGCTGTGTTTTTTAAAGTTGGCACTGATGCTGCCATATGGCATGAACTAATGTGACAGGCAAAAAAGGGCAAGATCTCGAGCCCCTGTGGTCATCACACCACTGTGCACACCAATGGAGAGAAATGGTGTGTGAAACTGTATTTTACATTTGAGACAAATGGGGCAGGGGCTGTAGACCCTATAGCACCCCTACCCCTGTGCACCATCCCCATGCAACGGTGTGCAAAATTGTGTTTACAGAGCTCGAAGTATTAGTGTCTGTGTATTTGTGTGAACTATGTTTCTGGCCTACAGCATGTAGTTAGCACTGCTAATTGGTGGGGTATATACTTTCATCACTTTTTAGCTACATTAGCCTCTCAGCTCCAGAGTGGATGTAAAGAAGCTTCAGATTCTAAATATGTCTTGGCTGACCCACTACATTTCAAGTCAGGGGGGAAACAGGGTGAATAGACTTTACTGATTAAGGGTGAATTAATTGATTATCAGAGGGTTACTTGCTGGCCTTGACCAGGGTATTCCTCCAATTTAAGACAGAATGCTGCCCTCAGCTCGGGTAAAAGCAGCGAACACATCATCTGAAACGTTATCTGCCTGTATACAACCAGCATCATATTTCCATGGTAATGGGTAGGACGTGGAAACTTGCAAGCAGAGTGGATTCATGCAGACATCTTAAAATAAACTCAAAACAGTGCATTAATTTCAGCTGGACTGTAACAGAGACTCACACAGTGCTTTAGCACACACATACCTGATGAATACACATGTATACACACAGTTTAGTTGATTAAACCCTTCAGGTTTTTGAATCAGCCCTTACTTTGTGGTCCATGCAAACATGCAGCTTTAATGGCTACTGAAACACAGCAGGTCTGTTGGAAATAAACAAACAATTAAAATGGATAGAATTTGCAGACATATGACATCATACTGTTCTTAACTCAGCCATTATAAGGAAGCACATCATCATATCTAAAGTTTTATGTACATATCTCTGCTGTTGATAAAGTCCTCAGAGAGTCTGTTTATTGCCAGGAATTTAATGAATTGCACACAAAAATCAATAGCAGCGTCATTCAAAGGGGAATTTCACCAAGGTTTTAAAATGTATGCATCATTTTCATCATTATTGATTGAATAGAAAGGGGCTGATAAATACTTTTTGATGGATTGGCCAATGAGTACAGCTACAAAATTGAAGTACCTAATAAACTGGACACTAAACATCATCATTGATGATGATGATGATGATGATGATGCAGAAATTTTAAAACCTTGGTTGAATTCCCCTTTGAATGTAAATGAGGTCATTCAGATGGTTAGATGTAAAATATTCTATGTTACAGAAACTTACTGAGTAAGTTGAGTAAGTTGAGTAAGTTGAGTAAGTTGAGAGTACTCAGAATTGTCGGTAAGAAGAGAACAGGTCCACCTCTAAAACCTCCCTTACAGCAAAGATATTACACTGAATGGTTATGAATACTCTGACATTGCTTTAAGATAGTTTGGAGAATGTTTTTGTCTTAAAAGGCTCTGTCTTTTCTAAAAAAATATCATTTGGAGGGGAGCATATGAGCTATTATAAGACAAAGGAACAATTTTATGTTTTTTCCAGATTTACCATTGTCAGCATAAACCTATCTATCTGCATATCTATCATTTTTGAGGATGTTTAATAAAGTGGCTATATTTGTGTAGTCAAATTGTAACCCCTGGTTTCAAACAGCACACAGTAATTCAGAAAGTACATTTCAACGTTAAACCACTGAGTAACTTTGTTTACAACTCAACTACTGAATTATGCAGAAAGTAGAAAAAAAAAATCAGTGTAATTTCCCTTTAATATCCATTAAGACCACATTGCAATGCTCAGTGAAGCTTTAGCCTGTAACACATTAATTGTCCACTTTATTAGAAACTCCTACTTTGTATCTACGCTCACTGGCCATTTTATCGGAAACAACTACCATATATTTTGTAGGGATTCAGGCACAAATTATAGTCGATCTCTTACTGCATAATTTATCAAGCCCACTCTACCCCTTTCATCAATGGAAAGACCATGGGACCACTACTGACTAGATATTATGTGAGTTGTGGTTCATTCTCAGCACAGCAGTGACGCTGACATGGTTTTTACACAGTAGGTACACTTACAACTTGGCAGCATCTCAGACACTACCATTACCACTACTATATCAGTGTCACTGCTTTGTTACCACCCAAATAGTACCTGATCAGTGGTACTATTCTGTGGTACCTTGCATTCATGGACAGGGTAGACGGATAAATACTTTTTGATGAATTGGCCAATGAGTGCAGCTACAAAATTGTACCTAATAAACTGGACACTTAATGGAGATGTATCCAAAGTCTTTGTAATTGCTGCAGGTTATTGAAAGTGATCAGAGGGTTGATGGGATAGGTGAATGAACACGTCTGATTGGACAGGGGGAGTTGTAGGGCGTAGTCACTGGAGACAGGTGCAGGTTACATGCCAAGCCTGCTATGCTGTTTAAACTTCGAGATTTCACACAGCCTTCGGACACAAAAGAATGCAACATTACCACACACATAATGTACAGGTGTATGCAAAATTTTGGGCATCCCTCACCAAATACATATTTTGTTGATATTTGCTGTGAAAAGACATAAACACAGCCATTACAGCTAGCTATTTTAAAACCTTTTCAGCAAATTTTAATGCACACTTCATATAGAAAAAACATGGTAATCGTACAATGTGCAAAAGTTAGGTTTTAATTGACTTGAGGACCGGTTAGGTCAAGAACTACCATTAGCAATTGCAACAAAGAGTCATTAGAAGAAAACCTTACCTGAGACCAATGTAAGAAATGTGCAAAACAACATCTAGACAAACTAGAGGCATTTTGAAATTAAGTGCTGTTGACTGATGAAATAAAAATGGAGCTCTGTGGAACTTCCTTGGCCACATTCAACAAAGATATGTGTGGAGAAAAAAATTAAGCAGCATTTGATGAAAAGAACACCTTGCCAATTCTTAAGCATGGAGCTAGATTTATCATGCACACTGCATGAGTAAATGTTTGCACGGGTAGATTTAAGAACTGATTCCACTAATTAGCAATACATTCTGGAGTATCTGGAATGGTGTTCACAGTCCACTCACTTGAACACCATTGAAAACATCCTATTGGGTAGATATTAAATATGCAAGAATATCAGAACTAGAAGCATTCTGCAAGGAAGACTGGGTAGTAGTTCTAAAACAGAATTAGACTATTAGCTGATTATAAAACTTGTTTGCAAAAAGGGGGTATCACTTAGTATAGACATTTGTACCCAAAATGCCACAAAATTCCACAAATACTAGTTTAATTAATTAGTTTTAAAGGTAATCCAATATATAATTTAAGTGTGCATTAACATCTGCAGAAAAATATTTTTAAAATAGCTACAAAAGTTGTATTTACTTCTTATCACTTAACAAATTAATGAACTATGCCATTTGGCCAGAGGTGCCCATATTGTTGCCTACAACTGCACATAATATATTATTTGGTGGAAAAATAAGAGGTTTAGGTACTAATATTCTGATGTTGGAATTATGGCCGATAATTATAATTGATGCCTGACTTTTGCGCATGAAAATCAACTTATACATTTGGAAAATGTATCTTTTCAGCCTGTCAAATCAATAAAATATTTATATTAGAACCTTATATAGCATGCAAAAAATAAGAAGGGTTAGAAAAACATTGGTGTAGGTTTTCTTTCAAATATTTGGGGGTACACACTGCTCATAACACCTGACCCGAAATGCTAAACATTCTTACCTGGAGCACAAATACACAAACGTCGACCTACTAAACTAACCTAAACTAACTAGCACTATTTTTTAAAATATATTTTTACTCAAATTTCTTGCCAGTTTCATCCACCAAATAGCCATCCCCGTTAAACGTGATGCTACCAAGTGAGGAGGGTAAAGGCTAGCACATACTTCCTCTGAGACATGTGAAGCCACTAAGGCAATGTCATTCGACAGCTCAACGCACTTGGAGGAGCATGCTAACTGCCAGTTCTGTCACATCGTCCTGAGTGATGGGGGGATCTTCCTACACATCCAGAGACAGCGAGGCCAATTATGCTCTCTTGGACTCACAGCCACAGATCAAAGTTTAATCTTGTTTTAAAAAGAAAAAATATGCGTTTTTAGTATCTGCTGAAACAAGGTATTCATTTTCAATTATGCTTATCGACCCAGAAATTCCATATCACCTCAGCTCTACTACATACATTTACACACAACCATACACACACAAACACTTTACAAACATTTTCAGTGCATTAGCATTAGCCAGGTGCAAAGCAGTGTAGAGGTTCCACATGCATATAAAAATCAAACAGTTTTGATTGTCAGCAGTGTCCAGTGATCAGAATCCTAACAACGACCTGAACATACTGAAAATTCATACCTACACAGCTCTCACACACCAGCATGAATAATTATTTCTTCATTGGAGCATTTTTAGTCACAGGACTTCTTCATTTTGACACTTTCTCCATGTATTAATGCTCTCAGTAATTGTGAGAAGACAAATTTATTCAAATCTACTTTTTTATATTTCAAAGAATATTTATTGGGTATTTTGATACATAGTCAATGAACCTGGTGATGATGACTATCAAGGATGTGGATGAGAATAATGTTAGTGATTTAATGTGTCATGGATGAATAAGGAGAACTGTGTTGCGCTTTAGGTTTGCCTAATAAAGGCCACAGTCCATTCCAGAGTACTATGTTATCTGTAATGTATATTTATAGCCTTAAATTTGTGTTTGCACATCATGGCACAAACTGTAGTGTGCACCTAAACACAAAAACACAAGCTAACAGGTCCTAAAATATTATGAGGGATATTTTTACAGTCATTGTTTACATCAGGCCTCACCCACAAAGCTATATGCTGTTTTTTTTCTGCCATTTCCAGTCAGCAGATGTGTATTATTGGGAATTATGTGCTGTATTTTAATTTGAATACATGCTACAAAATGGCTGCAGAGGAAGTTTAGTGTCATATTGTAAGGCTTTCCATTAGCTGTGCTAGTGATATGCCAACTGGAACAAGCACTAACCTTCAGAATTAACCTTCAGGTGGCCTTTCGTGATTAACCTGATAGGCTGACGTGAGGTTGTGAAAGATCGTGACCTTACCAACATGAGCCTGCTCCCTCAAGGAAGGTCACATTATCTCTCTGTCAGAAGGTTTAGCATGCTAGTAACGCTGCATGTCAAGCGTTGTAGCCTGGGCTGCTAAATGTCTACATGCTCTTTAGAGCTGGATTCTGCTGGAACTCCTGAGAGATATAATCTATGGGATGCATCCCAAGCAGATGTCTAAAATCTAAATAAAGCAAGAAAATAATGAAGGCTCTAATGGGTGCAATAACATTTATACAGGGGAGCAGTGAGTAATGTTTGTTTATCTGATGTTTGTTAATAACACCTTTAGAGGGCAACAGTGAGTAGTTTGTTTATTTGATATTTGTTAATAAAGCCTATAGATGGCAGCAGTGAGTAATGTTTGTTTATTTAAGCTGTTTCTGTCTTCAACTAGAAATCCTCCTCTGTCTAACACTAAGGGCATTGTTTGCTATTCCCATCATATTTGCATCAAACATCTTGTTTTGCAAAAGAATATTATTGAGAAATGCTAAACTAAGGTAAGCCAGCTAGGTAGCTAACACTAAATTGTTAAAAACAAACATGTATGCCAGAACTGTTCCTTCACAAATATTACGTTAACCGTTATGCCCTTGTATTTCATTACATATAACAGAATTTATTTTGTAGAGGAGATGAAACAAGATAAAAGTTATAACAGATGTTTATATGACCAGCTTTTACACTCTTCTGACCTCGTGTTTGGAGTAGGAATATTTCAAACAGTAAGTATTAGTGACTGTGGCCATGATGTGCAGACACTGCAGCCTGTTAGAATCACAGGGGGAAACTGGAGTGACTCATGATGGAGAGTCAATGGAGAAAATGGTCATTTAGGGTTAGACTGAAGCTGCAATGTGATTGGCCCTTGGTAGTGCACCTGTTTTGCGAATGGCGGTCTCTGCAGTGCAGGTATAGTCACTGGGAGCCAACAGGAAGCAGGTTCCTCCACTGTGTCGATCAGGCTCACGCATGCTGACCCGCCGCATCGGCACCCGCTCCTCCGGGGACATGGTGATGTCACTTCCTGCACTAAAGTCTGCAGATAACACTGGAGGAAGGGGAAAGGCGAGGAAGAGGTCAGGGGATTTAACTAAGAAAAAAATGACATTTTAACAAATATGAATGCACAGTTGGCCTTTTTTAACACTTTTTAAATGTAATTATTTACATTTAAATTTATTCAATAAAGCACATACGCATTTACATTATGTTTAAACAGATGTGAGTCTGCTCTTCTGGCTTTTTTTAGTGTCAAAAAAAAAGACAAAAACCCTGTAAAGGATGTTTATCTTTCCCCAAAATAAGACTGTACACATAACAATAACTTTTCAACTTCAAATCATCATAAAATATTTCCCCTTCTTACAAACACAAATGTGGAAATGGATTCAAAGTTTAGAATCTGCACTTTCCAACAGATTTACAACAAAGTAAAACAAAAGCTTCAAACTACTGTGTAAGAGCTGTGATTTTTACAGTAAATTCCCTTAATTTGTGGTGCAATACTGACTTGCTATATGTTTTAGCATGAACCAGGGCTGCCAGTGTGGTAAGGATGTTTGTTTTGGGCCCTCAGAAAGTTATCACCTAAGCTAACCACACCCTCTCACCCAGTGACAGAACAAATATATAGTTATGCATATAGTTTAGCAAAAATATTTTTTTAAAAGCTCAATTTGAAACCTTACCTTCTTTATATGAATATTGATTGACTGGCTCTATAACAAACACTTTGTTTACACTTTTGGTGTGCTAAGACTTTCTGCATAAACAGATGCCATGGTAGGTTTATGAGCTTTCCTTTTCACTTTCCAACCACTGACCTGTCTCCTCTCCTCTGGCATCTCTGCCCAAACACACTGTGACACAACCAGACTGTGAATGAAACATGGTCTGACCCAAACATGCTCTGACCAATACTCACTCTGACACAAATGTGCTATGGCCCAAACACACTATGACCCAAACATGCTCTGACCCAGACACATTAAGCTCAAAACACACTATTACCTATACATTCTCTGGCACAGAAACATTATGAAACAAACATGCCATGTCCCAAACACGCTCTGTCCCAAACACTATGGAGTCCTAAACAGACTCCACACCTTCTGACTTTCACATGCTCTGAACAAAACACATTACCCAAACATGTTATGGCCCAAAAATGCTACACCCTAAACACACTCTGTCCCAAACACACTATGACCCAAAAACACTATGATCCAAACATGCTTTGAAACAAACATGCTTTGACCCAAACAAACTGACCAAAACACGCTCTGACTCAAACATATTCTGACCCAAGCAGACTATGAACCAAACATGCTCTGACCCAAAAACACACTGACCCAAACAGGCTGAACCAAACAAAGTCTGAACCAAACACATTGTTATCCAACCATACTTTAAACCAAACACACGATTACCCAAACATACTGTTGCCCAAATACCTGCTTAACTTGCTTTGATCAAAAAATACTGTGATTCAAGTACACTCTGAGCCAAACACATTGAGACCTAAACACACTTTGACCCAAACACACTCTAACTGAAACAAGCTCTTATGTAAACATACTATTACCCAAACATGTTGTAGCTCATACATCGCCTGGCGTAAATGCTCTGATCAAAACACACTCTGAGCCAAACACACTCTGACTAAAACACACAATGACCCACACAGGCTTTAAACACTGGCCCAAATACACACTATAACTCAAACATGCCACAGACCAAACAACCTCTGGCTTAAACATGCTTTGATCAAAACACACTATTACTCAAATTCTCTCTGACCCAAACATGAGCAATTCAAAACACACTCCAACCCAAACACATTCAAACTCAAACAACACTCTAAACCAAACACATCCTTTTTGTGCATAATCTACTTTTTTCACCTGATCTGTGTTTTTCACCCTATCTATGCTGTTTTTTGTATCTGACTGTACACGTTGTACCTGATCTATGGCGTTCTAGCCCATGACCCTGGGTGCTGTTGCAGGCCATGCTGAAGTCAGTCCTGCAGTAACCTGGTGACCCAGCCTGGACGGTCTGAGGGATATGCTTCTTTCGCTTCTTGGGCAGCTTCTGTTTGGCCATGGCTAGAGAGTAGTACATGCCAAAATTATTCACAATGACAGGTACAGGCATGGCTATCGTTAGCACACCTGCCAGAGCACACAGTGCCCCCACCAGCATGCCTGACCATGTTTGTGGATACATGTCCCCATAGCCCAGAGTCGTCATGGTAACCACAGCCCACCAGAACCCGATAGGGATGTTTTTGAACATGGTGTGGTGGCTAGCTGTGGGGTCGTTGGGGTTAGCGCCAATACGCTCGGCATAGTAGATCATGGTGGCGAAAATGAGGACTCCAAGAGCAAGGAAGATGATGAGGAGGAAAAACTCATTAACACTGGCCCGAAGGGTATGACCCAAAACCCGCAATCCAACAAAATGACGGGTTAGCTTGAAAATCCGAAGAATCCGGACGAATCGAACAACTCGCAGGAAACCCAACACATCTTTGGCCGCTTTGGATGAAAGGCCACTCAGCCCAACCTCCAAGTAGAATGGCAGGATGGCCACAAAGTCGATGATGTTTAGGACACTCTTCACAAACTCCAGCTTATCAGGGCTGAAGGTTACTCTAACCAGGAACTCGAAGGTAAACCATAAAACACACACGCCCTCCACATAGGTCAATGCTGGGTCTGTCTCGATTTCATACTGTGGGGAAACCTCCAGCAGACTGTCGTTCCTTAAGGTGTCGGTTTTGTTTATGATGGTGTTGAAGGCTTCATGGGTTTCCAGGCAGAAGGTGGTGATGGAGACCATGATGAAAAACAAAGAGGCAAAAGCCACAAACTGGGGAAAAAAGAGAGAAAGAGAGTAAGCACAATCCTTTAAACTATAACACCTTGCTTGCATGTATTTTGTACACTAAAAAGACATAGTGGTCCATAAACAACAAGACAAACCTTTTTGAAACACTAAATGAGATGTTAGTCCATAAATAACCACAATTAACACTCTTGAAAAGGAGATAATTGTCTATAAAGAACCTAAATGAACAGCTCTCCATGCTAGTAATAATAGTCCTTGAATTATCTTAATAAACAATCCACTAAACCAGAATTAGAAATACTTACCTTTTTAAGCACGTTCCCATGAAGCAGAATAGAACATATTTGTACATAAATGTCCTCAATAAATGTCTAAACACTAGAGTAGGACATATTAGCTCATTAACAACAAGAAATCTCAAAACTCAAGAAATACTCATTTGCACTAGAGTAAAATATACACAGCTCAAAAAAATAAAGGGAACACTTAAACAACACAATATAACTCCAAGTAAATCAAACTTCTGTGAAATCAAACTGTCCACTTAGGAAGCAACACTGATTGACAATCAATTTCACAGCTGTTGTGCAAATAGAATAGACAACAGGTGGAAATTACTGGCAATTAGCAAGACACACTCAATAAAGGAGTGGTTCTGCAGGTGGGGACCACAGACCACTTCTCAGTACCTTTCTGCTTTCTAGCTGAAGTTTTGGTCACTTTTGAATGTTGGTGGTGCTTTCACACTCGTGGTAGCATGAGACGGACTCTACAACCCACACAAGTGACTCAGGTAGTGCAGCTCATCCAGGATGGCACATCAATGCGAGCTGTGGCAAGAAGGTTTCCCGTGTCTGTCAGCGTAGTGTCCAGAGGCTGGAGGTGCTACAAGGAGACAGGCCAGTACACCAGGAGACGAGGAGGAGGCCAGCAGCAGGACCGCTACCTCCGCCTTTGTGCAAGGAGGAACAGGAGGAGCACTGCCAGAGCCCTACAAAATGACCTCTAGCAGGCCACAAATGTGCATGTATCTGCACAAATGGTTAGAAACTCCATGAGACTCCATGAGGATGGTATGAGGGCCCGACGTCCACAGATGGGGTTGAGCTCATAGCCCAACACTGTGCAGGACGCTTGGCATTTGCCAGAGAACACCAGGATTGGCAAATTCGCCACTGGTGCCCTGTGCTCTTCACAGATGAAAGCAGGTTCACACTGAGCACATGTGACAGTGTGACACATGTGAGTCTGGAGACGGCGTGGAGAGTGATCTACTGCCTGGCAGTGGGTCAGTACTGGTATGGGGTGGCATTTCTTTGGAGGGCTGCACAGCCCTCCATGTGCTCGCCAGAGGTAGACTGACTGCCATTAGGTACAGAGATGAGATCCTCAGACCCCTTGTGAGACCATATGCTGGTGCGGTTGGCCCTGGGTTACTCCTAATGCAGGACAATGCTAGACCTCATGTGGCTGGAGTGTGTCAGCAGTTCCTGCAAGATGAAGGCATTGAAGCTATGGACTGGCTCGCCTGTTCCCCAGACCTGAATCCGATCCTGAGCACATCTGAGACATCATGTCTCGCTCCATCCACCAACAGACTGTCCAGGAGTTGGCAGATGCTTTTTGTCCAGGTCTGGGAGGAGATCCCTCAGGAAACCATCTGCCACCTCATCAGGAGCATGCCCAGGCATTGTAGGGATGTCATACAGGCACATGGAGGCCACACACAATACTGAGCCTCATTTTGACTTGTTTTAAGGACATCACATCAAAGTTGGATCAGTCTGTCGTGTGTTTTTCCACTTTAATTTTGTGTGTGACTCCAAACCCAGGCCTCCATTGGTTAATAAATTTGATTTCCATTGATGATTTTTGTGTGATTTTGTTGTCAGCACATTCAACTTGGTACAGAACAAAGTATTCAATGAGAATATTTCATTCATTCAGCTCTAGGATGTATTTTGAGTGTTCCCTTTATTTTTTGAGCAGTGTATTTGCCCATAAGCAACCTGAATGAATGAACCTCTACGCTAGAATTAGAAATACTGGTCCATAGGCAATCTCAATAAACATCCCCATGCACTATAATATGGTACATTAGGTTATAAACAGCCTCAATAAACATTTTGTTCTTTGTCTCCCCCTAGCGGTTGGGGGACTTAGCAGGTGACTGAGATCAGCTGAGTTCAGCTAGTGGACAATATGCCTGTAGGAAACCCATGGACCCTCATTTTATATAGCAATAGAAGCGGCTGTCTCCTTGGCCGATGGGAGTTTCAGGAGTGTGATGAATGTGCAAGCCTTGGAAAATCAGTCAACCACAACCATCATCCCCATGTTGCAAGCTGGTGACAAAGTCTAAGGAGATTTTCGACCACAGCTGAGATGGTATGTGCAAGGAATGGAGCAGGCCTGCTGGGCTCCTTATTCTGAGCACAGACCTGGCAAGCTGCTGCATAAGACTTGCATGTATTTCTCTATGTTGGGTCTCCAGAAGAGTCTCTTCAAAAACTCCAGTGAACATTGATAGCCAGTAAAAGTGGAGGAGTGCCCCCACTGGAGAAGCTGGACCCTGACAGAAGAAGGAACATACTGCCAATTCAGAGACAATTCATCTAGAATTCTAGGCTCTGGAGGTTGGTTGAATTCAGAGACAATTAATCTAGGATTCTAGGATCTGGAGGTTGGTTGATAGAAGGTGCGTCTCACTGTTTGGAGAGGGCATCTGAACAGATGTTTTTGACTCCGGTTCATATGAGAGAAAAAAGTTGAAGGCCAACCACTTGGCCTGGTGCAGATTAAGATGCTTAGCCTGCTGAATGTAGGCCAAGTTCTTGTGATCTGTCCAGATCAGCAAAGGTTTTGCGGCAAGCAACTCTTGATCCCCAACATCATATTTGCATTCAGGTTAAGGTGGTGAGAAAAGAAAGTGCAGGGATGGAGTTTGTGGTTCTCCTCAGAATTCTAGGACAGGACCACCTCTACGTTGACATCTGAGATGTCAACCTTTACTACAGATGGCATCGTAGGGTCAGGTATCCACAGAACCGGAGCAGAGTTCAATTGAAGCTTGAGCTCTTCAAAAGCTTTCTGGGCTTCCAAGGTACAGTGAAAGTGTCTTGTGCCTTTCTCATTGAGGGCAGTCAATAGGGGGGCCATCATACTGAAGTTCTGAATAAACTGACAGAAGAATTTGGCAAAGCCCAGAAAGCTTTGAATTAATCCTTGATGGCCTGGGTTTTAACTGGGTCAATGCTTAGCTGGACTTTTGAACCAGGGTCAGGGTCTCTCGTGTTAATGAAATGCTGGAAGACAGCTGGTGTGTTCATTTGCCTGTAGGGCACCACAAGGTACTCATAATGGCCCAACAGGGTAATGAACGCTGTCTTTCATTTGTCACCCTGGCATACCATAATGAGGCTGTAGGCAAAGCACAAGATCAGTTTAGTAAAAACTGAGGCCTGCTGCAGTGCCTCAAAAGCTGGACATCAGCAGAAAGGGGTAATGGTTCTTTATGGTGATTTTCTTGACCCTGTCAGGACCCATGTTCGGCCTCAGCCTTGCTGTAAAGTGGTGGCTGGCTTATCCCATGCACAAATCAATTCGACAATCCCTGTGTTAGAAAACACAGGTAACTCTGGGATAACCTGCAGGGATGAGTGTAGCTAAGCTACCACAGAAATGCTGTGAAGAGCACAGCAGTGTCCGCTGAAAACTATAAGTGAAAGCAGTCGACAGAAAACAATACTCACTTTTTTTTCCACTTAAGTTGTTTTTTGATTGAGAAAACAGCACCGAGACTCAAAGGAGGAACCAATACCAAAGTTACTGGCTTAGTCAGAGAGAAGTGCTTGTGGCAATGTAAGCTCAAGACTGCCCTGATAGATCTGCTCCAGTCAACTGTAAGTGGTCTTATCGTGAAATGGAATTGTCTTGGAGCAACAGCAGCTCAGCCATGCAATTTCACAGAGCAGAGCCAAATACTGAAACATGCACCACATAGAAAGTGCCTTTCTTATATCAATTACTGCAGTTCTAAACTGCCTCTGGAAGCAGCATCAGCACAGAATGTGCTGGGTGTTTAATGAAATAGGTTGCCATGGTTAAGCAGCATGGCTGAGCAGCTACACACAAGCCTAAGATCACTAGGCACAACGCCAAACATGTTCTGACAGTCTGACAACTGAATCTGAATTTGGCGAATGCCAGGAGAACAGTCCCTACTGGAATGCGCAGTGTCAATAGTAAAATTTGACGGAGGGGAAATAATGGTCTGGGGCTGTTTTTGCAGGGTTGGGGCTCGGCCTCTTATTTCCAGTGAAGGGTAATCTTAATGCTACAGCATCCAAAGACATTTTAGAGAATTATACGCTTCCAGTTTGTGGCAACAGTTTGGGAAAGGCCCTTTCCTGTTCCAGCATCACTGCGCCCTTGTGCAGGTCCTCAAAGTAAGTGGCCAGCCTTCCAGATGAGTGGCCATTAAATGTGATGGTCAGGTATCATACTTTTGGCCACAGTGTATTTTTATAGAAAGTATTAGTCCATAAATAACCTCAATAAATGCTCCTACACACTAAAATCAGAGATTTTAGTCCATAAATAACCTCAATGAATGGCTCTAAACATTACTATAGGAAATATTCGTCTATAAATATGTTAGAATAGGAGGTATTGATCCACTGATAACTCTGTCATCATGTCACAGAAATGCACATGTCCACAATCACTCTAAAAGACACAAATCCTCTCCAAATTATCATATAAAGAAGTATCTGAGCTAACAGAGTCTATATAAGAGTAAAAGGCCCATAGAGCTGATGGGTACAGACCCAGCACTGATCACTGTCAGAGCCTTTACAGTGTTGATAAAACAGTGGAGTGTGAGTCAGCCTGTAATCCAGCAGCCCTGAGCCACCATACGCACGCATACACACTCACATACACAGTCACATCCACACATGTCAAAACACCCATATGCCTATGGTTTTTCCACTGGGCTCCTGTAGTTAATGTGGTAATTATTAGTGCTGTTTCCATCCTGGCATGTGTCTGACAGTAAAGAGTGAGCCATAACACTGCTACATGACTCTGTAAGGGAGCTTTACTATAATAGCTACACTCATAACTGAGCAGCAGGATAAACTGGGCAGCATTTACAAAAGCCTTCCAACGAAAAACTTACAAAAGGTCTTATGAGAAACACTGAAAATGGGGTACATATTCTGTATTCTCCTTATTTTCCTTTTCTCCTTGAGATCAACATTTACATGGTTTTATGTACCAAAAACAGTGGTACATAACTTTCTCCAACATCTGCTTATCCATTAGAAATACACAAGCTATTATAGTTATTGTGTCTGATATGGATGATGCCAAATTGGTACAAATGCAGACAAATCTGTTTTGCTTTGAGTGACTTTGCTGAACTCCGTGAGGAGACATGAAGTCACCGAGTAGGTTGTAGCTGAATGGGTATGAGGAATGCAGATGCAGGCTGAAGATGGACCAACTCGGAACGATTCTTTGCAAACGGCGTGACTCATTTACAAAAGTGGAAACACAAAAAAAACTGCACAAACACAAAAAAACACGATGGTTAAAACGTTGACCTGACTCAATAGCAACACAGGTAAGTATAGGTAGTCTTAGGCTACAAGGCCATAGGACTAAACTGTCAAGCTTTGCTCTTCTCCTCAGTCTACTCAGTCTCCTCAGAATCTGAGGTGAGTATCTCTGAGCTAGCCTACTCCCAGAACCCCTTCCCCCACTTCTTATAGGGTTAGCCCCACCCCTGCATTACCTGAGCTCATCCATTCCCCTCTGCAGGGGTGTTGCTGTCCCACAAGAGTGGATTAAAAACAAGGATAAGTAAAAGCATAAACGATATAACAAGGCCTTAAGATCCCATTACCGGTAAAGTGTCTAGCTGCAGTGTACACATTTGCTACCCTGTCTTACTCTGTTTTCTGTGACCTAGGTTACAGACATCACCCCTCTCATGAGCTAGCCGTGGGCCCTTCATGAGTGAGCTCTTTCTGCTCTGCCTCTCTTTTGCTGCCTCTGCAAGGTAACTGTCAACAGGTGAGTATCACAGGTAGGTTTTCAGGTAAGTATTGCACACACGCAGTCTCTGGTGATGGGTAACGCATCTGCCTCATCACACCTTTACCTTCATAATGTTTATTTTATTAAAGCTTTAGATTGAACATTCAATTTCATCACCAAAAAAACAATCTTAACACTATCCAAACATTATCAAACATACCAAATGTTTCAGCTGCGGCTCTTTTAGTATTTTTAATCTATTTTTAATCTGAAGCGAGAGTGGAGCTTGATTTCCTCTTAAAAATTAAAACATGAAGTACTGCTTATTTTTAACATTTTTATAAACATGAAATGAAAAGTCACATCACAAATAATACTAAATAGATATTTGTATTAATGTACATCAGCTTAATTTGTATACACACACCTTCTAAGCTGCTTAACCTTCTGGGTTACAGGGGGAGCTGGAGCCCATCCCAGCAGTCATTGGGTGAAAGGCAGGATACACCCTGGACAGGTCCATCACAGGACAGACATATGCATCAGCCTGACTGCACGTCTTTGGACTGTGTGAGGAAACCCACACAAACACATGGAGAAAATGCAAACAGAAAGGACCCTGGTCACCCAGCTGGGGAATTGAACCCAGGCCCTCCTTGCTGTGAGGGGACAGTGCTACCTACTGCACCACCATGCCACCCAGCTTAGTTGAGAATATAATAAAATATATAGAATATATTATATTGTATTTTTTTCCTGTGTCCCTGAGTTTTGCTTCTAAAAATAATATTCTTTCACACTAAAGTGAGATAATAAAGAGCTTTAACTCTAAGGAGCGAAGATCAAAAGTTTTGCTTTTATTCAACATTGATAATTTATTGTTTTCTACATCCATGTCCACTCCATCACACAAATCAGACAGAGGAATTAGAGATGCATATTCATAAAAAAAGTCATGTAAATTACTGTTGAAAAACTGACATTAGAAGACCTAACCTTGATAACAGGATATGTGGCAGTCAATTTAGCCAGAAATATTAAACCCTATCACATTCCCTTACGTTACAATTTCAGTACGATGGGTTGTCATTTTAATTACTTGTGAAAAGAAACGAATGTGCTCACTAAGGTGAGAAAATCTCAAAGCACACACCAGAGGGAGCAACTTTTTCCCAAAGAAACTATTTTTCTCAGCTGCCTGAAATGGCTTGTTGGAAATCCAGCCCTTTTCCTTACAAGGTGACACAATCTCATAATGCAAGCTTGGCATGGCCCCACATTGGTGTCTACAACTGCCCAGGAGAGGAGGGTCTACGAAATGTGCAGGAGTGGAACCACTCTGGGGGTCGATCAGAACAGAGGGGGCGAGCTGACCAATTAGAGCACACTGGGCTCATCAGGAGGTGGGGTTTCAAGACACAGGAGCTCTAATAGAGTGCTTCAGACAGAGGGGGAATATAGATGTACTGTATGAGAAAAGTAATGTGTTTTGGAACACTGAAGCTTGTAAATGTATTCTAGTAAACCTCAAAAATAAAATGATGAACACTGAAAATGAGCATAATAGGTCCTTTAAGAGACATGTATTCTGCAGCTGGTCATACTCTAAATAAACAGTGGTGTTGTAAGTGGTGAGAGAAACCCCAGCAAGCAGAATCTCCTCCTGCAGCTCTGTCCACTTTCATGCTTTGAAGTCTGAATGTGCTTTTTGCCCAACCACAAAGCTAACACAAAGTTAACATGGATCATCAACTCAAAGCAGAATACTTTTCTCCCACCTTCTGTTTTAATCATGTCTTTGTTGAGTCTTCTGTGAGCTGTACATGTGTAAACACAGCGAATGACTTTAGATGTCTCTTGTGAGCATGGCGGTTAGCAAGGCTAATGCAGTTAATATGACTTCCACAGCACATGGACACGACCCTCTGATCTCAGTGGGGTTTTGCATCTGAGCTCTGGTAACCTTGGTAACCCTGGATTTAAGGAGCCACATTATGGCAGCGGAAAGCAACAAGGCCAGGCTGACATCATTAACTCAGAGAAATCTGGAGTTATCATCATTTTTCTTTTCAATTAAAATGAATAATTTGGCTACATAGGTCATTTTTTAGATTAAAATCCATTGCATTGCTTTACATTATGACTGGGTTGCGTCTGTACTTTTGACTTTTCTGTGTGTTTCAGTGTCAATAAATGACAAAACCACAGCAAAAATGAGCCTGGTGCTAACAGCGCACCTAAATCCCACCCCCCACACACTTGCCTCTAACTGTATTGAATTGTTAAGCAATCTCAAAACAGACTTGAATAAGTGGTTTCTAGCATTGCATGACATAATGTTTATGAATATGGAGTAAAGACAAAATTCAGGCTTTAGGATAGCTAAATGCAGCAGACTAGAAATTGAGATTATTTTAGAGCAGGTTTAGCATTACCCCTCTGGTTGTCTGTTTCATTGAATAAACTTTAATATTTTACTACTAATTCTTAAATCTCTTAATGGTATAGCACCTTCATACATTGCTGAAGACCTGATACTCATGCACACACATACACAGTTCCTCAGCTGGCAGGATGAAAATTCCCCGAACTGTTATATAGAGTCCTTTGCCATGGGACAGAAAATCCCTTACTTTTGTCGCTTAAGTGGAGAAGCTGCCTTTTGGCTTTTATTCAAAGATCTGGAACACACTACAAATACATATTTGTCAGGCTAAAACATAGGGCCTCATTCATCGGCCGTTCTTAAGAAGAAGGTTTTTCCTAAAACCCAAGTACACAGTTTTTAAAAAGATTCTGACATTCACCAATGTTTTCTTATTTGAGATTTGTTCTTAGATAAGAAATTGTCATGAATCTGATGCAGACTTTTTCTTCTCAAGAAAAATTAAAGAAAAAATGCAGGAAGATATTGGTGAACAAGGCCCATAGTTCTTTATTTTAGCATTTCACTAGCTTCTGTTTTTTTCTGCTTTCTTTTCTATACTTTTACTTTTTTAGTTTATTTGCTGCAGTTTTGTAGTTAGTGTATTTTAATTTTGACTACCTTTTGTTTCTTATGTGGTCCTTTAGTTCACACTGTAAAACATTTTGGGTTACATTTTAAATGCATTAAAGGTGCTCTATTATTAAAATTGTATTATTATTATTATTATTATTATTATTATTGTTATTACTACAGTAATGCATTGCTAATGTACTTTTGTCCATGTTTATAGATAACTGCGTAATAAGCAAGTCTATTTGATACAGAGACAGATCATTTGTGTGAGCTCTTTAAGTTATCAGATGCAATAAAAGTTTGGTATAACAACAGAGATATGACAGATAAATCAACTCAAATATGAAAGTTTAGTGCTCCTTACTCGAGTTCTGCCATGCATCTGATCCACACTGCCTCCAACTCAGCTCTGTATGATATATGTTTCAGGTAAGTATATTACCTCTTTCCCTCTTTTTATTTTCACATTTAAAACCTGAGAGCACAAACAGCTGATCTGTTCACTGTGATGAAATCATGATTGTAAGTTTGGGAGTGTGTAATATGACTAGATCTTCCTGGAGTTAGAATTTCACTTGTGTGCAGTAAATTGTAAAATCTGTAACAAAAAGTACCTTATAGTCAATATGTTTGTGTATCTAAGGTTAAAAATAAATCCTTACAGAAACATTTTATTTTGCTGACTATGGTGAAGATTTACTAAGGCCCTATTTGAATCACATTAGTTTTACCTGGGGAGGTGCTGTAATTTGAGTGTTTACTGATAAGATGCATGATTTTAATCCATTACTAATCTGGAATGTCTGTAGCCTGCCAAGTGTAATTCCAGAGTGAATTTCCTTCTATTATTCATCAAACTCAAAGCTCCTTCAGAAATAACAGTCCTGTTTGACCTTACAGTAATTTAATCACACTTCTTGGCACAGTTACTTTATTTTCAAATTCAAAGCAGGTCTACTGTAATCTGCAATGGTTTTGGTGATGGGCTAATTAGAATGAGAATTAAATATATGAAGGTACCTCTCATAAGGCAGTGTGATTTATATCTAGTTTCATTACATTTGTTAAGTTGAATGATGCCACTTTACTAGCTTATTCTATGTGGTTATAACTAGAAGTTAGTTTTTGTTGTTTGAATCTATTTAATTCTAATCTTAATGCTGAATGTGAATGTCTGGACTATGACATTTTGATCCAGGCTATCTGAATAAATTACACAGGTGCTTCATCCTGTATGAATTGAGCTAGTTGTTTCACTTACAAATTACATTACCAGACATCCTCTGGTAAAACTAATCCAGCTCAAATAGGGCTTTTGAGAGCTGATAATTACCAAAACTCTATGGACACTTTGTGCTGGTGGGGGTGGAAAATTTACAGATTATCTACTAAAAATAGAAAAAGACAAGCACAACTTCATTAATTAACATTTGACCAGCAACATTAACTGTGAATATGGCCCACATTCTTCTTTATATGAAAACATGTTCCTGCCAGGCATGAGAAAAAAAGACTTTTTATCCATCTGTTTCAAACTTCAATCCCTGGCTCATTAGTTTGAAAAAATCACTCATTTTGTCAAGGTTTTGACCCTGTAAATCAAAATAATGACTAAATTGAGTTATTGCTTGTTGAGTATTTTGACATAATAAATATTTTTGAGAAAATAAGGCATGACATTAGAAATGTAGACAATAAGAAATTCTTTTAAACTTTCTCTTTTTAAACACATTTTTTAGCTTTCACTCATTTTCAGCTTATGCGTTTAGCTGAACCTCTGTGCTGAGAACATTTTGAAATCATGTAAAATTAATTTCAGTGAGCACACCCAGGTCCTTTGTGAATTGTATGATTTGAGTTTAACCTCTTTACAACTTGCAGTAAATCTAAAAAAAGGCTGTGAGATTTCTAGTATTTGCATACATCAACCACAGAGCACATATAAACAACAAAGTGCACATAAGCCACAGCGCACAAAGAATAATAAAGTAAAAAAAAACAAAGTAGTCTCAAAATGTGTTTATAATGTGTTGCCAAATCCATGACTGTAGGTGTGTCTATGGATGGTAGGAACATGTCCCTACTAATATTTTGGGAGGCCAGAATTGTTACCATTGCTACCGTTGTTCGAGTGTACTCATTCATCTTTGGATGAAGTTATTATAAGATAATTCTGATGTGCCATCCCAGAATCTATGTCTCCAAGACAACCAATTTAGGCATGATAGCAATTGATTGGTTGAAATGGAGGGTCTGTCTGAAAGCTCACATCACAGCATACAACATACTTATTGCCACACATGAGATGAGAGCTGATCATATTAAATTATCAGGGCTGTCATTCCATCAAGCATGGGCAAAAATGTAGTTTTTCAGATGACTTACTTCCTTTCATCTATTACCTGCACTGCACAGCATGAATAATGTAATTTTGTCCATGCCAACATGTTTTGTACTCTGTAGATATCATGACACAGAAAAAAGGAATAGCATGCCACAATGTAATATTTAATGGTGCAACACATTGGTAAACCTGCCCCCATGAACTTTTGGACAGTAGCTCCACACACATTCAACAGGATGATTTTGCCACTTCTCTTGAGCGATATGCAAATTACACTTCATTCACACTTTTCACTAAACCTGAAATCTCAACTCAACATTTAGGACAAAACGTTTAGATTAAGGTATGCTTGGTATTTTTTTGTTGTGAATGTTATGCCAATTATTTTGGATTGTAGTTGGACAACAGTAAGCATTGTATCTGTGGTCTGTCTAATGAACGAGGTTCAACTTAGACAGGCTTTAAGCTTCACTCAACAGAGATGCAATAAACTAATTTTACAACAGCAAATTATTATCACAACCTTCTCTGTTAATCCAGTTTTAGATACTCAGGCTGAGGAAGCATGACTTTTATGACAAATAGTTGCATGAAACAGAGACAGAGTACTTGATCAAGAATGCTATGAAGATTACTAGAACCACAATTATTAGCAGTACACAATAGGCCAGTTAGCAGGATGGGGTCCCTAAAAAATCCTGCTTAGGGCCCCCCAGAAAGCTAGAGTTGGCTCTGATGGCAATGCATAGTTGTTTTAATGAATCACATTAACAGATCAATCACACCAGAGTTTGTTTTAATCTAACGAAACCTGACAAGAGTGAACATGACTGTAGACTCTGGTTTGTGTCCACACTTATTTTTTTCCCATTTAATTACTGTTCAATGTCCAGTCGAGTCTCAGAATAAATGCATTCCATTTGTTGAAGAAGATAAAGTGGCATTCTAGTCCTGCCATTGTGCTTCTCGCTCCTCTCTCATGTTCATGGGTTGGTTTTCAATTCTGAGGTGGGTGTGCTCTGTGGCTGTGTCTCAAACCACATGTACATGCTATATATCAGGTCAATTTAGTACACCAGCAGTGGTGCCATTTTCTTATTTTAAACATACTATGTAGTGTGGTAGCATGCAGAAACACAGCCTGTGTGTAGGCACATAAGCAAAGTTAGGCTGCGTTATGGTGGTATTCGGGATTAAAAAGTAAGTGAACTCATTATTTCTCAAATACAGATACAAAAAATAAATGAAATATGTATTTTCATCTGTTTTGCACATTAGTTGTACTACAGATGTAAACCTACAGTTTTCTCATGGTTTAATTTGTGCTACACAATGCTAGAACTAACAGTGTAGTATAGTAATAATACACACACACACACACACACACACAGATTTTCTGTGATAATTTGTTAAAATGTATTAATAGAGCACTTTTCATGCCAGTGACAGCTCAAAGTGCTTTACAAGCAGGTGATGAAGCTTAATAGTTATGAAAGAAATTATAACTACTAATTTAGATTCATATAAGAATTTGAGAGAGTCTTGTTTTTAATGCACTGATGCCTGAGGCCCTGAAGATCACAGCCAGCCAATATTAATTTTCAGCCTTGTCCCTTGCATACAGTGATTTTTCTGGATTCTCTGAATCTTTTAATGATATTACGTACTGTTCATGATGAAATCCCCAAATTATTTGCTATTTTTACGTTGAAACATTGTTCTTGAATTATTGCACTCTTTGCCTGTACAGTCCTTCAAAGAGTGGTGAACCCTTCATAATCTTTCCTTCTGAAAGATTCTGAAAGACTTTTTATACCCAAACATATTATTGATCTGTTGCCTATTAACCTAATTAGTGGTAAGGTGTTTCACCGGGTGTTGTTTTAGCACTATGCAATTTTACTGGTCTTTTGTTGCCCCTGTCTTTTTTGAAACATGTTACTGGCATCAAATTCAAAATGGACAAAAATAATTAAATTTGACATGTTGTCTTTGTACTATTTTCAATTAAATGTAGGTATAAATGATTATGGATTTGCATATCATTGCATTATGCTTTAACTGACTTTTTTGGAAAAAGGCTGATATATTAATTCCAGGTGTGAACGGGGCCTTGTTGGGGTAGTGTGGTGTGCATGTCTGGGTGGCAGACTGAACCATAGTCTAACAATGTGGAGGGCAGTGATGTTACCCACTACACTATGCCATCAAAGCTAAATGATTCAATACTCAGCTGTGTTAACTAGACAGCTACTGCTGATACCTGTGTAAACTGCTGCTTGTGCCATTGTTTATTCTTCTTTGTTACCTTTCTGCTATCGTGATTTACATAGCTGGTTTGATTTTCTCCTCTCCTGATGCCCACTAATTTTACACAGAGTTTAGATTCATTTGAGAATCAAAGGATGAAAATGTTTACAGAAGAAAGTACTGAGATGTACTTGTAGTGCTTCTAGGAAAGGACTAGCAAGGTATCAGGTAGGCTACAACCCTAATGGCAACTTAAAGATTCATTTAAAAAGGTTTGACATACAAATATTTATAAATCACACATATACAGTAAAAAACCCTAGATAGATAGAACAAATACATATATACAGGTATAGTAAAAGCAAACAGCAATAACAGCCAAAAATCTTTTTCAAAGATGGTAAAAATAAATGATAAAATAGGAGCCGCTAATTTGGATAACCAGTGGTGTGGCTGAATGTGTTGCATGTTTTTGAATTGCTTTGCGTAACTGTGAAGTTGCATGGAACTTATGTTGTAAGTTCATCATGCAACTAGTTGCATGAAAGAACTACTCTGGTCTAACGGGGTCATGTCATTTTTAACTCTCTTGTGATAGTCTAAAGCGATCTATTACAAGAAGCCAGAAAGCTTTATGAAGCTTTGAGCGTGCCTCAGCCACGTTTTAAAAACAAAATGATCTCTTCTATAATTCTGAGCTCATGAAGAGGTGGTAACAGCATGTACGTGCCAAAACAGCTTCAGAAACTCATCTGTTACAGGAACCAAAGAAGGCATGCAGCAAGCAGACAGTGGTTTACTCAGTGTTTGGTCCATTTAAATGTATTTGGTAAGTATTGCATTCATATGTTGCTAAACAAACCTTTTGGAAGTGTACTGAGATCAACCTCCTCAAGGTGGTGAATGGCAGAGCCACACTAACAGAGCAATCGTACGAGGGTTTGTTTGAATCCAATGTACAAGTACGAACCTTTAGACTCCGGCTTAGTACCTTCCAATATAAAACTGCATTTAAGCATAAAACTGCCTGTGTAACAGGGGCTTATGTTTTGACTTTTGGAAAATGATTTATGTGGAATCGACTCCTATCATTTGGAATTGAAACAAGAGTCGACTCCAGAATTTCTGGAATCTGAAAGCCCAAGTGTACGCATTCATGTGTGTGTCTGTATATAGCACTGTCAGTGTGATAAGCGCAGATGCTAATTAGAGAAAAAGCTCAGTGTTTTATTCTGGGCTGCTTTAAAATGGGTGACTCATTTCTCTATTACAGCAGTGTGTGTGTGTGTGTGTGTGTGTGTGTGTGTGTGTGTTTGGCAGCCATGAAGGTCAGCTCTCTCAGTTCTGTGCATATGGTCTCCACAGCCGGACACAAAACTGGACCCTAGGGTCTGCTACTCTAATATTCATCAGCACACACACACACACACACACACACACACACACACACACACACACACACACACACACATTACACATTTGTTTATCCAGGGAAGTCACACTGGCCTTTATTTATTAAAATTGGGTATGATCAAATCTGATTAGAAAATGAGAAGACAAAGTTCACAGACAACATTAGACTATTTGTTGTTCATCGGTTTCTTCTTTGGTGTATATGTATGAGGTTCACATCTGGTGGAATTGTGTCTAAATTTGAGCATAAACATTTAACAACATAAAAAAATGCTTGATTTGGCAGTTAACCAAAACTAATATCAATAATATGTATAATACCAACATAAAAATCAAACGCACGTAGGTAAACCAAATAAGACAAACTATTCCACGTTCCATTTCAAGACATCTTACACTGAGCTTTGGTGTTACACTACTGACTCCACACAAAGAATAAAAAATACAAAACTCTGCTGGAAGCATCTCTTACACTGTCAATAATACAGTGTTTAAATATGATACATTAGGACAATAATCACACTACACCATCACATCATTCTGACATCTTTAAAAAAGTAGGAGAAAGTTTGTGCATTTCCCATTTTATTCTATGCAGTAATCATAATTTTAACACTATAAATTCCACTCGTGCTCCGCCCCCTCCACACTCACGGCTCTCTCTCCGGCGTCCTCGCCAAGGTTCTTCGCTGCTGAGTGTTCGGGGCCTGGGGAGCGGGCGCATGCCACATACCCCCAACACACAACTCAGGCCAGGAACCCCCTTGGAGCTGGGTCGGGAATGGAAGGGTTGCGTGCTCCGAGCACCCTCTCATGTGCTACCCCAGGCTCAAGGAGGACATTGGAGGCAGGATTTAAGGTTGCAGCGGCCATGTTTCTAATTTCACACAAGATAAACAACAAACAAAACCAACCAACACTAAGCTGGCCACTTTTCAGTGGCTCAAGCTAGCTAGACTTTTCATTCTCTACCTTGAGCTTTTCAGCTCTTCAGTCTGTTTTTTGCTGCTGCTCATCCCTCTCTCACTCTGTTCCCTCTCAGCTCTTTCTAAAGGTGCTCATGCTGCCAGCCAGATGACAGTCAGGTGGCTCTCATGATGGGCAGTGTAAGCACCACAGCCGAGAGGGAACAAGAGCTCAATGCTCTGCCTCCCCGTTACCGCCCCTAGCTGGCAGCTCAGCTGGAGCTCGGGACTCGCTCCTTGCACTGGTGCCTCTCACGGTTGGCACCAGCGTCCTCGTCCTCCTCCTCCCGCTGCCAATCTTGTGCCTCGCATCTGTCCGGAGAGCTCAGGCTTTGCACTCTGCCCCCTCCATGCTCACAGCTCTCTCCCCGGCGTCCTCGCCGAGGTTCGTCACCACTGAGTGTTCAGGGAGTGGGTGCATGGCACACAGACACAGAGTGGTTTGTATATTAAAGGTAGTCAAATCTGTTCTCTATTTGACTTTGACAAATAAGGATTAAGTACAATTAAAATCAGCAAGATTAAAATCTTTTGTACACTGGCCAAGAAGGCAGCACACAAAAATTCTCTTGTCATGTTGTACATGTGGCATGTCCATAATATCATCTCAGGGTCAAAGCCATCTCTGCAGGAAAAAAAAAACACGTTTTCGAAGTATTGGCGGCATCACACCCTATGATAACTTGACTTATATCTGTGCCAACTTGACCCATCCCAGGCCTGTGTGGTGATACTAACCCAAACCCAACACAAACCTCAGACTTTGAAATCCAACCTGACCAGGCTCAAGCAGTACTGCTAAATTTAAAACCTGTACCTGACCTAAATCTGCATCTTTGAGGCAAAATCTGACCAGAGCCAACTGGTTTAGTTAAATGAAAACCATACTCACCCCAGATCTACAATTGATGACACCCAACTAAAACAGCTGCATTTGATACCTGAACCCAACCTGAACCCACAGCTTTGAGACCTGAGTTAATCACACCCAACTGGAAAAGCTAAATTTAAAACCCAAACCCAAAAACCTACAACTTGGAGACCTGAGCCAACTCCAAACCAGACCAAAACCTGCAACCTTTGAGACCAGTGCCAACCACAGCCAGCCGTTACAGCTGATTTTAAAACCCAAACCAAACACGAACCTGCAACTTTGAGCCCTGAGCTGAGCCAAACAGACCTCACTAATACTGCTAAATCTGACACCTGAACTTAAAGAGATCCTGCTTGCTTGGACTGAAAGAGTTGGTAAGAGTTTACAATGCTTTGCTTTGTAACTTAATTGTTCGAGTTGATTAACAATAGACCAAACTCTACACACTTATCTGAAGAGTAAGCTTTTGCTGTAGTGTTTGACTGGTGTGAGGAAACGACTGCATTCACAATAAATGTAAGGAAGAATGCTGAAGAAGTTCTTTATTGTACATGACCAGTGTACTTTTTGTGTGGTGTAACAACCAGGTCATAATGCGTCCACAAAGAAGACATTTGTCCTTTGTAACAGTTCCCCTTCTGTGAGCTTTCTGATAATTTTGTCCATGGTGAACTGAAAGATCTATTTTGTAGTACACATAGTAGACTACCCTAGAGTGTTTGTGTGTGAGAGAGAAAATGCAGTACATTACTTCAAATAAAAGCAAATCAACTACATAAAACAATATTCATTTGACAGCAAACCCTAACTTTACTGGCCCGAAACCCTGTGTGTTTTATCATTATTTATTTATTCCAGTGTCACTTGCTATTTTTCTGACCATTTTTGTTTGAGCAGGTTCTTTGCAGATCTCTTCAGGGTTGCATCTAAAATATCTTTGTACACATGTGAGTCTATGATCCCATTAGTGAACACAAGCTCACTAACACCACCAAGAAGCCTTGGATATACTACACAACCTTTAAAGTCCTAACAGATCTGACACTATACAACTGGTTTCTGCTGAAGCATCCTTTTATGGGCTTGTTTGGCCATAGATGCTTGGGAGGCATGGCTTAGTCTAAAACCCTATATTTTTTCATGCCTCGTTCAGCTCTTGTTGGGGAGCAGACCACTTGAGTACATGCATGTTACTATGTAAAGCAATAAATAACCACATTGACAGAACCTGTTAAAAGCAGCAGCAGCTATTCTGGGCAACATTCCCACATTTACACTGTCATTTCTCACAGTTTAATATCAAACCCATGTGTTGTCACATTTTTGCTGGACTAGCATTACAATATCACAGCTGAGTGATTAACCACAGCTCAGACAACACGCACACACACACACACACACACACACACACACAGACACACACACAGACACACACGGTGAAGTGTCAGTCGGAGTGTGTGGAGTGAGTGAACATGTCCTGTAAATTTTCTGATTTGATTGATCATTGCTTTACCTTTCATTTCTCTATTTCCACTAAGTATTCAATAATAATAATAATAATAATAATAATAATAATAATAGGGTCTACAGAAAATACACAGGATAAGTAATAATAGGGTAACATTGTAATAACAGGCCCTAATAAACACCAATGTCATCATTATCAAATTGTTTATTTGATACTACATAACAGATGTATGTGAATTGATAAATGATACTGTTTTAAATTCTGAACCATTACTTTGTGACATACAAATGATCGATAATTATTATGAACAGCAGAAACCTAATCATCAGTTAAAGTTAATAACGTTTTAGTTATTTTACGCTAACAAAATTCATTTACTCACTTTCATAATTATGAATGAATCTTGTTATAAATGACTAAGTAGGTATGTAGTATCTTACTACTTTGTGATGCATAAACTTTTCCTTAAAGCTTAGTTAAAGTTAGCTAAGTGGTAAATATCTACTTAAAAAAAAGCATTATTCATTAATCAGACCTCTATCATAAAGTTGCGACTTCATAAAGTTTTTAGGATGATATATTATATTAATTAAGACACCAGGTGAACAGTTCATTTAACTTCCTGTGATTAGAAAATCCATGAGCGACACCTGGATTCAAGGTCTAGATTTGTATACTTCTGTTCTAGAACCATCTCATCTATGTTAGACACAATGAATGTAATAGCAATGTGCATTGTGCCTAACACAGGAGGACCACCCAAAATGTTTAAAAGTTTGGTTATGTTGACGTGAGGGGTACTACTGTCTTGCTGTAGTTTGTATAAAATATATACTGCAAATCAATAAATGAACTGTATTCAGATTTGAAATCACTGACAGGAGGGTTGAGTTAGGAAGCACAAATACACACATGGTACTAGCATGTGTGTGTCTACAGGTGTGTGTCTTCCTCAGGCAGTGCAGGAAGTCATTTCACACTCTGAACAGCAGAAGGTGCCTGACTCACAGTCACGCACAATGTAGAAACCTTATGTAGGTCAGAAAGTGTGTACGTGTGTGTGAGTGTGTGTGTGTGTGTGTGTGTGTGTGTGTGTGTGTGCAAGCTTTAGATTTCAAACTGATGTGAAACTTTCCAGTTATATTCATTATACATGTTGCTCCTTCCTTTTGCAGCTCAAATCTTTTTTTATTCATTTGCTGCTCCTTCTGTTCCAAACAGATTCTGAAAGCCTTCTTGTGTTTATGAGCACCCACCCACCCACACCCACACACACACACACACACACGTACACACTCACTCACTCACTCACAATGGATTTACAGTAATTTGCAAGCCACTATGCCTTTATTTAATTTCTGGTCAACGCCCAATCAAATGTTTCCTCAGGGTACTGCATAGACTTTGTATTTGCCTTCAGTTCAACACAAAAGACCAAATGCAGATGTTGTTATACATCCACAAACCTGCACCGATCCCGCATTATGCTTGATGTTTGTAGATATAGCTTGAAAAGTCTATTCAGATTGAGTCGCTAACCCAAAAAATCACACATCTGACATTCTGGTCCAACTGGTCTGAAAGACAATAAAACCACTCACACACTACTCATTTCACTCTCCCAACTGTCGACTCTGACTGACCCAAACTGCAGACCAGAGCCAACCAGCCTAGACTCAGGCAAACCATCATATGGGTAGTAATGCCAAAGACTGCTGTCATAAAGAAAAACAGTCTTTGATATTTCTACCTCTGTGCTATACAGAATCGTTTCACATCTAACCATGTTTATACATCTCAGCCATTGAATCTCAACCACTGCAGAAATTTAGAAAAATCTGTGGAATTTCCCTACAAAATAAAGCTTGAACAGCTGACATGTTTTTGTTCCTGTTTTCGGTTGTGTTCTGTAAAAAAACATTCTTTTCAGTTTTTGTTTTTGTTTTCATTCTATTTCTAATCCATGTCCACAAGACATTTGGGTGTGAATAGCAAGTCCGTCTCTTTCTGCAGCACAACCAATCAGATTTCAGCTCACAGACGCTTCTCTCTCCGGCCATCTGTTCTTCGCACACACACGCACGCACACCTCCTGACGGGTGTCATCAATGATGGTAAAACACTGGAGTTTCCCACTGCCCTTCACACACTGACAGAATTAAACACACACACACACACACACACACACACACACACACACACACACACACACACACACACACACACACACACACACATCGGCTTGTAAGCTCCATGTTGATGCCTTTAATCACGTGTGTGATCTTGCAGTTGCAAAAGAAGAGATGTGAGATATCATGCTGACCTTTAAACTACACGTCAATACACACTGATCAATACTCCAGAGGGGAACCCTTGGGGTCTCCTAGGTGTTCAGAGAAGGCCTAATAATTTCTGGGAACTTTATTGTTTACTTACATTTTTATTTAATTATCATGCTTGTTACATTTAAACTCTTTTAATGTGCATATTACAGTAATATTCTTATCTATAATTGTTTTTTTGGGAACAAAAGGGTTAAAATGGTGAAATGGAAGAATGATCTAATCAGGTGGGGTCTATGTAGACACAGCCAAGCAAACTTTTGGTTAGGCCTTTAAGAGCTGAATTGAAGATCTTACATTACGGGGCCCCTCAGTGCAATGAGGGGGAAGAATAAGGCAATTCTTAGGGCCCAAAATAGGGGTATCCAAAATTAGTACCTTTTTGGGTGCTTGTGATTTTTAAGCTTACTAAACAATTCTTAATTGCATCTTGTATTATTGGGCAGCTGATACACAGTAAAAGTAAAGGGGTGGTAGACGTACAAGCAGACCTAGAACCACAGACTAAGGACAAAATCAACAGAAGAGCGCCATTTACAACAAATCATCAAAGGTCTACTGCCAGTGTTGGCTCTACCTAATGACAACTTCTAACAACAGCTGAAATGTGAAGAAGAAAAAGGGAAGATGAGGACAAAAAGCTTAAAAGATAAAGGTAGTTTTGTTTTTTGTGGTGTTAATACTATGCTAATTGTTTGATTTGTTACTAGACAAAAATAAGATCTGGGGTCTGTCTAATAAAACAGATTCAACATTCTGAATGAGTTTCAGCTTCACAAAACCTCACAAACAGAGAGGTACTTTCAATCGAGGTTTGAAAGCGTGACATTTATGACAAACAGTCAATCATGTGAAAGGAGGAGGAGCCTCCAAAGAAGGAAAAATAATTCATACTACTTAAATATGTAGAAGGGAAAGCATTTATAATGGAAAAAAGAGGAAGTGAAAGTGAAAGTGAAAAAGCAAAGCTGTCTCCAGTACAATCAGGGAAAGATTAAACTAAGCTTAAAGTTGGTCAACAAGACATATTTTGTGGTGAGACAGAACAGAATCCATAATGCTGAGAGGTTTTGCAGATCTCCAGAGTATCCTATCATCAGCAGTACTACATTATTACAGTACTACAGCAGTATTACATAGTTTCGGCTATTTGTCTAAAAAGTGTTCATTGTTATTAGTTAGCCTCTAATTTTATGCTATATAAAGCAACTTAGACCCCCTAGTTGCCTAGTTACCTAGCAAGTTAGACTCCCTTCCAAAAACTCCTGCTTAGGGCCCCAAAAATGTTGGAGTCGACCCTGAATACAGACAATACGTAATAATGCATACAAACCCTCCTGTGGTAATGGTAAGCCTGTAAATTGGCCAGTAGCAGCAGCACACACAAAGTTTAGTTTCACTTTGTTTTTGCTGCTGGTAGAATATACACAGGAGCAACATGTATAAAAAATAGTGGGTTAATGGGGCATGAAGACTTGATAGTAGGACACTGCCCAAATAAATGACCCCCTGATGCTGGGCCTGAAGTGAAGGCAAAGTAATGGTCCAGTGTCCACTTCATATGCTAAGGACCCACTCTAGCTTCGCGTTCTATCTTTCAGCCTGGGTGAAGTACTAATTAAAACCAGAATATTTCTGTAATTCTACAACTGCATTTGTATGATTTATAACTGGATATATGAGAATATTAGTAGAGATTTTAGTAGGTATTGAAAAATGTCCTATACTATTTAAAAGCATAAGTAACATGACATGCTATGGAGACATGTTACTTATATTCATATCCACCATTTACAGAACACTGAAGATTCTGTAAGTGGAAATCACTGCGGGGACTCAAGAACAGCTCGTCGCTGCATCCACAAATGCAAGTTACAACTCCACCTTGCAGAGAAGAAACCATATATAAATGCTCCTGCCGCCTTCGCTGGGTCTGGACTTAATTTAAGATGGACTAAGGCAAAGTGGAAATGTGTTCTGTGGTCCAACCAATCAAAGATTTCAATTATCTTTAGAAATCTTGAATGACACGTGTTCTGGGCTAAAGTGGAGAGGGACCATCCGGCTTGTTATCAGTTCAAAAGACAACATCCATGATGGTATGGGGGTGCATTAGCGCACATGGCATGGATGACTTGCACATCTGTGAAGACGCCATAAATTTCGAACAATATACAGATTTTGGAGCCAAACATTTAAAATATTTTGATTTTACTCAATATAACTATTAATTAAGAAAACCTTTTTCTTTTATTTTATTTTCTTAGATAGCCTATTTCAGTCAAAAAAGAGCTAACATCGTTCTGAATGTAATTATAACTGATTATAACGCATCGCAATGTAAGAGATATTAATGAAAGCTGTAATAATGTACAGTGTCACTTATCATCACAATATTGGCGAGTGTGTCCAGACTGTAAACACCCCATATGTGTGTACATTTGGCGCAGAATAAGGGGATTTCCCTCATTCTGCGCCAAATGTGCACACACACATATCCATGTCATGCTGCCTGAGACTGGACAGATGAACATGAGGAAAGGTCATGTGTGTGTGTCTGTGTATATGTGCCAGCTAGAAGGAAGATAAAAATGAAAAGATACAAATAAAAACAGACAGACGGAACTGACACTGAACACACAAACACACACAGCACATGGAGATTTGATCTCTCGCTCTTCTTTTTCTTTTTTTTTCTCTCGGTTCTCTTTCTACCTGTTTCTCTTTCTCTTCTTTCTCATCTCTCCTCTCTCTTCTTTTCCCCTTTTTCTTTCTTTTTTCTTTTCTGTTACTTATTCTTTTCTTCCTCATTCTTTCTTCTTTTATGCCCTTTTCTTCTTTTCTTTCACTCTCTGCCTCTCTCTCTTTCTCTCTCTCTCTCCCTCTCTCTCTCTCTCTCTCTCTCTCTCTCTCAATACTATGCCATTGACTTTCAGCTCCTACAAACCCAATTCCAAAAAAGGGACAGTATGTAAAATGCAATTAAAAACAGAAAAAAGTGATTAGTAAATTCTGTTTGACCTGTATTATATTGAAAATGGCACAAAAATACAATATTTGATATTTTATGTTATGAACTTCTGCTTTTTGCAAATACATGCTCATTGCCAAAAACAAATTCCAAAAAAGTTGGGAGAGGAGCATGTTTACTGCTGTGTTACATCACCTTTACTTTAAACAAAACTTCGTTTGGGGACTGAATATTCCAAACTGATCCCGTTTAGAAAGCAGAAATTCTTGCCAATTTTTTGAGCAAGAAAGGGAGAGGCTGTCCAGATATTGAGGTGTTTTAAATCCTATTGTTCTCATTTGAAAAGACACACAATCTGTGTGTGTGTGTGCATGTGAAGATTAAGATTAGACTATTTTAGTCAAACACGCACACACTCGCAGCAGGACTGAAGCCGTGTGTGATGGTAACTGGAGTGTTTGGCTTTTCTGTTGGATGGTTTTCATAGAGCTCCAACTGTTTCAAACGCTTTGCTTTGCAAGTTTTAATTTTATGTTCTTCCACACTGAGAGCTGTTCTACACTCTGTGCAGACTAAATAACTAACAGTCTCTAATCTTCTGAAAAGGCTTTGTACTAGATGATAGAATACTGCTGTAAGGATTTGTTTGCATTCAGCCACAAGAGCATTAATGAAGTCAGGTACTGAAGTTGTCTGATTGGTTCTCAGATGGAGACACTCAAGACCTTCTAGGTATTCAGAGAAAATTTCTAGGAGATTTTGTCTCATTTTTATTTTAAAAAAATTAGGAGTTGCATTCAAACTACGCAAGTATTGCAGTAATACTCTTATTTCATAGTTATGTTTCTTTTGGAAACAAACATCAGGATTTTTTCCCCTATGGTTTCTAGGTGAATTCCTATGTCAGCAGTGGGTGCGCCTGACACTTTCAGAACTATCACAGTGCAATAACTGCAGTGGAAATTCTTAGTCCATCAAGCATCTAACAGCACAGGATCAATGAGGCTGAAATTGGCTAAAATCTTCTGTTCTACCTTAAATGGTGCAGCTGTTACATCCAGAAAAGGCCAAATGTAACAGCTGCACCATTTAAGGTAAAACTGAAAATACTAAAAACTAGCCAGGACATAAGAAGAAACTAAGCAATTAACATTTGTAAGAGTCTTTTCAGATTCCACTGGAGTAAAATAAAATGCAAAAGCTCCACAATGAGAGGTGTGAACAACAGTAAAGCAGTCCAGGAGCTGAACCAACAGAATGAAAATAAACCCAAAAAAGGAATGAAGAACTCAGTGTTAGTGACTATAATGGAACTAAGGAAAAACTGCTCAATAATATACTGGAGTACACAAGCTTTTCTTTTCTGACCCTGAAACCTCCAGATATAACAAATGCATGCCTAATGTAAAATAGCAGGTTTGGAATTAAACCCAGATTACGACAGGCACGTGCTGAGGGAGTGACCTCGTGAATGCAGCCCGAATTATTCCTCTGCTGTTTTCCCTCATTCTTATGCAGAAATAACTCAACACTCTGTCATCTCTCTTCCTTCAGAGGAACATTAGCTGGCAAGTGGCAGGTACAGAACATGTGTGGATGTCCACACACACACATTTCTCTTTGTTCCCTCATGAGGGAACAATAAAACGCTTCCCAAAATAGTAGTCGCGTGCTGATCTATGTTTGAGTTTCTGAATGCAGGAGTGGCTGGATCTTGCAGTGAAGTGCCTGTAGAAAAAAGCAATACATTGGTAATATATGGTAATATATTCTCTTTGTATTTGTGAACATCAGGACAACGTACAAAAAAAACATATTTTATGCTCATAGAGAAGGTTCGCGATGGTTTGGATCAAATTGGTTTGGCTTGGCTTAGTTCATTTTGTCTTGGTTCAGCTCAGTTTGGCTGAGCTCAGTTCAGCTCATTTAGTTTGTCTCAGTTTAGCTTGGTTTGTCTCATGCCTCCCGCCCAATGACCGCTGGGATAGGCTCCAGCACCCCCTGTGACACTGAGGGAGAAGCGGCTTAGAAAATGGATGGATGGATGGATGGATGGATGGGTGGATGGGTGGTTTGTCTCATCTTATGTTGGTTTGCCCTGGCTCAGTTTGGCTCAGCTCGTTTTAGGTCTGCTTTGTCTGATTTGGCTCAGTTCAGTTTTTCATGGCTCAGCTTGGTTCATCTCAGCTTTGAATGAGGTTGTCTCAGCTCAGCTTGTGTTGTCTCAGTGAGGCTTGTCTTGCTTTACACCAGCTCTGGTTGTCATGGTTTGACTCAGTTGTCTCATTTAAGCTCGGCTGAGGTTGTTGGCTTGACTCACATTGACTTATTTGACTCATATTGTCTCAGCTCAGCTCAGAAATTCTCAGCCCAGATTGTCTTGGTTTAGACCAGCTCTGCTCTTCTTGATTTGGCTCAGCTGAAGTTGTCTTGTCTCAGTCCATCTTGTCTTGGCTTGTATCAGCTTGGATTGTTCATCTGGATTGTCTCAGTTTGACTCAGTTTGGCTCGATTTATCTCGACTTGGCTTAGCCACACTCGCTCGGTTTGACGTGGCTTGGTTCCCCTCAGCTTGGCTTCTTGTCGCTTTTCTGATTGTTTCAAGTCTTGGTTTGGCTTGGGTCATCTCCTTTATGGCTCGACTTGGACTGTCTCGCTTTGGTTCAGACCGGCTTGGCTTACTTTGTCTCAGCTTGTCTCATATTGTCTCAGTTTGGCTTGCCTTGATTTGTCTTGGCTCAGCTCAGTTTGGCTCGGCCCGGCTTTTTTCCCAGCCTGCTTGTGACAAGTGCTCTGAGATATGCTGAAGCCTGAACAATTCTGATGTGTTAATATTTCAGTAATAAGCGCGCTTGTTGTCATCGTCACTGTCTTTTGTTTGGCTTTGGTCCTCACAAGGACCTGAGGCAGAGGATTCAGAGGTTGCTATGGCAACCGTGTTACGTAAGTTGTCATGGAGATAGGCTGGGGAGACGAGGACAGGTGTGACAGTGTGGTGCTGTCGTCCCCAAAGGCGAGTCACTCGGCGACACGGGCATCCAAAATGACCTTCTGTTATAGGAGTGACACACATACAGGCAAAATTTCAGTGTGTATGTGTGATGGAGTGTGTTAATTAATGATGTATGCTGGTATTTTAGGGCTGATTCTGGTTAAGTGGATCCGGATGATAATGCTCCTCCATCTCCTCTCCTTTTTGCTCTATTATTAATCGTGCTGGCAGTGAAACGGGCGAGCGAGATACAGAGAAAGAGAGAGCGGGAGAGCTGCTGGAGCTGAATTAGTCATATATTCTCTTTAGCTCTGTCTCAGTAGCTTCAGAATTTCAGCTACACTTGGTTTGTATGTGTGTGTGTGTGTGTGTAGGAGGGCAGTTGTACGGGTTGGTAGCTTGGCCAGACTTAGCTCAGGTCAATAAGGAAAGACGAAACTGCCATCATAGTTCTTTTCAAAGACTCAAATCATTTGAGTCAGTTCACTGATAAGGATTCAATCCTTATGAATTGTTCAGTGTTCAAAGAATGTTTGAAATATTAGTCCAAACCCTGCGGCAGGGGTTCCCAAACCTTTTCATGCCAGGACCCATATGTATAAGTGGTGTTTCTCCCAAGACCCACCAAATATTTTATGAAGTGAAATAAGACAGAAATTTGTCACAGAAGTCCATAAAGATGAAAAACAAAAAATGCTGCATCTGCTGTAAACATGCCTACTCTCCTCCTACAGCAGTGCCACAGTGTGAGATTTTCCAAGTTTAAAGACTCAAAAAAATCCCTTCTGATGATAGAGAGAAACTTTAGAACACATACAATTACGTTGGGGTAGATATTTAGGGGTGGCTGACCTGTTTCATTACCTTGTAAATGCAGAAGGAAGGCAGAGTGCTAACAAAGTTAATATATTATTGCAACAAGTGAAATCATTTACTGACTTTTAATATCTTAAAACTATTAGAGAGGAGAGCCAGTCAGATCTGTTATGTGAGGAACGACACTACCCATTATTTAATGTTACTCAAATGGGGTCTGAGTTGTGATGTGAACAGCAAGTGGTCTGAAATCTCATCAGTGCTAAAGAAAACCAGACTTTGGAGAGGATGACAATAAAAACAAGCATCTTTGAACAAATCAGGCCTAACCTCTCACTCGATGCCCAGTCGACCAAACTGAAACTTATTATTGGACATATTCTGCGAAGAACCAATTCAGTGGAAAAGACAATCATGCTTTAATGAGTAAGGATAAAAAAGGATATGAATGGATATAGTCAGAGGACTCATAAACAAGCCTAAAGACCCGAGCAGAAGACAAGGTAATCTGGAGAAAGTCTATCTATATGGTCACCAAGAATGGGAAATAACACAATAACAAGAGAGTCTCCTTTAAAATTGGCTTAGATCATGAACATTGTGAGGTCAGTTACAACTAGTCACCTTGCAGTTTCACTTTAACACAACTGGGTTTGGTTCAATTAAAAACAACTATATGCGAAAACACATTATCAGCTACACACAAAAAACTCATCCAAAAGCTCCTTTGGACCTTATGTAGCCTGTGTAACTTAGCCTAGAACAGGGGTGGGGAACTGATGGCCATAGGGAATTCCGCAGGGGTCTATATTAGGACCATTACTATTTACACTATACATGTTACCGTTAGGCACAGTTATAAGTAACCATGGCGTAAACTTTCATTGTTATGCAGACGATACTCAACTGTACATATCAGCCAAACCTGATGACCAATACAGGTTAAAGAAAATGGAGGACTGTGTAAAAGATGTGAAAGGCTGGATGTCACGCAACTTCCTCCTATTAAACAGTAACAAAACAGAGGTTCTCCTTCTGGGACTAAATTAGTAAATTACCAGATTTAATCTTAAATCTCGCTGACTTTCCAGCCACACCTGGATCAGCAGCAAAAAATCTTGGCGTTATAATGGATTCAGATTTATCATTCGATCAACACACAGGCGGCATCACTAGGACAGCTTTTCTACATCTTTGCAACATTGCCAAGATAAGAAATGCCCGGTCCCTGCGTGATGCGGAAACACTAGTACATGCCTTTATTACTTCTAGGCTAGACTACTGTAACGCACTACTGTCAGGATGCACGAGCTGGAATTTAAACAAACTCCAACTAGTCCAAAACGCCGCAGCCAGGGTCCTCACTAAAACTAGAAAATTTGAGCATATTAGTCCAGTGCTATCATCACTTCATTGGCTACCTATTAAATTCCGTATTGATTGATCCGTATTGATCCATACAGAGTGCTGGCTTATTAATAGTCCCCAGAATTCATAAGGCTGCAGCTGAGGGAAGAGCTTTTTCTTATAAAGCCCCCAAACTCTGGAATGATCTTCCAGAAACTGTTTGGGACTCAGACACAGTCTCAATCTTTAAGACTAGGCTGAAAACTCACTTGTTCAGTTTAGCTTTTGGTAGCTAATGTTCCCCCTTAGATAAAGGCAGCAGATCCAGGGGTCCATGGACACAGGGAATTATAGTAAACTGAGACGCTGGTGCTGTCGTCCCGCTGCTCGCACGCGGTCACTCAGGTTTGTGGACGGTGGAGTGGAGGGATGCCGAACTGTTTCAGAGTGCTTTAGTGTCTGTGTCTCCTTCTGGTTCTCTCCTTTTAGTTAAGCTGTCATAGTCAGATCTGCCGGAGTCATTAGCCTCACTCTGTAAATGTTTACATTCCCTGTTTATGTACAAACAGATAGAATAAAACTAATTCCATTTACCTGCTTTCTTTCCGAGTATACAATCGCCCACATGTCTGGCTGGACACTGAAGGACGACTGACTGTCGAGCCCTCCTGCTACCCACTTCAGACCAGCTGCCCATGCCCCAGCTACCACCACCTACCTTGGACGCGCTGCCCACCCTACGCTGATGTTCTCATAGACTCCTAGTTATTCCTAATACCAATATTACTGCTATTAATATTAGTAGTATAATCACTTGTAGGTAGTTTGACCAGAGGAGGATGGGTCCCCCCTGGTGAGCCTGGTTCCTCCCAAGGTTTCTTCCTCAGTTCTGACGGAGTTTTTCCTTGCCACTGTTGCCCCTGGCTTGCCCACCAGGGGGTTTCTGTACATTCTTACAGTCCTGTTGAAACTTTGTCTTTTCCGAAATTCTGTAAAGCTGCTTTGTGACAACATCCGTTGTAAAAAGCGCTATACAAATAAATTTGATTTGATTTGATTTGACATAGTCCACCACAGTTTGTTTATTTGCCTGTTCTAGCACACAAGTAAACCTGGCAATTAGCTAATGATTTAAATCAGGTGTCAGGAAAATATTATACATTGCCACATTGGCTATAGCTAAACAAGTGGGTTAATCAGAATAAATCTTTCAATGAAGTTCAGTTAGTTCAGGCAAAATATTTTTTGTTAATGCACATCGTCACTGCATTGGCTAAAGCTGAGCAAGTTCAGACCAAATCTTTCATGTAGGTGAAGCGTCTAGCTTATATAGTTATATAGTTGATAGAGTAAAACACCCGGTACATTCTTACTGGGCTTGGCCAGTGTCTCAGCAGGATCTGACATGGTTTGATGGTCAGATGTGAAATGTGGGTCACTGTGTCATTAGTGTAGTGCAGAAATTCATCTCTGGATCTCTGCACTGAGAGAAATGTATAAGTATGCTGGATAGAAATTGTATTAATGTTTTTAAGCCAGACACATGTAGAGATAGACCCAAGTCTGGATCATCCAATGGGTTTCATAGGCACAAGTTCAGGGGCCCAAGCCACTAGGCGGCCCCCGTGAGAAATTATGGGAAAACCCAAATATGTTTTGACTCATGGTGGAATGTTTACTAGAGGAACAGTGGTAAAAATAGGGTGACCAAATTTCCCTGTTTTCCAAAGACAGTCCCCTATTTCTGGGGATAGTCCCCAATCTTGGTGGCCTATTCCCAGCTAGAGCTGTCCCAGGAAATGTCCCCGTGAATTGAAAACATAGTGGGAAGTCCTAAAGGCTGCATTTTAGTTACCGCGAGTGTCATGCAAGACTCTATAAAAGGGTTACAAACCTGAAGCAAACATGGTACTATGTGACGCACAGAGGTGCACATGGCAAAAACGACACATCATAGCACCTCGGACCCTGCACACTGTCATGCTGTGCACCTCCGAATTTCGTTGGGCATTTACAGCATGTGTGGCACTTCATTCAAAATGAATGAATTTAAAGGGAGATTAGCTTAGTTCACCTATACAGGCGCATGTATGAGAGCTCAATCATATAATTTCACAGAAAATACTGCCAGAATGTCAGAAGAGCTACTGTAAATGCTAACGTGTTCACTCCAGGTTTGTGCGCCATCTGTGGAGTGAGGTACTCTGTTGTTAAAATGTAACTGTAAAAGCGTCTACAGTAGTAGTATTCTCTGTATTCTCTAGCAGGATATTTTATTGATATATTGACTGCTGATCCGGAAATGCCCATGGTTTTCATTTTGGAAAACTGGTCACCGTAGGTAAAAATAAATACAAACACCTAACAGTCCTAACAGAAGCAAGAGCAACAAAAACAAAATGCTTCCAGTATAATCAATGAGGACGTCTACAGCAGCTACGAGTGGCAGGGCACGATGTGGTGAGATGCGACATGCCATTATTGTCACATTGCTCTGCAACTCAAAAATGGATGAGAAGAAAATATTCCATTAAGTGGAGAAGAGAGGAATCTCTATCACCCTTCCAGTAAACAATTTGGAGAGAAAGAGCCAGAATGCTGGAAGTTATAGAGGTTAATACCGTTTGTTAGCTAGTTAGGTTAGCTAAGTAGATACAAGTTAGCCTGACTGAGCTGCCCAGTGCCAAGGCAGTAAAATGCTATTTTAACTAGCTATGTAATTCAGACTACTGGTGTTAAATGTGGGGATAATACAACTCGTTACAAATTCTATTACACACATGCCTCAAACCACAGCTGGACAGCTCCATCAGTAAAGCAGCTACCTTTTGATAGGTCTGTTCAGAGACTTGTTTCCAAAACACATTCAGCAATGTTAAGGTCTGTTTGTTTCATTTGAATTTTTTTTGTTTGTTTATTTGTTTTTCTTACAACTTCTTAACAGCTACACATACTTTTAGACTCATAGTTTTGAGTTGTCTTCTCACAGTGGAAGGACAAACAGAATTTTTTTCAAATATGAAGATTTTTTTTCTTTCTTGAAATACTGTTTATCTGATGGTGAGAGTTTTGGTGATCTACCAGGAATTGCACTGAAAAGAAGTTAGAAGTCCCATTTTATTTGAGTCTTTTGACAGTTTTTGAACTTCAGTTTCGGAAATTTCTTTTCTCTTATTTATGCAAGTGGTTTATCTTATATCTAATCTCCTCAGAACTAGACTCACCGGCCACTTTATTAGGTACAGGTGCTAGTCAAAGGTTGGACCCCCTTTTGCCTTCATAATTGCCTTAATTCTTCATGGCACACTTTCAACAAGGTGTTGGAAACGTTCCTCAGAGATTTTGGTGGTTATTTGAGTTCCTGTTGCCTTTCTATCATCTGGAACCAGTCTGCCCGTTCTCCTCTGACCTCACATCAACAAGGCATTTACAAGGCAACGTTCTCTGTAAACCCTGGAGATGGTTGTGCGTGAAAATCCCAGTAGATCAGCAGTTTCTGAAATACTCAGACCAGCCCGTCTGGCACCAACAACCACGTTCAGAGTCCCTTAAATCCCCTTTCTTCCCCATTCTGATGCTCGGTCTGCACTTCAGCAAGTCGTCTTGACCACCTCTAAATGCCTAAATGCATTGAGTTGTGGCCATGTGATTAGCTGATTAGCCATTTGTGAGGTGTGTGTGAGTGTTGAGTGTGAGTGTATGTCCTTAAATAATAAAACACTTGTAATTAATCGTTATTAATTAATGACTGGAAATTAAATAAATGAAGGGTGGTCTCTGACCTTGCACAATGTTGTAACTCACTAGTCATTAGACGGCCAAGTGGATAACCTGACAGTCTAGTACACTTGAGATTAGTGTTCAAATCCCTGTTTGGACAGTAAAGCTACAGTCTCAAAAAAAATGTACTAAACTGTCATTGGGGTGGTACCCTCAAGTATACCTCTTCATTTCCTTTAGTTAGGGAACTTAATTATAACACACTTCATTGTAGTTTTGAGTTGCACTGCTCTGTCTGAATGAAAACATTCTTTATGAAAAGGTAGAAATATGTACTTTTACCTTGAGAAAATGAAGGTACATTTACATTGTTTGTGCCCTCATGAACAAAAATGTACTTGTACAGAAGTAAAAAGGTTGTGAGCATGCAGATGAGGAAAAATGAACAGAGCTCAGATTAGAAGGCCTCTAGGAGAGTGTGTGTGTGAGTGTGTGGGTGTGTGTGTCTGTTTGTGCATTTAAGACAGAACCAATAGACTTTGAAAGAAAGAAAGACAGAAAGAAAAAAAAGAAAGAAATTGTGAAAAATAGAAGAGAAAGACTGAAAGAGAGAGAATGAAACAGGAAGACAGATAAAGAGAGACAAAGAGGCAAGCAGATAGACAGACAGACAGGCAGACAGACAGACAGAGAGAGAGAGAGAAGGCAGAGCGAAAAATAGAACAGGGAAGAGAAAGTGAAAAACTGAAGAGAGAAGAGAGAGAGTAGTTAAAGTCCTTGAGCTCTGACCCTTTCTCTACTCCTCTCAATATCACCTTACACACACACACACACACACACACACACACACACACACACACACACACACACACACACACACGCATACACACAGACACACACACAGGTGGAGCTGAAGTTCCTCAAAGCTGAAGGTCAGAGAGTCTCAGCTTTCTGCACTAAAACACTGTGAAGACACAAATATACACACTGTCTCCGTCTGTTTGACAAATGGCTGTGATTCTCGTCAGCAGTGGGACATCGCAGTTACTTAATCACAATTCACCACTTTGGCTTTGTGATCAGTTCATTATGGAAATGAAAACAGAGACATTATAAAGGCGGAGACAGGTCACTGGTTGTAAGATGAATGGGGACGCTCGTATGGCTCAACATGGTGTCTGTTTGTCATGGTGACAAAAAAGGCAACCAGCATGTTGTGGAGATTAGTAATCAGGACAAGCTGAAAAATCTTCCTTCCTTCTTGTGTATTATTTAATATGCTACAAACTGTTCATAATATTATTGTCAGATTTTACAAGCGATTTCAATTTTTTTTGTTTTTGAAACGGTAATTAGCATTCGGTTCTGAGTTACAGAATAGAGTTTAAGGTATTATTACAGGTCTAAAAATCACTTTGAAGGAGCAGCATATTTATCTGATATCCTGCACCGATATGAGCCAAGCAGCTCTCTGATCCGCCTAACGTAAAGACTAAGCAGCATTTAGCTACTACGATGCGCTGAACCAGTTGATAGAGAACATTAGAAGAGCCCTGACACTACATATGTTTAAATCTGGGCTTAAAATATTCCTATTTAAGGAAGCTCTTGGCTCACTTTGAAACAATATTAGTTCTACTGCACTTCTCTCCTGAAATGACACTTTCTTGTGCTCATTTCATTCAATTTAATGACTAACTTCTTCTCTTTTAAATTCTACTGTTTTAATCATGCTTTATGAATAGACTTGCCTTGCCTACCTTGCAGGGGCATCACTGAAAGAGAGGAAACCCACATTAGCAGGATCTCACTAATGCATGTATGTTTGTAATTACAAATTTCATGTATATGAAATAAATGTTTGCTGTGCCAGATTGTGAGTGTAAGTGAAGTAAAAGTGTTTGGAGTCTAGATTTTGCTTGTTAAATTAGAATCAGGAGCTATGAGGCTAATTTTGCTAACAAACTCTAGGACTCAATAGTCACCAGAATAGTCCAAATGTTTTCTAGAAAAATCCATATGGAAAAAAAATGTATGGACAAATATTTCCACAGCAAGAAGGACCTAGGTTCGATTCCCCGGCTGGGCAACCAGGGCCCTTTCTGTGTGGAGTTTGTGTGGGTTTCCTCCCACAGTCCAAAAGACATGCAGTTAGGCCTATTGAACATGCTAAATTGCCCCTAGGTGTGAGTGAAAGTGTCTGCCTCTCTGCCCTGCAATGGACTTGCGACCTTCCATCCGATGACAGCTGGGATAGGCGACCCTGCACCCCCCGCAACCCTGAGGGATAAGCGGTTTAGAAGATGTGTGTGTGTGTGTGTGTGTGTGTGTGTGTGTGTGTGTGTGTGTGTGTGTGTATGTGTGTGTGTGTGTGTGTGTGTGTGTGTGTGTGTGTGTGTGTGTGTGTGTAGGGAAATATTACACATAGAAATGTACCACAAAAAATAAATAAATACATATATGTAAATTCAGTTATTAAATACCTTTGGAAATGTATGAAAATAGCCAAAATACTAGTCTAATGCATGTCACTGTCTGGATAACTTTTGAGATGAATTCTGTATACTGAATATTGTATTCCAGTATCTTAATTTTAAATGTTAGCAAATGAACCTTTAACAAGTGTATAATCCAGAAATTGATGTACTGTGAAAATGCAGTTTGATGATTTGATCTTGTTTATTTGACATACATTTTGTGTGAGTGCTGTCTTACCATCTACAAACAATGGTTAACACAAAGTGCATGGCAAAACCCAGAAGTCAGTACCGTTCATTGAGTACATTTATATTTAGTTATATGTGTAACCTTCATTAAAACCACACACAATTGAAAAATATAATAACAAATACAAATAAAAGCATTTAAAATATTTAACAAATACATTTTTGGCTATTTTCATATATTGCAAAAATACATGACAAATACCTTGAGAATATATTTTTTTCCACATGGGAATATACATCCACAAAACGTTAAGCAGGTAGAGCTGATTAACTTGCTCAAACCACACCATTAAGGTCTTTATTAAGGTTGCACTAAGGTGGTTTGTGAATACAGACCCTGTTGTTTAAAGTCCCTGCCAGCAATTTTTATAGTTCACAGTAACTCATACTGTTCTTTAAACCACACTGACATCATGTCCTTAACAAGGACCTGGATGTGGTTTGAGTGGCTTGAGAGCTTTGGTGATGTATTTGTACAGAAACTAGTGTTTGTTAACATTGTTAATCTCATAGCTCCAGTTCTAAACTAAACTAAAGAACTAAAGAGACCCAATTTAGTCCCAAATGTGTTTCGACCAATATACTACATCTGTGGTAAGTGGAGAACTAAATTAAAAGCCAGTGTGGGAAAACCACCACTAGCTTAGCACCAACAAAATGCGTGCTGGTGGAAATTAGTGTTATTGTAGAAGTGGTAATAAAGTTACCAGAAAAGCAAAGATTTTACAATATTTTCCTATTATTTTACAATACTGTCCTGAAAGTGGTACATAGCCTCAGTCTAAATACTGTTTATACAACCTTTTACTGAACCTGAGGCCTGTCAGCTCTGTAAAACTTACCAATAATGTGTGTGTGTGTGTGTGTGTGTGTGTGTGTGTGTGTGTGTGTGTGTGTGTGTGGAGACTGAGAGATTGTGCCAGTAGGCTTTGTGCCAGACACACAGAGAGAGAGAGAGAGTGAGAGAGAGAGAGGAGAGAGAGAGAGAGAGAGAGAGAGACAGACAGACAGAAACAGAACAGAGAGAGAAAAACAGAACAGAAAAAGAAAAGGAGAGAGACAAACAGATAGAGTGAGAGAGGGTAAGAGCAAGAGAAAGACTGAGTAAGTGAAAGAGAGAATGGAGAGGTAGAGAGACCCAGAAGAGAAAGATAAAGAGGGTGATGGCAAGAGAAAGAAAGAGACGCAAGGGAAAGACTGAGGGAATCTGAGGAAAAGAAAGAGGTAAGAAGATAAAAGAAATTGAGTAAAATCTGTATTTGCCATTGTAGCAGAAACATTTACAGGAGTATATAAACGTGCAAATCAGACTGTAAATGTGTAAAAGCTTTATTATACTTTATATGGTTTATATGGTCAAAATGTACCACATTAAGCTTTTATAGATTTACAGTCTGATTTATCTTGTCCATCAGTTTTCTATAGAAAAGTGACAGAATTGTATTATTTCATTAAATAATCAAGTTATGCTTCCATTCGCCTGTCATTTCATAACATTTATTTGCAATGTTTTAACTGAAAACAGCGGTTCCAGACTTGAACAGTGGTGTACATCAGTACTGTCCCATTTCTGTCATCCTCAGATTAATAGTTACGGTCTGAGATGTTGTCGTGTGCCTGCTTTAGTGTAAGTGCTAAAAGCTCTCCAGTTGAGTCCAGTGTGTGTGAAATCAGCTCCACTCTGCTCAGATCAGCTGCGTAATAAACCCCATGCTAGAGAGGACTTCACTTAATGGAGAGCGTTTACACAGGGACGTCAGAAATGTCAGTTCTGAGAGGGCCGCTGTGTGACTCACTGAACATTACATCGCTCAAATCACACACAAGGGCCGGCTAATGACTATTCACTGTTATTACTGTATAACTACTGCGTTATTACCCTTTGAACTCAAATCATATCACTTCATGCTGTTAGATCATACAGTGGATGATAATACCCATTTTTACTGAAAAAGTCAAACAGGACAGGACACTGTACACAACAAACAGAACTTACTAAAGCATCTCACACAGTGTCATAAATCCATTTTGTTGAATGTAGTGGAGAACATTTAAACACATACTAACATGGCAGTTTTAAAGGCTGCTAAATAAAGCAAACTGAACCTTTTCTGTTAGTGCAGCTAGCTTTGAATGCTGTGAAATAAAAGACAAGACTTCTCTGTTAAAGTGGCCAGTTTTAATGCTACTCAAATGAACTCATTTTCTATTTTTGTTGATGTGGCTAATATGGAATGCTGGAAAAAATAGCCCAATCAATCCTGTAATAGTAGCTGCAAAATGGACATTAATTAACATGTACATTAACAAATTCTGCTAAATAGAGCAAGTTTAACATTATTGTTAACGTAGCTAGTTTTTAAATGCTTTTAAATAGAGCAAATTTAATGTTCTTGTTAAAGTGTCTAGAATTCATTCTGCTACAATGAGCAAATTTAACATATTTGTTAATGTGGCCAGTGTTGAAATGCCAGTAAAATGAGCTAATTTCACATTTTTGTTAATGTGGCGAATTTTCAATGCTGATAAAAAAAGAACAAATTTAACAATTTAACATTTTTGTAAAAGTGGCTAGCTTGGAAAGCTGCTAAATAAAACAGGTTTAAATGTTTTGTTAATGTGACTAATTCAGAAAAAAATGCAGATTTAACAGGGATAAAGTTGTTTTGGAAATCTTGTTGTATAGAGCATGTTTTTTAACGTATTTGTTTATTAGGCTGGTTTGGAACGCTGCTTAGTATGTTGATTTTTTTAACAATATTTTAACATGCCACTGCATCCATTTCATGCTACTCATTTATGTTTATGGCACTTGGCAGATTCTCTTATCCAGAGTGACTTACAATTTTACAGAATTAGGCAAAGGTAGAGTTAGGAATGTTCTCCAAGGATGCTTATTGGTATAGTGTAGGTTGCTTGTGCAGGTGTGGGATTGATTGGGAGTTGGGATAAACTTCTGGCTGATGTTTCTAAGAGTCAAAATGCTGGGAGTCAACACTTCAACATTATCTCAAATAAAATGGTATTTTCAAAACATATTATTTACCAATCCCCCGCAACCCTGACGGAGGAGCGGCTTAGACAATGGATGGATGGATGGATGGATGGATATTATTTACCAATGAACCTGCATCATTTTGATGCCATGTGGAATCAGAGGTGTCAACAAGTCACAAGATGCAAGTATCAAGTAAGTCTTATGTCTTGATGTCTTGGGACAAGTGCCGGGTCAAGTCCCAAGTCAAGACAATCGAGTCTCAATTCAAGTCCCGAGTCAGAACATGTACATTTCACACTGAGGCCCAAGTCCTAAACAAGTCAGAATGCATTCTTCAGCTACTTTAAGGCTATTTCGACCACAAACACCAAACAAGATGCTAACAGTAATACAGCCTTTTGTTCACAGCATGTTAGTAACGTGTGGCTGTATTTGAACTCTTTCTAACTTCATAATCAAATACAAAACACACTGCACATAGTATTGCAACTACACAGGAAGAGCACTTTTAAACTTTAAATTATATTTGAAGATAATAAGTTTGTTGATTTTTGGGAACATTAGGTGCACAGGATTAAAATAAAAAACTAGCTCAACACTAAAACAAGCTCAAGCACACTAAAAACAGCTGTTAGTTTAAAATGAATTCAGACAACAACATGACCAACCTGAGCTGAACGAAGTTGACAGAAAAGACAGCAAATATATGGCAATACTACAAACAATACAAATAATGACACAACTGAAGCTGACTTTTATATTCGCTAGCTTCTTAGTCAAATTTTCTTTTCCAACTTAAATGGTGCAGCAGTCACATTCGGACACCTAACTGCTTAACTATTTAAGGTGGAACAGAAAATTTGAAAGAAGCTGGCGAACTGCACTTGCTTTACCTGCAGAAGCTATTAAAATTGGTCAAACAGTGAGACCTGTGTTTCTTTTGTTTTGCTACCATGGGGATAATGGTCAGTTCGCCTGGTAAGTGTCTCTAGTAAGACTGGAGTTAAAGGCCTGAGTGAGGATACATTAATGCTTCGCTTGTTTCCAGCTTATGGAGGCGAACTTGAACTCTAACGCTTCACTAGTGTACCAAAATAAAATAAGCCACGCATAAGCACAATAACAGACATTTGAGGACGCTGCTGTACATCAAATTTGCGACAGGAACAGAAATCATTCACATAAAAAGTAACCAGCTGTGTAGAGTCCTGTCTGCTGTCGGATACCTATCCATGTTTCTTACACTTTGGGTCTTGAATCTTTCCCAAAATCATGAGGGTCCAGTCGAATTTGAGTCGCAAGTCTTTTTGGATTTTGCCGAGTTGAGCCTTAAGCCATCAAATTTAAGACTCCAGTCATAAATACACGCTTGTGTATCTGTAGCACTTCTTTGTTACATGTTCAGGCTGGTGAGTGTGGATAAACTACATTTAGGATGTTTAAATTTCCTCAACATCTGTGTTTCTGTGGTGCTGCCACTGTTTTTGTTAAAATCAAGTGTAGTTGAGAAAATATGCATCTCTTATACACTGTAAAATGTAGCCTGTCCACTGGACATCAACTAGTTAAGTCAAGTTAACAAATCAATAATCTGTGTCACACATTCTGTTAACGTATTTGTTCAAACAGCTGGGATAGGCTCCAGCACCCCCCCACCAACACAGGAGAAGCGGCTTAGAAGTGTGTGTGTGTGTGTGTGTGTGTGTGTGTGTGTGTGTGTGTGTGTGTGTGTGTGTGTGTGTGTGTGTGTGTGTGTGTGAATACTTTTTTTCACAGTGCAGAAATTTATAGAAATCATCTCATTTCATTAAAGTGTAAAGAAATAGTATAAATATTGAAAAATAAATCCATCAGTGTGTGTTTTTGTGTGTAGCTGACAATCAGTGCTGATGTGAAGAATAGTGCAATGTTACTGATATCTAATCTTTTTGTTTGATGACATGAGAGCAAAGTTTGAGAGAAAGGGGATTGATTAGCGCAAACTCAGTTTTACTGAGGAAAGACAAACTCAGGGCAATTCAGCAGAAAGAGAGAGAGATAGAGAGAGAGAGAGAGAGAGAGAGAGAGAGACCTACAGAGATGTTTCTGGAGTTTTATGTCCTGCTGAAGGACTGGCAGAGGGATGGCTGATAGAGTTACAGAAAAAGAGAGGGGGAGGACAGAGTGACCTCAGTGCACAGATTATACCATCACTGATAAAGGTAATAATTAAATTAAATCACTTTGTTAAATTTGCGCTTCTTCCACTGAACATACAAGGCATGGACACAATAAAAGAAACACTATAAAACACACAGTCATTGGCCATTTTATCAGAAACAGCTAATACATAGGTATGTAGGTTTACAGTTACTGACTATCGCCCGTCAGTTGTTGCAGAGTTGATCACTATTGCCTCCAGAAGAGAACT